>NC_064863.1:61415850-61755225 GCF_024139225.1 Suncus etruscus | reverse complement strand
TTGGGTTTGCTCTGGGCACTGAGGGACCCTAGGAACACTATCTGGATGAGTTCTGGCCTCCTAAATACCTCAGCTGTAGTTTCACAGCACTTAGGAAACAATAAAAAAAATGATGAAGATAATTTCATATTATTGTCAATAAAATAAAAATAATTATAATAAAAGTTAAAAATCAAAAGAGTGATGCAATATTAGTAGAATAAAACTATTAAAATATTTAAATAGCTAAAATTTATAGTAATTTCTTAACTCTCTTTTGGGCTTATTATCTTAATTAGAAAATTATTTTCAGCATACTATAGTTATGCTGCTCATAAATTCAGAAATTAGCATCTATTCATTTTCTAAGTTTTAATTCTTATTTTAGTTCTTTTCTTTATGTTTTAAAACGTCAAGATTTAGATATAAGGAGTTTGTAATATTTTAAAAATTATCAAAAATGTACTTTAATGATCATTTTCAAATTAGAAAAGTAATAAAAGCAAGACACATTTCTTCCTGGAACTTTCTAGATGCAAACTTGGAAGTGAGGAAAAAAATTCTGAAAATTGTCCCTTAATCAATCAAATATTTATCAATCTCTTATATAGAAAAATAGTCTAAAGGCATTTAACCATGCTCAGAAGATAACTTATCCAGGAAGAAACTCTCAAAACAGTCCATTTAATGGGTATAATCTTTCACTGAGAAAAGTACACAGTGGAATTCAATCTCTGGCTTGGCTAATTGCCAAGTATTAGGATAAATGTTTTAGGAGATGCTAGAATGAGATCTTGAAGAATGACTATAAGGAGGGAAGTAGTGGGTGTGGGGCAAGGTAGAATGACATATTTCAGTGAAGAGGATAAGTTTGTACACAAATATAATGAGAACAGTAGGAAAGAAGTCTGAGTATTTAGATGCAACGGGTATATCCTACTAAGCACTAAATTTTGTGCTGTAACCAAGTGGGAAACCTTTCCTAAGATGGAAGTGACTCTAATAAGCAAGGTTACTAGAAATGTCAATGAGCACCAATAGTGTGGGCACTTTGCGAAGGCATTTCATTTACTCTTGATCCATTCTCTCCTAGATATTTTTGACTTCAGGTCAGGAAATGGAAATTTAGCAGGTTTAGTTACCTTCCACATAGTGGTAAAGCTAATAAGTGGTCAAGCTGTCTGAGAATCTAATTTCCTGACTTCAAAATTCCTGAAAACTGCTCATTTTCCACTTCAGCACAAGTTCTCCAGAAGGCCAGACATGTTGTGGGTGGGAAAAGTTCTCATCTCCTTGCTCTCAGGCTACCCAACCTCTAATGCTTCCTTCAAAAGGTTATCCTCGAGGGCATTTTATGTGCAGGGAGATGGGAATTTACCTAACTTCAGAACACTGGGCCTTTCCTTACCAACAATGGCCTCACAGGGTCTGCCTTCAGTCTTTTCATCCTTTCCATCAGGTCTGGCCCAGCAGTTCACAGGCTACAAGAACAAACTTAATTAAATTCAAGTGAGTGTTGTTAGGAAGACCTGACAGGCACAGTTGTTTGGGGCTGAATAATTGAGTTGTGAGGGTTTTTTTTTTTTTTTTCTTTGCCTTCTTGGTGGTAAGCTTTTTTTTTCTTCTGGGTGGGGGTGTTGTTTTGTTTTCTTTGGGTTTCTAAAGATGACCCTGACACTTTTCATAAAGCTGTTTTCTAGTAGGAACGCCCTCCATCAAAGAGATGCAGTTGGGTTGCCAGGCTACCATGAGAAAAGAGAACTCCAAAGTGACAATGCCGACCTCTGCTTGGAGGATCCAGTGTCTATACTGGCTCAGTACAAAATTGCGTCCTATAGACCTCACAGCTAGAACTCCACAGTGTCACTACCTCAACCCTAGACTGTTAGGAAGGGACGGCTTTGCTAGAACTAAGCTCATAGCCTCTCAACTACAATTCAAAACCGAACTATAGCAAAATCAGCAGTGAGGAAAAAATAGGTCATTTAGAGAGCTTTTTAAAAATAGTATTTATAATAAACACAGAGGAAATCAATGAAAAGGTTTGGATTTTGCTTTCCCTGCAATTTTCTGGCACAGAAGAAGAATGATGCTGGGCCAGAAGGCAGCGGTAACAATGGTTTTGTAGCTTATTTGCTGATATGTTTGGGTATGATCACTTGTAGTTTATGGCTAGATTATATCAGTCTTTATTACCTCAAATTTTAACTCCCTAAGGTAGGGTATTTACATAAGATTTTTTCTTGGACATTTGAATATTATAAAACATACAACTCAGTATTCTTTAATTCTTTCTTCGCCACTGATTATAGTCATCCAGTTTTTAGTTTCCGAAATTAAAATTTTCAGTTTGAAGTGTAAAATGCACATGCTAGATTGAATATATGTTCAGTATATATCACACATATTTAATATATATCCGTTGTTCTTTACATGTAAATAGCACTCAAAAAATAAACTGGTAATTTTTTAATTTCCAATCTGTGTATATAGGTTTTTAGGAAGAACTTTAACTTGAAAATATGCACATTTATTTTACTGCTACACCATATTCCCACAGTGGTTCAGATTTATTGATGTGTTTATAAATTAGCTGTGCACTAGACAGTTTTTACTTCTTTTTTTCTGAAAATATTTTTTAATTTTTTATTTTTAAATATGAGAACAAAGATGCAAAGAAAGAGGACAAGGTAAAGTTACAGTGGAAGGACAATCACCCGTAACATAATTCTCAGACGTCCCTTTGCTGATATCTTAACTTTGAACTTTCAGCCAAAGAACATTAAGATAAATAAAACAGAATCCATGTACAATTACTTTGTCCCTCAAGTCCCCAGATTGTAATACATTATAATATTTTTTAGCAGCAGACAAGGCAATCTAAAGCCATAAAACTTATGTAACTCCTTAGACATTAGAGGCATAGTATTTTTTTACATTTACATGTACATGCATATTAGTTCAATGGTCCTCAAACTACGGCCCACGGGCCACATATTGTATTTATTCCCATTTTGTTTCTTCACTTCTAAATAAGATATATGTAGTGTGCATAGAAATTTATTCATAATTTTTGTTTTTACTATAATATGACCCTCCAACAGTCTGAAGGACAGTGAACTGGCCCCCTGTTTAAAAAGTTTGAGGACCCCTAACAAAAGTTTAAGTGGTTTTTTTTTAAGCATTAGAGTCAAAGAAACACAATAATAATGGTGTTAGAGTGGCAATTGTTGTTTGCATAGGCCCACCAAAATATGAGGGGCATGGAAAGGAATAACTTTGGCCTAAATACAAAGAGACCCTACCCTTGAAGTTTCCTGGCTTAAGACCAACTCTAGGCTCCAGGCAAGCTAGATCATCCAATCCAAGACATTGTCTGTAGTGCCAACACACTTTTATTTTTCACATAATCTCTGTTGTTGGTATCATGTTTCTGTATTAAAGATCCTGAAATCTGCATATCCTACTTTGAAGTCAGGATGTGGAGGATCCTCTAGTTTCACCTCACAATTAAAGGGCAATGCAGAGAACCCTGTCCTGTAAGCAGGTCGTTGTTGTTGTTAAGTCTTCTCAGTGTTAAGGGAAGTCTCTTTTGAGCAGGTGGATGTCTGAGCAGTGGTAGGGTCTTCTGTGGTAGAGGATTGCTTCCAGGTGATATTATAGACAAACTTGGATGTTTCATGGATAGCTTTCCTGGTTCAGGGGTGAATGGAAAATGTCTTTCTTCTGAGGCCTGTGCCAGGTCATTATGTCAATGTTCAGGGTGTAAGGTCCCTTTGCACTACAAGATTTGTGTATTCCAATCTCTATTAGATAAGATCTTATTTGTATGTATAGTATTTTCTCATTTTAATGTGCCTATGCACCAAAGAAACAATGCCACGTGGCATTATTGGCGCATATGGGGGCCATAAGAACAAGTCCAACAATCCCCATGACATGGTTCAATCAACAGCATTAAACTGGGGGACTCTTTCACCAAAATTCTTATTGAACAGCTCACAAAGAGAAGATAAAAAGTGGTTAGAATCGTCACTGTATAAGAGAATATTTAGTAAGACATAGCTGTCAGAGAAAAAACACATAAAATATTCAATAAATACGTGTCCATTTTATGTCTTTTGAAATAGTTGGGGGTTGTTACACACAATGCACGGCTTTGGTCTGTGATTAGGATTGTGCAGTACTGAAGTTAAAAAGAGTAATGTGGGTTAGTGATGTTTGGGGGGGGGGTGAGAGAGTTAAGAAGTAAAATGAGCTTTGTAGGGTTGTGGGAAAAGACAGAATACAAAATGGACATTCTGGATACGCAAAACATAACATAAGGATAGGGAATACTCATAAATACATGCAGTGCGCACCCCTGAGTGGTTTTCCACATGTAGACTGGTCAGAAATTGACAGTGACAAATTTAGTGCAACCAAGCAAATCTCAGCATACCCCAAATTAGGACCCACCATTTCTGGCCGCCTGAGCTGAAACCTAGTGAAGGCCTGGAGGCGGGGGGCAAAAGAGGGGATGGCTGAGGGCCTATCAAGGCTCCCAGTGCACCCAAATTAGGGAGAAGGTCTTCCACATGGGGTCTCCCCAAACCCCATGCCTACTAGAGCTAGCCTCCAGATCAAGAAATAATCGATAGAGAGCCGGAAGTCAGGATCTGTCCGCCCTCCACCCTGTACCCTTCCCACCCTAGTGCTGGGGGAAGGGCAAGGAAAGCTTGGGACCCCATCCTGGAGGCACCCCCACACCTACCTTGTCTGGCCATCTGGGCTGCCACCCAGAAAGGCCTGGAGGCCGGGGGCAGAAGAGGGGACGGCTGGGGGCCTATCAAGGCTCCCAGCGCACCCAAGTTAGGGAGAAGGCCTTCCACATGGGGTCTTCCCAAACCCCATGCCGGCTAGAGCTAGCCTTCAGATCAAGAAAGGATCGATAGAGTGTGTTTACTTCTTTTTGCAGTGTTTCAATTTAAAAATTTTTTCCTCTCATAGTAGTATGGAACTACTCAGTACATCACTGATATTTTAAATAGGTTATTGTATATTGCTTTATTATCTCCATTTTCCATGATATAGATTGGGTAAACATTGTTTCCACATATCACACATAATAACATGGTTTTTATATGACAAAGTCTCACACTGTATTTGCCAGAACTACATTTCTTCTCACAAAAACAAACTGATACTACTAGTATAAATGGGATAAAATTTTTACTTTTAATGACTCAGTTTTATTTCTTTCTTTCAAAAAATTTGAGGGAGTTTTCTTCTCTGAGTTTCCAGACAACTCTCTAATGTAATACATCTTTTGACCATGTCCATATATGAAGTTATTGACATTTTTCTATAGTTCTCCTATTCAGAAAACACTTTCCAAAGTTTTAAGCATTTATTATACAGTACAAATAGTGATTCATTTAGTTAAAGAAACTATGGTAAAAGTTTGAGATTTATAAAGAAACTGATAATATTCCAAACAAATATGTGAGTTCAAGGTCTATGAGTTAAACATAATTGTCCTTATATTGTATTGATAGATTTTTATAAGTGATCAATTTACAAATGAATTTATATGCTACCATTACCATTTGTAATGCAAAACTTTCCCTCTACATTAGGGGTTTTATTAGTTGAAAATTGTTATGTAACAGTATGTGTATAAAGAAGTTGTGACATATATCATGGATAATATATACATATTATTGTATATATGATATATTGAAAACAGAGTACTACTCAACTATACAGAAATATTAAATCTTATATTTCACTATAACTTGAATGGAACTGGAACTGGCCTTATTAAGCAAAGCATGTTAAAAGGAGTAAGTCAAATATTGAATGTTCTCATTCATATGTGGAGTATAAAGAAACTAAAAATGGGAATATATACTACTCAAAGAGGGGCTGGAGATATAGAATGGAGGTAAGGCGTTTGCCTTTCATGCAGATGATCATTGGTTTGAATTCGGCATCCCATACGGTACCCTGAGCCTGCCAGGAGTGATTTCTGAACATAGAGCCAGGAGTAGCCCCTGAGCACTGCCAGGTGTGACCCCAAAACCAAATAATAATAATAATAATAATACTCAAAGAAAACAAATCGCGGTTTTACCAACAAAACTGAGTATGTCAGAAGAGTAGAGGGTGTATAAGATTGAGTTTAGGGATATTGATATTGTAGAGTAATATTGTCACTTTTGTAATGAATGTAATAGAATAATATTATATGTCCAGAACATAAATATTAATACTCTTATAAATCATAATACCTCTATTTTTAAAAATATAAACAGAAATTGAGGGTTTTAGAAGTGCTTGATTACTGTCCTATGACCTTTTCTTTCTTATGGCCTCTGCAAAAAGAAATAAAGGAAGGAATGTAGAGGTGTGTGGGTAAATATAAATATTTGCCCTGTGAATATCAGCTATAAAACATTGTGTTGAAAAATTCACAGACTATGTTACATTTGGAAATAAAAACATCAGCTGTGCTAATGGGGAAGTTTTAGTTGTGGAAATATACTGTAGAAAATAACTCATTAGAAATGGAATCAAATCAATATTAATTATGCAAATAAATAAAAAAGCTGAGAAGCTAGAAAGGACTATGTTAGAAAAAGATAGAAAATGTTGGGATCCTTGGATGAAAGTAAAAGAAGTACCAGAAAGACCTAGGGTCTTAGAGCAGAAATTAGAAATTTGAGTATGGAAATGGTGAGATGTAGTCACACAAGTGGAAATAGTTGTTGCCCAAAGAGGCAATCAATATTTAGCCTTTTTTCCTTCTCCCATTTTCTGACATCCAACTTTTGCTTCTCCTGTCCAAACCCAGAAATCTCATTGATAAGGGAGTTGGAGAAATGAAAACTGAAGGTTTCTGTCCCCCTATAGACTAGAGCAAATAAAAAGAATTAATGAATTTGAGAGATACTAATCCGGTACCAGCACTTTTATTGACTTTTTAAATTCAGAGTCAACTATGGAAACAACTTGTTTAAGTTTCTAGTTCTGGTTTTGCCACTTATTTGATATGTATTGTTGTACACATTATTTAATATCTCAAAATTTTATCCATTACATCTGTCAAATAAGAATAGAGTAGTAATGTAGTTATATAATTTATAAGATTTGTAATACTAGATAAAGACTAAATGGAATAATATATTTAGCATGGCCTCTTTATTGTTGTGTGTAAATGATACTATAAAATAACAAAGTTAACACTGTCCTTAAATGAATGTGTACTTTGTTCTAGGGAAATAATTGCATTGATAAATAATAATATAAATAATAACATAAAGGACTACCTACAAAAAGAAGAGGAAACTATTATATATTAGCTGTGTAGAATTATTATATTCAGCTTTCAAGTTATAAACTGAAGGGTCAGAGTGATAGCACAGTGGTAGAGCATTTGCCTCACATGCAGTAGACCAAGGAAGGACCCAGTTTCGATCCCCGGCAATAACTGAGTGCAAAGCTAGGAATAACCCCTGAGTGCTGCAGGATGTGGCCCTAAAACAAACAACAAATAAACAAAAAGTTATAAACTGAGATGCTACTGTCAGAAATTACTTATAAATACTAGTAATAAGATTAATTATTTTAAGTTATTTTTAAATAACTCCTATTAAGGTGTGTGAGCAAATGAACATCTTATTTTTTATATTTATACTTTTCAAATTATAAATGTAATTTTTATTATAAGGAATTACAGTAATATAAACTGATACAATGAAAACAACTGACATTGTTGGTAATCCTAATGTTCAGAGATGCCCATATAATATTTGAAATATTTCTGTTTGTTTTGTTGTTGTTGTTGCTTGGGCCACACCCGGTGATGCTCAGGGGTTACTCCTGGATATGTACTCAGAAATCGCTCCTGGCTTGGGGGACCATATGGGACGCCGGGGGATTGAACCGTGGTCAGTCCTAGGTTAGCTCTGTCCAAGGCAAAAGCCCTACCACTTGCATCACTGCTCAGAAATATTTCTTACAGTTATCTTTTAATAAAAGTATAGACTATGCTTATAAATTAATTTTAAAAAACAATTATATTTAAGTATAAAATTTGATTTTAAAGTCCATATAAAATATTACAAAATGTAATTAAATATAAATTAAAATGATTTTTTTCGATATTTATCTATACTTCTAAATTGTTTATTTGCTTATGTTTGGACCTTTGGTGAATTTACACCTTTTCACAATAGGAATAGTGAGGGGGTGCTATAAACCAAAAGTCAAACCCAAATGCTTTCAGGGTGAAGTAAAATTCCTAAAATGCAGCTAAGTACATGACCACAGATTGGTAGAACCTGTGAGAATATTGAATGATGTACATATGATCTTTGAAAGAACATTCAAACACTAGCACCATAACAGACCTTGCCAAGATTTGGCATTGAGTTTACCATTTTTAGACTCTGAACTTCAATTATAGTGTCCCAGAACACATACCTGTAGAAGATTGAATGCGCGACCTAGTTTTTCCTCAGTGATTTTTGCAGTGATTTCAGGTTGGATAGAATTAACCTCCCAATTTCTTGGCTAAAAACTCAGTATAATGATTTTGTTTGGCTTATGGTGTATGCCAGTTGCAATCTTAGATTTTAAGGAACTTAGTATATTTCCAGTGTTATCATGTAAGAAAAAGACACAGACCACTCCATCTTTTTCTCCTTATAACTTCACAGTTTCTCCTTGGCCTTTGCCCTGTCTCTTAATACAAAGGAATGTTTACATACATTGTGTGTTTAATGTTAAACCAGAAGTCAGTCACAGATGAATAGGAGAGAACAATCCTCCTCAGAACCGTCTCTGAAGGTTGTCACAAAGACTCCCAGTAGCAAAGCAGAACATTTCAAAGATTTTATTAGATGCAGACCACCATCACCAAACCACTGATGCTTGATCACAGACAACCTTACAACTAGAATCCTCTTCCTAATAATCTCAGTTATCATTTTTGCTCCCAAAGTCTGGCCTGGGAATAAATTGGATTGTTTTTGGAGGACAGGCCTATCTCATTGTAGGTAGCTGATACTGGAATAAATTTATGCCCACATAGTAACTCATATCACTCTAGTACTGTCTTAGACTAGTAAACAACTAGACTTGAATTTGGTGATATTTTTGCACCATTGTCATCCAATAATTAAGTGAAAAGTTGGCTTTGGCTAGTTCATTTGTATTAGTAGAAAGCTGCAATACCTAAAAAGGAGAGAATACCAGCTGGGATTCTAATATGAAGTAGAGTTATCCTGTTACTCCAGAAAATTTTGTTATAAATTCTTATTTATATATGCCAATGAAATGTTATAGGTTTTTTCCTATATAGTAATAGCTTAATATAATATAAAATAATTTTTAAGAAATATATATATGGTATTTATATTCCCTTACCAATGCATGATGTAAAACTGCCTTATATATTACTTGGAACCATACAGCATCTCAAGCATCTCTGGGTTTAGCCTGATAGCCCTGTGCAAGGCTATATGTGCTCTGGAGGTTAACAGGTTGTTCTGTGATCCTAAGCATCATGGACCAAAACAGCGTAACATCTACGGGCCCTAACACAGAATTGCTGGTCTATTTGAGTAACACTGTGTATGCCATGAGTATCTCTGAACATAGCTTGAGAAGAACAAAACAAAGCAAAGCAAAACCGAACAAAGCAAAACAAACTATCTCACTGTTAGATCTTGCATTTTCCAACTTTGTTCACATTAAGAGAAGCACAAGCATTGCACTCCATTCAGTAGACCATCGCTATTCCATCACCAAGCACTCAATCTTTATCATTGCTCAAGCTCTTCTTTTTTATTATAAGACTAAGAATAGGTCTATCCTAGCCTTTATTCCTGTCTTAGTAGAGTTCTTTAGTAAATAAATAAACCTTATTTTAAGAATGTTCTGTGAACAGACACTAGCTGGTAGAGTTGAAAAGGAGAGAAAAACATTTTGAGAAATAGTTAAGATGCTTGAATGATATCACCAAAATATGAGATTCATTCTCGTTGTTTTTATCTCTCTCCAGGCTACTCATTGACCTTCTTTTTACTTCCTCCTTTATTCCTTATTGGTTTCAATGTCCTTTCAAGATCTTTCTATGTAGTCAACACAACCATTTGGGATGCCAGGGATCAAACCTGGTTCCATCCTGGGTTGACCACGTGCAAGGTAAATACCCTACAGTTGTGCCATCATTCTGGCCCCTAGGTTAATTTTTTAAGGGAGGCACATCCTGTGATGCTCAGGGGTTACTCCTGGCTATGTACTCAGAAATTGCTCCTGGCTAGGGGACCATATAGGATTCCAGGAATTGAACCAAGGTCTGTCCTGGATCAGCCGCATGCAAGGCAAATGCCCTATCACTGTGCTATCACTCCAGCCCCAGATTAAATATTTTAAAATAATTTATTTTATACATGTCTACTTTTTAAAGTTACAGAAAAAATATGTTATAGATGAAAAGGAGTTTTAGAAAAAGGAAAGGGAAAATTGGCAAAAAGAAAAAAAAATAAGGCAGAGTATGAGGAAGTAAAAATGAGATGTCAGAGAGGAAACCTTTATAAAGAAGTTTAAACATTGATTTTGTGAATCTTTGGTATTAAAAATAAAATAAATTAATCATGGAAATTTGATCACATAAGTGAAATATTTTTAGGCTAAATTTAAAGATAATAGCAATTTGGAGAGAAATTTTATTATTAATTAACTATTATTAATAAAAATAGAATGCCTACTACACATTTGCTCAATGAATAAATCCATTTTAATGTGTAAAATTTTGCAGGTCTCCTATGACAATAGTGAAACCACAGTATCAGAAAGGAAATAGAAAGAGAGTGAAAGAGAGAAGCAAAATGCCTGCTCCAGAGACAGGTGGGGGTAGAGAGATAGAAGGGAAGTGGGGGACACTGTTGGTGGAAAAGTTGCCCTGGTGAAGTCCAATGTATCTTCTATGACTGAACCCCAACTGTGAACATTTTTGTAACATGGTGCTTAAATCATATGAGGAAAATAAAAGAGCTTCTGCAAAATTATAGTGAGAATTTTGTTAAAGAACATGATCAAAAGAAGTGTAAATGATTAAAAAGCATGTGAGATTAAATGTTAATTCTTGGGTTTGGAAGATAGCTTAAAGGTTGGGATCATGTGATAAAATCTTGGGTTAAATTTTTAGTATATACCACTACGTTTCGCTGGGCCTAGCACAAAATTAAGCAAACAAAGTACTAAGTCTTAATTATAGAATATTTTGCATAAATGTTTTGTATATGCTTAATTGCCTCAGCCAGTGGCTTTCAATTACCAGGGGCCAATACACAAAAATTTCCTTCATGTCAGATATTAAAGTATTGTCCATCACTTAATTGTTTTTGTTTGGTTTGAGGGCCACCCTTACCTGTGTTCAGGCTTACTCCTGGCTCAGAAATCACTCCTGGCAGGACTTGAAGGAAGAGATGGAGAAACTGGGTATCCTGGAGATACTGGGGAGTGAACCTAGGTGGGTAGCTTTCAAGGCAAGCACCCTATTCACTATTATATTTCCAAAGTTTAGTCTTACATTATTTTCATGATTATTTAGAGATGCAAAAACTAGTAAAGAGACTGGTCATTGAGCAATAAGCAATATTTAAGGAAACCTGAATAATAGAAAATATATGGCTATATAATAAAGACTTCTTTGAGGTAAAAACTGCTTCTTTTCTTTTATACCTAAAATTCACAAATTTTAAATTTTGGGGGTGGTCACAGCCAGAGATACTCAAGGGTTACTTTGCCTTTGCTCTCAGGAATTACTCCTGGCAGTGCTTGGGATAATATAATATGCCGGTCATTGAACCTTGGAGATTGAAACTTGGTTAGCCACATGCAAGGGATGAGTCCTATTATCTGTAACTTTTTTCCAAACATGAAAGTGGAGAGAGAGAGCTTCAGAGGGGTGAAACTGAAAAAAACTCCTCAGTCAGATGATCAAATTTACCAACATAAATCCAGATCATGTTTACAGCTTTTACCCTTGATAGTTTTTGATAAAAAATAGAACTCAACTACAGTGGTTTTCCTCCCTAAAAATGATTAATCTTAATGTGTCAGCAGGAAAATAGCAGATAAATTTCACCTTAGGGACATTTTAAAAATTACTTGTACTCCTCACAACTGTCAAGGTCATCATAATGAAGTCAATTTCTCAAAATTGTCACAGGCATAACTTAAACTGAAATGATTACTAATATGGCAACCTGAATAAGATCCTTGAGCCAATATGTACAACTCTTAAGCACCATTTGGAATCAGCTAGTATTTCAGAGCCAGAGCCTCTAAGAGTATACTTAAAACCAAAGAAAAATATGTTAGAGATAGCTATTTAGAAGATAGCAGAGGTATTGTTTATTTAATATTATTTTTATTTCTGATATAAAAAAGTTCCTCTGTTATCTTAAAGGAGTCAATAAGCTACCTAAAAAGTATTTCAAACATTCTTGTAGGTGCAAGTGACAATATGACACAGCTATCATCAGTGAGAACTAAAGATAAAAAATTTTTTTAGTCACTGTGAAATTACAAAGGTATTTGTGATTGGGTTTTAGACATGTTTCAACACCAATCCCTTAACAGTGTGCATTTCCCACCATCAGTGCCCCAAGTCCCACTCTGCCTTTGCCTCTCACTTACCAGTATGTTTCAAAGATAATTTTTAGTGGGCAATAATTTAGTGACAATGAAACAGTAATCCTGAGTACAAGGTCCACACATAGAAGAGGCTGCAATGGAAAGATACACCACCAGTTGCTTGAAAAAAATTGGGGAGCCTGGAATGTTTAAAAGGACAGAGTATAGAAGGTTTAACATGTGCTCTACAAATGCTCTACATTTGCTTGCTAAGCCATTTGCTCTACAGGGATTAAGTTGTATCCTTAGACCTTAAAAAAGTTTTGAGAATCTCTACTTGTAATAAACTACTAAAATAGGGTCATTTTTAGTAATTTACATTCAATGAGGTGAAAAATATTCTTTATCAATATAATTTTCTATACTGTGCAATTTTAGAAAGAAATTCTTTTTTGGGAGGGCACACCCAGTGACATTCAGGCATTACTCCTAGCTATAGGCTCAGAAATCGCTCCTGGCTTGGGGGATCATACGGGATGCTGGGAGATCGAACTGTAGACCGTCAGAGGTTAGCCGCGTGCAAGGCAAATACCCTATCACTGCGCAACCACTCCGGTCCCAGAAAATAATTCTTAACAAGAATAGAGGAAGGTAGAGCTGATTTAGCATATCTGATCAGTTCCTAATGAAGCTATCTGTAGAATTGTCAGTAAAGAAACATACCATTAAAAAAAATAAAAAATAAAAAAAAAAGAAACATACCATTATAATATTCTGATAATCTGGTCTTTCATAGCCAATTTTTTCTTTTGGTTTAGAAGAAGACTTGACAACTGATGGCATGTATTTCTTATTATAGATCAGTCATTCACTATCCAATGAATATAAAAAGGTATTCATTAAAATTATATGTTTTATACATTATTCACTGTTAAATATTGATTTAAGGTAACTAATTCTGTCAAGGGAAATAATTAATGTCATGTAAAATAAACAAAACCAAAACCCATTAAAAAAAAAACCAAAACAAAACTAAAGCATAAAAACAGAAATTATTTTTTGAATTGTCATAGCAGGAGATAGTGATTTGATTTACAAAATCTTTGTGAGTGGGTCACGGTTTATGCATAACCACTACCTTAGAACCAAATGAAAAAAATATTTATTTTATTGATTTTGTCCACGCAAATGTCTTACAATTTGATAGTTCTAGATTTGTTCTAGATAGTTCTAAACTTGTTAAAATTTATAATTCATCAGATGTAATGTTTTGTTTGTTTTTTGGGGGGCCAAACCTGGCATTCTTCAGGGGTTATTCATGGATCTGCCCTCAGAAATCGTTCCTGGCAGGTTTGGACCATATGGGATGTACTGGCCATGTGTAAGGCAAATGCCCTACCCTCTGTGCTATTCTCCGGCCCCAAGAGTCAAATACAACTTTAAAAAAAATATTTCTACCACCGAGTCATGTCCCTGACTCTGAGAGAATTTGTTTTGTTTTGTTTTGGGGACACACCCAGTGACGCTCAAGGGTTACTCCTGGCTATGTTCTCAAAATCACTCCTGGCTTGGGGGACCATATGGACACCGGGGGATCGAACTGCGGTCTGTCCTAGGCTAGCGCTCTCAAGGCAAACGCCTTATCACCTGCGCCACTGCTCTAGCCCTACGAGGATTATTTTAATAAATTTCTTTTGAAATTAATTTGTTTAGTTTGAAATATTTATCTTATTCCTATTTTTATTGTCTTTCCTGTAAAAAAAATTAGGTATTTTTATGTTTTGTGTGTACTTATATTTATATATTTTATAAAATTATGAAAATTATAAAACTTGTCTGTCCATGGCATATATAATGTATATACTATATTCAATGTGTTTGCTTTATGGTTCTTTTATTATTTAATTATTTTAATGTACAAATGAAATCTATTATAAAGAATGGACTTTCAATATGGTTTACTCTTTAGATTTTAAATATAATTGTTTTGAAGTGGAATTGAATTAGGACTTTTTATTAATATGTAGAGAGAATTTGTCCTTTAGGGGAAAAAAAGAGCTCAAGAGATCTCTGAAGTTCTGGAACATAGTTGCAGTTGTTTTCGAAGATGATGGGAGTGGGAAAATGTGAAGAGAGAAGCATAGACTTTCTTTTTTTGTTATTTTGTTTTGGTTGGTTGGTTTTGGGCCACTACTGGTGGTGCACAGAGGTTACTCCTGGATCTGCACTTAGAAATTACCCCTGGCAGGCTGGGGAAGGGGGTCTATATGGGATGCTGGGGATAGAATCCAGTTTCAGCCATATACCAGGCAAACACCCAACCCACTGTGCTATCTCTCCAGGTCTTATTGCATAGGCTTTCTTCCATTCATGAACAAAGTGAATCTATCTCTTTCCCAGATGTCAAAGGACAAACTAGCTTAGTTATTAAGCACAGTTTTTAGAAACCTTATGGCCAGATATAGAAATATAACAGAAAGCACGGCTCATGTGCAATGTCAGGAGAAAGGACATTAGTGTTAAAAGAAAAATAAGTTCTACATTAACAAATATTATTAATAAAACATTAAGTAATAATCAGATGACTTTAAATGATCAATGAAGTCTAAAAGTGGGTAATAAGTTTTACCAATTCGAGAAACCAGAAAATAGTAATATTTTTCCACATGACAAATATGAAGAAAGAATTTCAGCTTGCTTGAACAAACAATTGAAATGAAAAAATGCTTGATTGGCTGCATGATGTACTGTAGGCAAAATCCTGAGAACAGTTCAAAAAGCCTGGTAAAATCCCACCAGCACAATATGGAGCACATTAATACTTCTAAGGAGCACACTTGGTTCCGGGATGCCCAAAGATTCATTTACTTCCTGCCTACTTGGCTTTCTGATGAAGACTGGGATTCTTCTTTGGCGGGCGTCTAACAAAGGCAGTCATGCCAGGCAAAGAATGGTGGTTGTCTGCCAGGGAATTCCTGGCTACAACTTGCTGTCTTTGGCTTCAGATACATTCTATTTCTCCCCAGGCCACAGTACCTCTGAACCAGCAATCTATGATTACAGTAAATTGCAGTGTGTGTGTGTGAGTGTATGTGTGTGTGTTAATGATACTGGAAGGTTTAAACAGAGATCCAAACAATCTGACAGTTTCCTATCAGCTTTTGATTGTGAACAAAAAGTTTTCTTTGTATTTGATATGCTAGAGGAGACAACAAAAAAAAATAAAAAACACCAGGAAAAAACAATTATTTTAATGCAAAGGAAGGAATATGCTTTGAAGAATGAAACTTAATGAGATAAAAAGGAGTAAAATGTATTTACTGAATAAAATGTTAAAAAATACTATATTTTTTGTAATCATTATAGTCAGTGATGTAAAGAGACCTATTTAAGAGTTATTGATTAAACTCTAATAACAATTATTTTAAGGAAATAAGAAAACAATTCCAAATTAACATCAATGAAAAAAGGAATATAAATTGTTATGATATTTTTTAAATTTTAAATTTTATTTTGCTTTTATTTTTTTATTTTAAAACTTTGACATGGTCTATAAATTTCCCACTGGCTCAAAGAAAAAGTGATATTAAAGTGATAAAAGAAAAAAATGATATGTAAACAAGAAAATCAATATATAGATGATTTTCAAAGAATTTCAAAAGACTAATTATCAGAGAAGTAATTTGAAATTGTGTAAATTTTTAGATTCTGCCTGTCCAGGTAAGTTTTTGTTGCTGTTTTATAGAGGCTATTCCAGCAGTGCTTGACCTAGTGATTAGGATCAATGACTCAGTTCTTATGCCTCAAGGTACTTGAGTCAGCAGGCTACACCCAGTAGTTCTGGTAGTAATTTCCTGAGGGTGCCAAAAATTGAACGCAATATCTCAAACATGCGAGGCATCTTCGCTGCCATATCCCTACCTGTAAACAACAAGTTACACAAACAAATTCTTCCAAACTTTCAGAAAGAATTAATAAAAAGTCTAGAAAAACAAAAAACTGTCTAATTCAGCTAATAAAAATCTTACAATTATAAGAATATGCTTTCTAGAGTAACTTTAAAGTTTGGGAATTTTTGAAGCCATGAACAGCTACATCCACCAAGGAAGAAAAGCTGTAGAGGGGCCAGAGAGGTGGCACAAGCGGTAGGGCATTTGCCTTAGACTCAGCTAACCTAGGACAGACAGTGGTTTGATTCCCACGGCATATGGTTCCCCAAGCCAGAAGTGATTTCTGAGAGCATAGCCAGGAGTAACCCTGAGTATCAAAAAAAATGCAGTTTTATAACTGTGTGACTTCTATCCCATTTGAAAGTCAAGAAAATAAAAGATCTCCATCATGGAAACATCAACATAGTAAAAAAAAATGTGAATTATGTATAAACTTGAGATGTAATGGGTGATAGGAATGGGTCAGGAGAGATAGCACAGCAGCATTTGCCTTGTAAGCAGCCAATCTAGGACCAAAGGTGGTTGGTTCGAATCCTGGTGTCCCATATGGTCCCCCGTGTCTGCCAGGAGCTATTTCTGAGCAGACAGCCAGGAGTAACCCCTGAGCACCTCCGGGTGTGGCCCAAAAACAACCCCCTCCCCAAAAAAAAGTCCTAGAAAAAGCTTAAAGGGAAGGCACAACTATAGGCAAAAAAAAAAAAAAAAAAAAAGGAATTTAATAATCTACAAAATTAGTTATAATTCTACATTCCCTTCTGTCCTTTCTAATTTTCTTTTCTCTTTGTTCAATCTTTTGTTTGTTTACTTGCTTCATTATTTTTAACATAAAAATATATAAGAAACTTCTTGGAAAAATAAAATTAACCATAAGATTTCTCCTCAGATACTATAATGCTATCATAATAACAAAATTCTAAATTGTATGCATTTTTGTGTATATACACAAAACTGTTTTGATATAAGTGTAATTCTATGTATATATATGTTTATACATATATAATTTGTTATATATAAATATAAATGAAAGACAAACGTTACATCAGAAAATGGGTAGATAATTTAAAATCAAGTTAACTAATAACAAAGTTTTTTTTATTTATTTCTGCTTTGCCTTGAAGAAGTCTTAAAAAAGAAGTAATTGGGAATGGAATTGAGGCTACACAGCGGGTAGGGCATTTGGCTTGCACAGAGCCAGGTTTGATCTCAGCAATTCCATATGGTCTGGTCTCCTGTGTAATGCCAGAAGTAATTCCTGAAAGCAGAGCCAGGAGTAACCACTAGGCATCACTGGGTGTGGGCCAAAAGTTAAAAAAAAAAAAGGCAATTTATACTAATTTAGGGGTATATAAATTTATTAGGAAGATGAAAGAGGATTCATAAAATGAGAAATGGCTTTTCTGAGAGATCTCTTCACTGAATAAATAGGTATTGCATACTTAAGTGTCTTGTCATTTAGCAAGTTAATTAACTTCTACCTTTGCATGATTTATAAGGATTTTGTTTTGTTTTGACCATACTCATTGAGTATAACAAACTTAGATTCTTAGCTCAATTGAATATCTTTGTAGAATGTTTTACATAAGTTCAATAGGTATTTAAAGAAACTTTCTTTTTTTTTTGAAACTTTTTTTTCTTTATTTAAACATCTTGATTACATATATGATTGTGATTAGGTTTCAGTCATGTAAAGAACACCCCCTCTTCACCAGTGTAACATTCCCACCACCAATATCCCAAATCTCCCTCCATCCCACCCCACCCCCACCTGTACTCTAGACAGGCTTTCCAGTTCCCTCATTCATTCACATGATTATGGTAGTTCTCTGTGTATGGCTCATTATTCATGTTTGGTATTTTTGGTAATAGTGGATTTTCTCTGGGTAATCAAAATATACTTTTATTTGAATTTTCTGGCACTAAAGGGCAAATATTAATGCATGTATAACTTATTAAAGTGTTTTGTATGCTTTAAAAACAAACTAGAGCTTGAAGAATTTAGACTATGTTATTGAATGAGTATATACACAGTATATTTACTAAAAGCATTTTTATGAAGTGGTAAGTGAATTTTTTATGTTTAAATGTTAATGTTGATTATCTGTTAGGTGATATTTTCAACTTGCTTTTGATTAACAGATATGGAGCTTTGTTTATGTAATTCCTGACTTACTTGTATACATTATGATACAAACACTAAGAAAGGCAATAGTAGATATGTGAAAAGTATCTTGATAGTACTGATAGAACATATGATTAGGGCTCTGTTGTATTAAATATTAAATGTAAAGTTCTTGTTGGTCATGGATGGAAAAAAAGGATGATGAGGCCATTCTCTGCCTGACCGGCACCTGCAGCCCCTATGGCGACGGGTCTGTAGGTATCAGGAAATGATCCACAGCAGTCAGATGAAGTTCAGGAGCTTTATTAAGGCCCTAACTACCGTGTACATATCTCACATGGCTTCTAAGCTAACCAGCCTCTGCACTCAACCTGTCTCTCTCCTCTTCATGCTGCTTCTCTCCTCTGAGTCTCTGTCTCTCCCTACTCCTAGGAAAACACTTAAATTACCAACAGACCCTCTCCAGGTGAGATAGGCAGGAAGTTGGGCGAAGGGTAATAGGGCTCCAGTTGGAAAAAATTTTATTCTTTTTTGGGGGGTGGGGCACACCCATTGACTTTCGGTGGTTACTCCTGGCTATGAGTTCAGAAATCATTTCTGGCTCGGGGGACCATATGTAACGTTGGGGATCAAACCAAGTCCGTCCTGGGCAGTGGCGTGCAAGGCAAACGCCTTACAGCTGTTCTATCACTCCGCCACCCCCCAGTTGAAAATTGTTTTGTATTAATAGTTCCATTATGCAGGTTCTATTTTTCCAAGAAAGGAAAGTTTAGTCCCATTATGCAGGAAAAGGAAATTTTGTACCTCAGTATTCTGATTTGGAACTGATTCCATCAACGAGTTTAAAGTGTTCCCACCTCTTTGGAAAGGCATAGTAGAATTATATCTTCAGTTTGTTCCTTTTGAACCCCTAATATGGTAAGCATTTGTGAATTTTGATTTCTTTATATCTCCTTTCCCCCACCACAGTCTATAAACAAGAGAGATTCCTAACACAACAGTGTCACCTGCACAAAAAAATGAAAGATAATTAAGATGTAAGCAAAAGCATGCAATTAACAATGACTATTAAAAGGAATATAAAAGATCTGGATATTTACAGAGATTAGAAATTTGCCTTGTTGTATTCCCACTGCCACATGTCTTCCTGGTGGTCCCTGCACCAAAAATGCCTGAACAGAACCACATCCTCAGGCACTGAATCCTTCAGCCAGTTTGCAAAGTATTGCCAGAAATGACCTTGGGAACACTGTTTGGAAGCCTCCCAAAAAACACGATTTCTAAAAGAAAATTAGAGCAAACACACAGAGATTTGGAAGACCAATAAGTAAATAATCTAGAAGAGTCAAAACAAATGATTCTGGAAGAGTTAAAACAAAAATTAAATAATCTTTGTCAAATGCAGAAAAGAAAGAATATAATAGCAGAAAAAAAAATAGGTATGCAGATCTTCACCAGACTGAAGATATTTAAAAGTTAACTAACATGGGGTCGGAAAGATAGCACAGCAGTGTTTGTCTTGCAAGCAGCCGATCCAGGACCTAAGGTGGTTGGGTCAAATCCCGGATTGCCATATGGTTCTTCCCCCCCTCCCCCCCCCCCCCCCCCCCGTGCCTGCCAGAAGCTATTTCTGAGCAGATAGCCAGGAGTAACCCCTGAGCACAGCTGGGTGTGGCCCAAATGCAAAAAAAAAAAAAAAAAGTTAACTAACAGATTCTGGATTTGAAGAGTACTTTGAATGACATTCTATATAACAAGAAAACCATAAAAAGTACACTTAATCTTTTTTTTATAGTTTTTATTTTGACCAAATGGGCTTACATATCTTCCACAGTAATATTTTAGGTACATATTAACATTAAATCAGGGGCATTCCCATCAGCAAAGTTGTCCTCCCTCTACCACCGTTCCTATCTTGCATCTAATATCCCCCACCTTCACCCCCGGGGTTACTAGTATAGGTGGTCTCCTCTGTGTCTAGCTTACTACTTAGTGATCATACAACTGTTTGGTCTTGGTACTCTCCATTATTTCCCCTTCTATTTGAGAGGCGGAACTAGATAGTTCAAGTTATGTGGTTTTGTTTGAAGAAAAGAAAAGCAATAAAATGAGGTAAAAATCAAATAAGCCAAATATGGATGGAGTCCTTAGAAGCTCTCAACTTTAGTTTGAGAGCAGAAAGGGAAAAAGAAAGTGTAACACCACAGCAATATAAAAGGAAATATCAAGAAAATCCAGTGAGCACTACAGCAATAAAGACAAGCAGCACTTAATAACCACGGTCCTGAAATAAAAACATAACAGAGTACAAAAAGGAGAAAAAAATTGGGGACAACTACTTCAATATCCAAACCAAAACAATGAAAAAAAATAGATAAATAAATAAAAAAGATTATTTTTGTGCTTTATTTTTCTGCATACACACAGTAAATATTGGGGACCTTAGAAAGGGAGTTCCCTTATCCTAAAAGACAGAGGGTTTCTCTATCCTTGAAGTATACTGTCATGGGAATAACTATAGACTCCTTGCATGTTCATTTACTCTCCCCTCAGTGCCTTTGTGGTATATGGAAGACTTCTGCTCTGTCATGGGTGACAAAATAAGACTTCTGTATCTAGAGATCTTGGTACCTGCACAGGTCAAGGAATGGAGCCTATGATGAAGTCTTTAAAAAGTAGACTTAATCTTAAGGGAAAAAAGATGCCAGAAAATTCAAGACATAAAGTAAGTAATGAGTAATGGAAGAAGAAATAGAGAAAAATGATTTAGGGAAAATAAGGAATTACAAAGAAATATCAGGCAACATTAGAAGACTAAGTACCAGGATAAATGAACATTTCAGAAATGGACATTTCAGAAGGAGAGAAGAAATTTGTTGAAAACTATTCAAACTTAAGGCCAGAAATAACCATAGCTCTTCAGGAAGCTTAGGGAATAATAATAGTGAAAAATTGAAACATTTATAATTAAGCTCTACAACAAAACAAGAATGTCCACTTTCACTGACTGATAAATCATCCTACCTAGATTAACCGACAAGCAAAACATAAAAGTAATCTTAATTTGAGGATAAAATATGCTAATGAAGTCATATGATGTTTGAGGAGCCCTAAATACTTCAAAAAGTATTAAAATCAAAAATAGAAAAAATATTGGTTCAGTAAAGGATATAAAATAACACATAAATCTGCTTTTTAGTTTTGGGTTTTGGGTCACACCCGGCAGTGCTCAGGGTTTACTCCTGGCTCTATGTTCAGAAATCATTCCTGGCAGGCACTGGGGACCATATGGAATGCTGGGATTCGAACCACCGACCTTCTGCATGAAAGGCAAAAACGCCTTACCTCCATGCTATTTCTTCAGCCCCATAAATCTTCTTTTCTATATACAATAAATTAATGAAAATGATGTTATAGAAATTACATCATTTGGAATTGTCATATATGTACTTTATTCTTTCTTTTTTGCCATTTTTAAGGAATAATTGATCAGGGCCAGAGAGATAGCATGAAGGTAAGGTGTTTGCCTTGCACACAGAAGGTCAGCAGTTCAAATCTCAGCATCCCATTTGGTCCCCTGAACCTGCCAGGAGTGATTTTTGAGCGTAGAGACAGGAGTAACCCCTGAGCGCTGCTGAGTATGACCCCCCAAAAAATTTTAAAAAAGAATAATTTATCATAAGCTTCTGAATTCTATAAATTTTAGAATAAAGTATGTGTATGTTTAATTGTTGTAAACCTCCATAAAGTCAGTCCTCCACCTGAAAGAATACTTACTGATTACTCCCACTTTTCTTTCCCTTCCCCTCAGTTACCACGTAGTTTTCAATAAACCTAATTTTCTTGCTTATTGACAATTTATTTGCTCTTGTGATTTATATTTACATATGTGTAAAATGTCTTGTAATTGTCTTTATTCATTTATATTCTTTTTTTTTTAATTTTTTTTTATTTAAACACCTTGATTACATACATGATTGTGTTTGGGTTTCAGTCATAAAAGGAACACCACCCATCACCAGTGCAACATTCCCATCACCCAAGTCCCAAATCTCCCTCCTCCCCACCCAACCCCCGCCTGTACCCTAAACTGGCTCTCCATTACCCTCATACATTCTCAATATTAGGACAGTTCAAAATGTAGTTATTTCTCTAACTAAACTCATCACTCTTTGTGGTGAGCTTCCTGAGGTGAGCTGGAACTTCCAGCTCTTTTCTCTTTTGTGTCTGAAAATTATTATTACAAGGGTGTCTTTCATTTTTCTTAAAACCCATAGATGAGTGAGACCATTCTGCGTTTTTCTCTCTCTCTCTGACTTATTTCACTCAGCATAATAGATTCCATGTACATCCATGTATAGGAAAATTTCATGACTTCATCTCTCCTGACAGCTGCATAATATTCCATTGTGTATATGTACCACAGTTTCTTTAGCCATTCGTCTGTTGAAGGGCATCTTGGTTGTTTCCAGAGTCTTGCTATGGTAAATAGAGCTGCAATGAATATAGGTGTAAGGAAGGGGTTTTTGTATTGTATTTTTGTGTTCCTAGGGTATATTCCTAGGAGTGGTATAGCTGGATCGTATGGGAGCTCGATTTCCAGTTTTTGGAGGAATCTCCATATCGCTTTCCATAAAGGTTGAATTAGACGGCATTCCCACCAGCAGTAGATAAGAGTTCCTTTCTCTCCACATCCCCGCCAACACTGTTTATTCTCATTCTTTGTGATGTGTGCCATTCTCTGGGGTGTGAGGTGGTATCTCACCGTTGTTGTTTTGATTTGCATCTCCCTGATGATTAGTGATGTGGAACATTTTTTCATGTGTCTTTTGGCCATGCGTATTTCTTCTTTGTCAAAGTGTCTGTTCATTTCTTCTCCCCATTTTTTGATGGGGTTAGATGTTTTTTTCTTGTAAAGTTCTGTCAGTGCCTTGTATATTTTGGAGATTAGCCCCTTATCTGATGGGTATTGGGTGAATAGTTTCTCCCACTCAGTGGGTGGCTCTTGTATCCTGGGCACTATTTCCTTTGAGGTGCAGAAGCTTCTCAGCTTAATATATTCCCATCTGTTAATCTCTGCTTTCACTTGCTTGGAGAGTGCAGTTTCCTCCTTGAAGATGCCTGTAATGTCCTGGAGTGTTTTGCCTATGTGCTGTTCTATATATCTTATGGTTTTGGGGCTGATATCGAGGTCTTTAATCCATTTGGATTTTACCTTTGTACATGATGTTAGCTGGGGGTCTAAGTTTAATTTTTTGCAAGTGGCTATCCAATTGTGCCAACACCACTTGTTGAAGAGGCTTTCCCTGCTCCATTTAGGATTTCCTGCTCCTTTATCAAAAATTAGATGGTTGTATCTCTGGGGAACATTTTCTGAGTCTTCAAGCCTATTCCACTGATCTGAGGACCTATCCTTATTCCAATACCATGCTGTTTTGATAACTGTTGCTTTGTAGTACAGTTTAAAGTTGGGAAAAGTAATTCCTCCCATATTCTTTTTCCCAATGATTGCTTTAGCTATTCGAGCGAGGGTGTTTATTGTTCCAAATGAATTTCAAAAGTGTCTGATCCACTTCTTTGAAGAATGTCATGGGTATCTTTAGAGGGATGGCATTAAATCTGTATAATGCCTTGGGGAGTATTGACATTTTGATGATGTTAATCCTGCCAATCCATGAGCAGGGTATGTGTTTCCATTTCCGTGTGTCCTCTCTTATTTCTTGGAGCAGAGTTTTATAGTTTTCTTTGTATAGGTCCTTCACATATTTAGTCAAGTTGATTCCAAGATATTTGAGTTTGTGTGGTACTATTGTGAATGGGGTTGTTTTCTTAATGTCCATTTCATCCTTATTACTATTGGTATATAGAAAGGCCGTTGATTTTTGTGTGTTAATTTTGTAGCCTGCCACCTTGCTATATGAGTCTATTGTTTCTAGAAGCTTTTTGATAGAGTCTTTAGGGTTTTCTAAGTACAGTATCATGTCATCTGCAAACAGTGAGAGCTTGACTTCTTCCTTTCCTATCTGGATTCCCTTGATATCCTTTTCTTGCCTAATCGCTATAGCAAGTACTTCCAGTGCTATGTTGAATAGGAGTGGTGAGAGAGGACAGCCTTGTCTTGTGCCAGAATTTAGAGGGAAGGCTTTCAGTTTTTCTCCATTGAGGATAATATTTGCCACTGGCTTGTGGTAGATGGCCTTCACTATATTGAGAAAGGTTCCCTCCATTCCCATCTTGCTGAGAGTTTTGATCAAGAATGGGTGTTGGACCTTATCAAATGCTTTCTCTGCATCTATTGATAGGATCATGTGGTTTTTATTTTTCTTGTTATTGATGTTGTGTATTATGTTGATAGATTTACGGATGTTAAACCAGCCTTGCATTCCTGGGATGAAACCTACTTGATCGTAGTGGATGATCTTCTTAATGAGGCATTGAATCCTATTTGCCAGGATTTTGTTGAGGATCTTTGCATCTGCATTCATCAGTGATATTGGTCTGTAATTTTCTTTTTTGGTAGCGTCTCTGTCTGGTTTAGGTATCAAGGTGATGTTGGCTTCATAAAAGCTATTTGGAAGTGTTTCTGTTTGTTCAATTTCATGAAAGAGTCTTGCCAAGATTGACAGTAGTTCCTCTTGGAAAGTTTGATAGAATTCATTAGTGAATCCATCTGGACCTGGGCTTTTGTTTTTCGGCAGACATTTGATTACTGTTTTAATTTCATCAATGGTGATGGGGGTGTTTAGATATGCTACATCCTCTTCCTTCAACCGTGGAAGATTATAAGAGTCCAAGAATTTATCCATTTCTTCCAGGTTCTCATTTTTAGTGGCGTAGAGTTTTTCAAAGTAGTTTCTGATTACCCTTTGAATCTCTGTCATATCAGTAGTGATCTCTCCTTTTTCATTCCTGATACGAGTTATCAAGTTTCTCTCTCTCTCTTTCTTTGTTAGGTTTGCCAGTGGTCTATCAATCTTGTTTATTTTTTCAAAGAACCAACTTCTGCTTTCGTTGATCTTTCGGATTGTTTTTTGAGTTTCCACTTCGTTGATTTCTGCTCTCAGCTTTGTTATTACCTTCTGTCTTCCTATTCTTGGGTCCTTTTGTTGAGCATTTTCTAGTTCTATTAGCTGTGTCATTAAGCTACTCAGGTAAGCTCCTTCTTCCTTCCTGATGTGTGCTTGCAAAGCTATAAATTTTCCTCTCAGTACTGCTTTTGCTGTGTCCCATAAATTCTGAGAGTTTGTGTCTTTATTGTCATTTGTTTCCAGGAACCTTTTTATTTCCTCCTTGATTTCATCTCGGACCCACTGGTTATTGAGCATGAGGCTGTTTAACTTCCAGGTGTTAAAGTGTTTCTTCTGAGTCCCTTTGGAGTTCACAAATAATTTCAGAGCCTTGTGGTCAGCGAAGGTAGTCTGCAAAATTTCTATCCTCTTGATCTTATGGAGGTATGTTTTATGTGCCAGCATGTAGTCTATCCTGAAGAATGTCCCATGTACATTGGAGAAGAATGTGTATCCAGGTTTCTGGGGATGGAGTGTCCTATATATATCCACTAGGCCTCTTTCTTCCATTTCTCTTTGCAGGTCTAGTATATTCTTGTTGGGTTTCAGTCTGGTTGACCTGTCCAGTGTTGACAAAGCCGTGTTAAGGTCCCCCACAATTATTGTGTTGTTGTTGATATTATTTTTCAGATTTGTCAACAGTTGTATTAAATATTTTGCTGGCCCCTCATTCGGTGCATATATGTTTAGGAGAGTGAATTCTTCCTGCTCTACGTACCCCTTGATTAATATAAAATGTCCGTCTTTGTCCCTTACAACCTTCCTGAGTATAAAGTTTGCATTATCTGATATTAGTATGGCCACTCCAGCTTTTTTATGGGTGTTGTTTGCTTGGATAACTTTTCTCCAGCCTTTTATTTTGAGTCTATGTTTGTTCTGACTATTCAGGTGCGTTTCTTGTAGGCAGCAGAAGGTTGGATTGAGTTTTTTGATCCATTTAGCCACTCTGTGTCTCTTAACTGGTGCATTTAGTCCATTGACGTTGAGAGAAAGAATTGTCCTGGGATTTAACGCCATCTTTATTTCAAAATTTGGTGTGTCTTTTGGGTAGTCTTGTCTTAGATTAGGTCTTTCAGTCTTTCTCTTAAGACTGGTTTTGTGTCTGTGAAGTTTCTGAGCTGTTTTTTGTCTGTGAAACCATGTATTCTTCCATCAAACCGGAAAGTGAGTTTTGCTGGGTATAGTATTCTGGGTGAAGCATTCATTTCATTCAGTCTTGTCACAATATCCCACCACTGCTTTCTGGCATTGAGCGTTTCTGGTGACAGGTCTGCTGTAAATCTCAGGGAAGCTTGCTTGAACATGATTTCCCCTTTTGATCTTGCTGTTTTCAGAATTCTGTCTCTATCTGTGGGATTTGTCATTGTGACTAGGATGTGTCTTGGGGTGGTTTTTCTGGGGTCTCTTTTGGTTGGTACTCTTCGGGCATGCAGGATTTGATCACATATATTCTTTAGCTCTGGAAGTTTCTCTTTAATGATGTTCTTGACCATTGATTCTTCCTGGAAATTTTCTTCCTGGGTCTCTGGGACTCCAATGATTCTTAAGTTGTTTCTGTTGATCTTATCATAGACTTCTATTTTCGTCTGTTCCCATTCTTTGACTAATTTTTCCATTGTCTGCTCATTTGCTTTAAGTTTTTTGTCCAGTCTCTCCTGCTGTATGGAATTGTTATGTATCTCATCTTCCACAGCACCAAGTCTATTCTCAGCTTCTGATACCCTGTCCCAGAGCTTATCCATTTTGTCATTCACTTCGTTTACTGACTTTTTCAGGCCTGTTAGTTGACATGTTATTTCAGTTTGGAGTTTTGTCATTTCTGCCTTCATATTTTCTTGGTTCTTATTAGAGTTCTGTTCAACTCGATCCATGGTTTCTTGGAGTCTGTTGAGCACCTTCCATATTGCTAGTCTAAAGTCCTTATCTGAGAGGTTGATTAGTTGTTCAGTCATTATCTGGTCCTCAGAATTGTCATCTTCATTCTCTATGTCTGATGCTGGCCTGCGTTGTTTCCCCATTGTCACACTTGTATTGTGGGTTTTTCTACGTGTTGTAGTGGTATTCATTGTCTATATGATGTAGGCAGCACACTCCTCTGGCTCCTCCCTTTCTGGATGGGCTGACTTGCCTCTAAGGGAGGGGAGTCCTCCGTGGATGAAGCCTCACACTGGGTCAAATCTTAGGCCCGAGCATGCAACAGAGAAGACAGTCCAGAGAGAAATGTTTGCTTCTGTGATATAGCACTGTTCTTAGTGTGATTTTTCCTTCTTGTTGCAATGGAGTTCTTTCCTTAGAAAGAGTGCACGGCCGCGTAGCGAAGCGGAGCGGCCGTGCTCCTCTGAGCCTCTTTTTGCCCCACTCGCAAGAGTTTCACGCAAGAGGACAGTAGACAGACATAGACAGGTCACACTCACAGTCTTTCACAGCTGAGCCCCACTGGGCTGGTGTACTTTCGCGGATTTTCCCCGCCTGGTGTCACACACAGGGAGCCAGCTTTTGCAAAGGTTAGCCGGTTTTTTTCTCATTTATATTCTTATTTCACTTATAATCACCTCAAGAGCCATCCATTTCTGTCCCCAAATTAATTATTTTATTTTTCATTAATGGCCATAGTTGAATTCTATTGTGTATATATGCCATCAAGTTTGTATCAGTTATATATTAGTATATATATGATAAATATTGTATGTAGTACATAGTATATTTTATAGTGTATATTAATATATATTAATGCCATATTTGGGCTGCTGTGGAAAATGCTGCTATGAACATAGGGATAAAAATATGGTACCAGTGGCATTTTTATATTTCCAGATAAATAGCTGAAAGTAGAATTGATAGACCAAATGTGTATTTTTATTTTATTTTATAACAAATAAGTATTTTATTTTTATTTTATTATTTTATTTTATTTTTATTTTTAAGTCAATCTCCATAATAGGATTGTGCATCAATGTACATTCCCAGCAGCACTGTATCAGGGTTCTTTTTCTTCTATATCTATGACAAAATTCACTATTCCCAATCTTTGTGGTTTTAATTTGTCCTTTCCAATAATTAGTGAGATTGAACTTTTATATTTCTATGAAACATCAGTAATATCTCTTTTGGAGAAGATTCTGTTCAGGTCTTTTTGCCCATTTGTAAACTAAAATCGCTGTTTTTTTATTGTTTTGTTTGTTTTGTTTTTGTGTGTGTTGAATTATTTATTTATTTAGTTTGCTTTTTGGGCCACACCCAGTGACTCTCAGGGGTTACTCCTGGCTATGCAATCAAAATTGCTCTTTGCTTGGGAGACCATATGGGACACTGGAGATCTATCATCAGTCCGTCCTAGGTTAGCTGCACTATTGCTTGTGCCACTGCTCTGGCTCCAGATTATTTAAGTCATGATTTTAACCCTAAAAATAAACTTTTGGTAAACATTGAGGGCACTTCAAATATTTTCAGAGAGGATGAAAACATAGAACTTTTTTAGCCTCTCTAGATGTCAATTTTTATATCTAGAAGTAATATTTCAAGAGACCCTTCTATGTAGATATAAAAAAACAAATACTGTAATGATCAGACATACATTCTATATGAGTCTAAAAACTTATAATGGAAATTAAAATTATTTAATTCTTACTCTGATTTGTGGCAAATGAATTAATTTACATTTAATATTTATCACTCAAACCAGTATTTAGAGATAGTTATGGTTAGTGTTTTATTAAGGACTTCAAATAACTCTTTCAAGTTTGCTTGTCTTAAAAAAGAAAGACTTGCAGTTCCTTGGATTCTAATATGTAACTACTAATAGAAAGCAAATTGTAGGCAAATGTCCATGCTCAGTATTTGATACCAGTTATTTGAACACATCAGACTTGCTGCACCTCAAAAATAAAGTCTGTCATGTGTTCTGTCTGGCAGCAAACATTCCTGAGACAGACTGTAGATTGTAATCTATTTTTTAGAAATTAATAATCAACCTTTCTTAACCTGGTGCATGTTACATGCTCATTGTGAAGGCACATGGCTTAAGTGGCTTAGTTAAAACATATTTAACCTCCTAATCATGACCCAGAGATGCTCTCTGCTTAGTTCTACCTAGTTCTCTAAATTATATGTTAATTGTTTCTAATGGATGTTTAGTAGCAAGGGGAAAAGTTAGATGTTTTCCTAAATAAGTCTATGCCTGGTTTTAATGTCAGATGGTTCCTATTTTCTGTAATTATCTATCAATAGTGGATTCTAGAGTCTTATAACTCACTTAGTCTCAGAAGACTAGTACTATCAATACCACCAAACAAGTTGTTAAAATTGCCCATGACAAACTTTCTGATTAGAATATACATTGATTAGGTACAAAATCAGTTTGAACAACATTTTTTGTGAAACTTTGGAAGGAAAAAATTGATGCTAGATTTCCACATTAGGACTACTGTGCTGAGAAATGTACAAAATATGTATTTTCAGTAAAATCTCTACAGGCCAAATTTTATGTGTATCTAGTAATCTTCTAATATTGGGAGGAAAACTATATTTTAAATGGAGATTTTTTTCTCAGTATGAATTATCACAAGTAGGCATTTTGTATAAATATTGAAAGTTTTTCACCAAGGCAATGAACTTTAAAGATATTTTTTTGTTTTTTTTTTCTTGAACTTTAAAGATAAATGGAATTTTACTTGCATTTTCCTTTAAAATTTAATCTTTTTATCTTATTTATCATCTGCCTGAGAATCTATTTTTGATAAAGTCCCAAATTTTCAGAACAGAAATCATTGTTTGTTTTATTTTATTTTTGTTTCTCTTTCAAAAATCCTAGATTCTAAGATTGTGAGTTGTATTTATTTAGGGAATGTTTGTGGGCTTCATTTCATAACTAATTTTTCATTCTTTGGTAAATTATTTTCTCCTGTCCATTTTCTTTATGCAAATAGCTCTTAATTTTACCATGAGAAAGTTACTTGATACCTTAAGGAATGAATAAAACTAATAATTAAAGAACTGTTCTTATTAAAGAATAGTGGACATTATTTTTGATAGTATAAAATTAAAATGACTTTTGGTAACTTGGTGAAATACCAAGTTTTATTTTTCCCTAAAAAGCACCAGTGTGCAATGAATAATCCAAGGTCAAGAAAATGAGAGCCTCGCTGACTGTCTCCTGTGTTGTGCTGCATCCTCAGCCTGATTTCATCCTGTGTGTGGCTTCATCTGTGGACAGCTAGTCTTCCCTGGTGGTGAGTTGATCCGCCCAGAAAGGGAGGAGCCAGAGGAGAACATAATTTAGCCAATGAATACAACCACAACATGTAAAAAAACCCACAATACAAGTGTGACAATGGGGAAACAATGCAGGCCAGCACCAGGCATAGAGAATGAAGATGGCAACTCTGATGACCAGAACAGGGCCAACCAACTAGTCAGTCTCTCAGATAAGGAATTTAGAGTAGAAATATAGAGGATGATCACAGAACTCAAAGAAAGTATAGAAGAGAACACTGATAAGAATCAAGAGAATATGAAGATAGAAATAAAAAAAACTCCAAACTGAAATTTCAGGTCAAATAACAGGTCTGAAAAACTCAGTAGAGAAATTGAATGACAAAATAGATGACCTCTCCTACAGGGCAACAGCAACTGAGGATAGAATTAGTGCACTGGAAGACGATATGAATAACAACTCCATACAGCAGAAGAGATTGGAAAAAAAAAAGCCTTAAAGCAAATGATCAAACAATAGAAAATTACTCAAAGAATGGGAACAGACGAAAATAGAAATCTATGATAAGCTCAACAAAAACAACTTAAGAATTATTGGAGTCCCAGAGACCCAGGAAGAAAATCTCCAGGAAGAATCAATGGTCAAGAACATCAATAAAGAAAAACTACCAGAGCTAAAGAATACAAGTGATCAAATCCTGTATGTCCGAAGAGTACCAACTAAAAGAGATCCCAGAAAAAACACCCCAAGACACATCCTAGACACAATCACAAATCCACAGATTGAGAAAGAAATCTAAAAGCAGCAAGATCAAAAAGAGAAATTAAATTCAAGGGAATATCCTTGAGATTTACCACAGACCTGTCACCAGAAACACTCAAGGCCAGAAGACAGTGGTGGGACATAGTGACAAAACTCAATAAAATAAATGCTTCGCCTAGAATTCTGCACCCAGCAAAATTCACTTTCAGGTTTGAAGGGACAATACATGGTTTCACAGACAAACAACAGCTCAGAAACTTTACAGACTCAAAACCATTTTTAAAAGAAAAACTGAAAGACCTACTTTAAGACAATACTAACTAATAGACACAATAAACTTTGATAGAAAGATGGCATTAAACCCCAGGACAATTCTTTCTCTCAATGTCCATGGACTAAATGCACCACTTAAGAGACACAGAGTGGCTAAATGGATCAAAAAACTCAATCCAACCGTCTGCTGCCTATAAGAAATGCACCCAAATAGTCAGAACAATCATAGACTCAAAATAAAAGGTTGGAGGAAAATCATCCAAGCAAACAACACCCATAAAAAAGCTGGAGTGGCCATACTAATATCAGATGATGCAAACTTTATACTCAGGAAAGTTGTAAGGGACAAAGATGGATATTTTGTATTAATCAAAGGAATATGTACAGCAAGAAAATATCACTCTCCTAACATATATGCACAGAATGAGGGGTCAGCAAAATATTTAATAAAATTGTTGACAAATCTGAAAAATGATATCAATAACAACACACTAATTGTTGGAGACCTCAAAATGGCATTGTCAACAATTGATAGGTCAACTAAATTGAAATCCAACAAGAATATACTAGACCTAAAAAGTGAAATGGAAGAAAGAGGCATAGTAGATATATATAGGACACTCCACTGCCAGAAACCTGGATATACATTCTTCTCTAATGTACATAGGACATTATCCAGGATAGACTACATGCTAGCACATAAAAAATACCTCAATTATATCAAAAGGATAGAAATTTTGCAGGCTAACTTTGCTGACCACAAGGCCCTGAAATTATATGTGAACTACAAAGGGACAAAGAAGAAAAACTTTAATACCTGGAAGTTAAACAGCCTAATGCTGAATAACCAATGGGTTCAAGATGAAATCAAAACCTACCTAGAAACCAATGTCAATAGAGACACAAACTATCAGAACCTATGGGACACAGCAAAAATGGTACTGAGAGGAAAATTTATAGCTTTGCAAGCACACATCAGGAAAGAAGAAGGGGCATACTTGAATAGCTTAATGATGCAGCACATGGAATTAAAAAGTGCTCAACAAAAGGACCCCAAAATAAGGAATCAGAAGGCTATAACAAAGTTGAGAGCAGAAATCAATGAAGAGGAAACACAAAAAACAATCTGAAAGATCAATGAAAGCAGAAGTTTGTTCTTTAAAAAATAAACAAGATTGATAGAACACTGGCAAAACTAACAAAAAAAGAGAGAGAAACTTGATAACTCGAAATAGGAATAAAAAAGGAGAGGTCACTACTGATATGGCAGAGATTCAAAGAGTAATCAGAAACTACTTTGAGAAACTCTATGCCAGTAAAAATGAGAACCTGGAAGAAATGGATAATTTCTTGAACTTTTATAATCTTCCACGGTTGAATGAAGACTGGCAAGACTCTTTCATGAAATTGAAACAAAAGGAACACTTCCAAATAGCTTTTATGAAGCCAACATCACCTTGATACCAAAATCGGAGAGAGATGCTATCAAAAATGAAAGTCACAGACCAATATTGCTGATGAACACAGATGCAAAGATTCTCAACAAAATCCTGGCAAATAGGATTTAATGCCTCATTAAGAAGATCATCTACTACGATCAAGTAGGTTTCATCCCAGGAATGCAAGTATGGTTTAACATCCGTAAATCTATCAACATAATACACAATATCAACAACAAGAAAAATAAAAATAACATGATCATATCAATAGATACAGAGAAAGCATTTGATAAGGTCCAACAACCATTCTTGATCAAAATTATCAGCAAGATAGGAATAAAAGGAACCTTTCTCAATATAGTTTAGTCCATCTATCACAAGCCAGTGGCAAATATTTTTTTCAATGGAGAAAAACTAAAAGCCTTCCCTCAAAATTCTGGCACAAGACAAGGCTGTCCTATACCACCACTCCTATTCAACATAGCACTGGAAGTACTTGCTATAGTGATTAGGCAAGAAAAAGATATCAAGGGTATCCAGATAGGAGAGAAAGAAGTCAAGCTCTCGCTGTTTGCAGACGACATGATACTCTACTTAGAAGACCCTAAACACTCTACCAAAAAGCTTCTAGAAATAATAAACTCATATAGAATGTGGCAGGTTACAAAATTAACACACAAAAATTAATGTCGTTTCTATACAACAATAATAATAGGGAAAAATGGACATTAAGAAAACAACCCCATTCACAATAGTGCCACACAAACTCAAATATCTTGGAATCAAGTTGACTAAAAACGTGAAGGACCTATAAAAGAAAACTATAAAAATCTGCCCCAAGAAATAAGAGAAGACACACAGAAATGGAAACACAAACCCCGCTCATGGATTGGCAGGATTAACATCATTAAAATGGCAATACTCCCCAAAGCATTGTACAGATTTAATGCTATTCCTCAAAGATACCCATGACGTTCTTCAAAGAAGTGGATCAAACACTGTTGAAATTCATTTGGAAGAACAAACACCCTAGAATAGCTAAAGCAATCATTGGGGAAAAGAATATGGGAGGGATTACTTTCCCCAACTTTAAACTCTACTACAAAGCGATAGTTTTTAAAACAGTGTGGTTTTGGAATAAAGACAGGCCCTCAGATCAGTGGAATAGGCTTGAATACTCAGAGAATGTTTTCCAGTCATACAATCACCTAAATTTTGATAAAGGAGCAAGAAATCCTAAATGGAGCAAAGAAAGCGTCTTCAGCAAGTGGTGTTGGCCAACTGGCTAGCCACTTGCAAAATATTGAATTTAGACCCCCAGCTAACATCATGTATGAAGGTAAAATCCATATGGATTAAAGACCTTGATATCAGACCCGATACCATAAGATATATAAAACAACACGTAGGCAAAACACTCCATGACACTGAGACTAAAGGCATCTTCAAGCAGGAAATTGCACTCTCCAAGCAAGTGAAAACAGAGATTAACATATGGGGATATATTAAGCTGAGAAGCTTCTGCACCTCAAAGGAAATAGCGCCCAGAATACAAGAGCCAACCACTGAATGGGAGAAAATATTCACCCAATACCCATCAGATAAAGGGCTAATCTCCAAAATATACAGGGCACTGACAGAACTTTACAAGAAAAAAATCTAATCCCATCAAAAAATGGGGAGAAGAAATGGACAGACACTTTTACAAAGAAGAAATACAAATGGCCAAAGACACATGAAATAATGCTCCACATCACTAATCATCAGGGAGATGGAAATCAAAACCACTATAAGGTACCACCTCACACCACAGAGATTGGCATACATCACAAAGAATGAGAACAAGCAGTGTTGGCGGAGATGTGGAAAGAAAGGAACTCTTATCCACTGCTGGTGGGAATGCTGTCTAGTTCAACATTTATGGAAAGCGATATGGAGATTCCTCCAAAAACTGGAAATCAAACTCCAATACACCCAGCTATACCACTCCTAGGAATATATCCTAGGAACACAAAAATACAATACAAAAATCCTTTCCTTACACCTATATTTTTTAATATTATTACTTTTTTATTACAGATACTTTATTTTATATCCACTATAACAGTTCAATAAGCAAAACATTGTGCTAATATTCCTTTTTAGTATTTTTTATTTATTTAAACATCTTAATTACAAATGTGATTGTGTTTAATTTCAGACATGTAAAGAACACCCCCCTACACCAGTGCAACATTCCTACCACCAATGTCCCAAATCTCCCTCCATCCCACCCCACCCCAACCTGTACTCTAGACAGGTTTTCCAGTTCTTTCATTCATTCACATGATTATGGTAGTTCTCAGTGTAGTTATTTCTAGAACTGCACTCACCACTCTTTGTGGTGAGCTTCATGAAGTGAGCTGAAGTTCCAGCCCTCCTCTCATTGACTTTGAGGATCATTGCAAAGATGACTTTTATTTTTCTTAAAACCCATACATGATTGAGAATATTCTGCGTCTCTCTCTCTCCCTCTGACTTATTTCACTCAGCATAATAGACTCCATGTACATTCATGTATAGGAAAATTTTATGACTTCATCTCTCCGGATGGCTGCATAATATTCCATTGTGTATATGTACCATAGTTTCTTTAGCCATTCGTCTGGTGAAGGGCATCTTGGTTGTTTCCAGAGCCTGGCTATTATGAATAGTGCTGCAAAAAACATAGATGTGAGGAAGGGGTTTTTGTATTGTATTCTTGTGTTCCTAGGGTATATTCCTAGGAGTGGTATAGCTGGATTGTATGGGAGTTCAATTTCTAGTTTTTGGAAGAATCTCCATAACACTTTCCATAGAGGTTGCACTAGACAGCATTTCCACCAGCAGTGGAAAAGAGTTCCTTTCTCTCCACATCCCTGCCAGCACCGATTGTTCTCAATCTTTGTGATGTGTGCCAATCTCTGTGGTGTGAGATGGTATCTCATCATTGTTTTGATTTGTATCTCCCTGATGATCAGTGCTGAAGAGCATTTTTTCATTTGCCTTTTGGCCATTTGTATTTCTTTTTTATCAAAGTGTCTTCTCATTTCTTCTCCCCATTTTTTGATGGGATTAGATGGTTTTTTTGTTTGTTTGTTTGTTTTTTGTAAAGTTCTGTCAGTGCCCTGTATATTTTGGATATTAGACCTTTATCTGATGGGTATTGGGTGAATAGTTTCTCCCACATGGTGGGTGGCTCTTGTATTCTGGGCACTATTTATTTTGATGTGCAGAAGCTTCTCAGTTTAATGTATTCCCATCTGTTGATCTCTGTTTCCACTTGTTTGGAAAGTACAGTTTCCTCCTTGAAGATGCCTTTAGAGTCAATGTCCTGGAGTGTTTTACCTACATGTTGTTCTATATACCTTATGGTATCAGGTCTGATATCAAGGTCTTTAATCCATTTTGATTTTACCTTCATACATGATGTTAACTGGGGGTCTATATTCACTTTTTTTGCAAGTGGCTAACCAGTTCTGCCAGCACCACTTGTTGAAGAGGTTTTCCCTGCTACACTTAAGATTTCTTTTTTCTTTGTCAAAAAGTAGGTGATTGTATGTCTGGGGAACATTGTCGGAGAACTCAAGCTTATTCCACTGATCTGAGGGTCTGTCTTTATTCCAATACCATGCTGTTTTGATAACTATTGCTTTGTAGTAGAGTTTAAAGTTTGGGAAAGTAATGCCTCCCATACTCCTTTTCCCCAGGACTGCTTTAGCTATTCGAGGGTGTTTATTGTTCCAGATGAACTTCATAAGTTTTTGATCCACTTCTTTAAAGAATGTCATGGGTATCTTTAAAGGGATCGCATTAAATCTGTACAATGCTTTGGGGAGTATTGCCATTTTAATGATGTTAAACCTGCCAATCCATCAGTGGGGTATGTGTTTCCATTTCCATGTGTTCTCTCTTATTTCTTAGAGCAGGGCTTTATAGTTTTCTTTGTTTAGGTCCTTCACTTCTTTGGTCAAGTTGACTCCAAGATATTTGCGTTTGAATAAGATTGCCTTCTTAATGTCCATATCTTCCTTATCACTATTGGTGTATAAAAAGGCCATTGAGTTCTGTGTGTTAATTTTGTAGCCTGCCTCCTTCAGGTTTGAAGGAAGGATACTTAGCTTCATTGATAAACAACAGCTCAGAAACTTCACAGATGAAAAACCAGCCTTAAAGGAAAAACTGAACGGTCTACTTCAAGATAAGAGAGACCAAGAAACACAGCAAACTTATCTACAAAGATGACATTAAATCTTATGACAATCATCTCCCTCAATGTCAATGGACTAAATTCACCAAATAAAAGACACAGATTGGCAAAATGGGTCAAAAGATAAATTCAACCTTCTTCTGCCTACAAGAAACACATCTGAATAGTCAGAGCAAATATAGACTCAAAATCAAAGACTGGAAGAAAATCATGCAAGCAAACAACACCCTCAAAAAAGCTGGGGTGGCCATATTAATATCTGATGACATCAACTTTTTACTCAGAAAAGTGGTAAGGGACAAAGATGGACACTATGCACTAATCATGGGATATGTATGTACAACAGGAAGAAATCAGACTATTAAACATATATGCATCCAATGAGAGACCAGCAAATTATCTAATACAATTACTGACAATTACCACACAATAATTGTGGGTAACCTCACCACGACCATGTCAAAACTTGATAGGTCAACCAGACTGAAACCCAACAAAAACATTCTAGCCCTGAAAAGAGTAATGGAAGAAAGAGGACTAGGAGATATATAGGACACTCCACCCCAAAAAGCCTGGATACACATTCTTCTCCAATGTACATGGGTCATTCTCCAGGATAAACCACATGCTCACACATAAAGCATACCTTCTTAAAATCAAGAGGATAGAAATCTTGCAGGCTACCTTTGCTGACCACAAGGCTCTGAAATTAGATGTGAACTACAAAGCCACAGAGAAGAAAAACTTTAACAATTGGAAATTAAACACCCTGCTACTGAACAACCAGTGGGTCCAAGATGAAATAAAAAAATAAAAACTTTCCTGAAAACAAATGATAATGAAGACATAAACTGCCAGAATCTATGGGACACAGCAAAAGCGGTCCTGAGAGGAAAATTTATAGCTTTGCAAGTACACATCAGGAAGAAAGAAAGGGCATATCTGAATAACTTAATGATGCAGCTCATAAAATTAGAAAACGACCAACAACAGGAACCAACAATTGGGAGACAGAAGGAAATAACAAAACTGAAAGCAGAAATCAAAGAAGTGGAAATCCAAAAAACAATCTGAAAGATCAACGAAATCAGAAGTTGGTTCTTTGAAAAAATTAACAAGATTGATAGACCATTGGCAAACTTCACAAAGATAGAAGAGAAACCTGATAACCCGTATTAGAAATGAGAAGGGGGAAATCACGACAGATACTGCAGAGATCCAAAGGGTAATCAGAGACTACTTTGAGAAACTTTATGCTACTAAACATGGAAACCTAGAAGAAATGGATAAATTCTTGGACACTTTTAACCTTCCACAATTAAGTAAGGAGGATATAGCATATCTAAACATCCCCATCAATACTGAGGAAATTGAAACTGTAATCAAACATCTGCCTAAAAAGGAAAACCCATGCCCAGATGGATTTACTAATGAATTTTCTCAAAATTTTCAAGAGGAGCTACTACCAATCCTAGCCAGGCTCTTCCATGAAATTGAAAAACGGGAACACTCCCAAACAGCTTCTATGAAGCCAACATCACCTTGATACCAAAACCAGACAAAAAAAGAAAATTACAGACCAATATTCCTGATGAATGCATATGCAAAGATCTTCTACAAAATCCTGGGAAATAGGATCCAATGCATCATCAAGATCATACACTACGACTAAGTAGGTTTCATCCCAGGAATGCATGGATGGTTTAACATCAGTAAATTTATCAAAATTATACACAACATCAACAACAAAAAATTAAAATCACATGATCATATCAATAGATGCAGAGAAATCATTTGATAAGGTCCAACACCCATTCTTGATCAAAACTCTCAGCAAGATGGGAATGGAAGGAAACTTCCTCTATCTAGTTGATGCCATCTACCACAAGCCAATGGCAAATATTATCCTCAATGGAGAAAAACTAAAAGCCTTTCCTCTAAATTATGGTACAAGAAAAGGCTGTCTGTTCTCACCACTCCTCTTCAACATAGTACTGGAAGTGCTTGCTATAGCGATCAGGCAAGAAAAAGACATCAAGGGAATCTAGATAGGAAAGGAAGAATTCAAGCTCTCACTGTTTGCAGATGACATGATACTCTACTTAGAAAACCCTAAAGACTCTACCAAAAAGCTTCTAGAAACCTTACACCTATATTAATTGCAGCACTATTTACCATAGCAAGACTCTGGAAACAACCAAGATACCCTTCAACAGATGAATGGTAAAGAAACTGTAGTACATATACACAATGGAATATTATGCAGCTGTCAGGAGAGATGAAGTCATGTAATTTTCCTATACGTAGATTTACTTGGAATCTATTATGCTGAGTGAAATAAGTCAGAGAGAGAGAAAGATGCAGAATGGTCTCTCTCATCTATGGATTTTAAGAAAAATGCAAGACATTTTTGCAATAATAATTTTCAAACACAAAAGCGATGAAGGCTGGAAGTTATAGCTCACCTCATGAAGCTCACAACAAACAGAAATGAGTTTAGGTAGAGAAATAACTACATTTTGAACTATCCTAACAATGAGAATGTATGAGGGAAATAGAAAGCCTGTCTAGAGTACAGGTGGGGGTCGGATGGGGAGGAGGGAGATTTGGGTCATTGGTGATGGGAATGTTGCATTGGTGAGGGGTGGTGTTCTTTACATGACTGAAACCCAACTATACTCATATTTGTAAACAAGGTGTTTAAATAAAATATATAATAAAAAAAGGAAAAAAGAAAAAAAAAAGGAAATTGAATAACTTTCCTTCAAGTCTTCTTTCAGAGTGGAATTACTCTTCTAAAAGCAAATTATAAAATAAAAATCTTGTGTGTCCAAGTTCATGATTGTAAGATGTTTTTCTTTGAAGGAAAACTGTAGAACTAACATTGACTGAACTAGTAGCCAAAGCATGAACTTGATGATCTGGTAGGACTTTTCATCTCTAATTTCTTAATTCTTTGTTTGTTGCTGTTGTTGTTTTGGGGTCATACTCAGCAGAGCTCAGGGGTTACTCCTGGCTCTATGCTCAGAAATCGCTGTTGGCAGACTCAGGGGACCATATGAGATACTGAGATTCTAACCAACGTCTTTCTGCATGCAAGGCAAATGCCTATCTCCATGCTATCTCTCCAGCACCTAATTTCTTAATTCTTATATTCATAAGTTTTCCTGCTTGATTCTTTTATTGCTTTTGTGTTTATTAAGGGAACTTTCAAAAACTTTGGCAAAAGTTGCAAAGAACTTATTCACTGATAGTAGAGGGGAAAGGAAAATATTTTCCCCTTCCTTTTAATTCATGACAAATTCCCTCATTAATTGAATAAATATTTTTTGAGTGTCTACAATGTGTTAGGATCTGATGTATGCATGAAAAAGTTTGGCATTCTAACTCCTAACCAGCCTGATGCCATGTTTAAAAAACGTGGAGTAATATATATATATATGTATATATTATATACATATGTAATATGTATATATGTATATATATACATATATACATACATATGTATAAATACGTATGTATATATGTATATATATGTATGTATATATACCTCATAAATGACTAGTAATCCATAGATAAAAAATCTATGCATTAATTAGAAACTGAATAACTCTACATATACACCTACTTGTCTCATTCCTCTTTAGTTAAGTCTTAAAGCACGTTGTATGAGATAGAGCAAATAACTTGAGAAATGGCTACTCACTGTCTGATAGTGGTGGGTTCCATTCACCTACTTTAACGTCGCATTAATTAGTTTCAGACTTCAAGTAACCAGGCCCTGGAACAAAGCTCATGAGAAGAAAATTTTACTTTCTCTGAACATCTTCAAGATGCATAATATTCTGTAATTTCCATATTATATAGAAATTTTGTTAGACACTGAATGTGACTGAAAGTTGTTATCCTTGAAGAGCTTGCAATTCAGAGATAGTATGTGTATATTTTGTTTGACATTTACGATACAATAATACTTACATAGCAAGTGAGTTGAAGTGATAATATCTCAGGTTTTTATGACCATGAGAAAAATTTAAAATTATAACCTGATTAAAGAATATTGATAGCACCTATTCAATACATTGAAAGAGTGGAAAAATATTTCATTAAAATTCCAAACTTATGCTCATGAAGATAAAATACAAAGTGTAGAGAATAAGAAAAGTCACAGACATAAAGAAAATATTTGCAGAAAAGTTTTTACAGTTGAAATTGACATAAAGGACTTTTATTTTAACTATACAAAGAACTATTAAAACAGTAAGAAAAGATTTTAAAAAATGGACTCGAGGTCTTTAAAGACCATCATCAAAGAAAATATATGTAGATGGCAAATAATCATATATATGATGCTCCACTCATCTGGTATCAGAAACATTCACATTCAGAAGATAAGATATAACTACATAGCAGACACACCAAAAACTGGCAAACACGTGGAGCAATAGAAATTCTGATTGCTGATAAAAAGGCAAAAAGACACAGATAGTAAGGAAGACACTTTAGTAATTTCTTTCAAAAACTAAACAAACTCAAAGCACAAGTCTAGCAATGCATTCTCTTTGGTATTTACTTTCTGGAATTTAAATGTTATATCTACACTAAATCCTGTTCTTGGATCTATTTTTTGTTTTTGTTTTTGTTTGGTCACACAAGCGGCTCTCAGGAGTTACACCCGTCTTTGCGCTCAGAAGTGGCTCTGGCAGATAGAGGGACTGTAAGGAATTTCGGGTCCGTCCTGTGTTGGCCGAGCGCAAGGCAACGCCTTACCGCTGTGCTATCACTCCGGCCCCTGTTCATGGGTCTCTAATGCAATTTTACTTGTTATTACTAAACGTTTGAAGGTGGGGCGGGAGCAATAAGAGAGCAGTAGGGCATTTGCCTTGCAGGCGGCCAACCTGGGACTGACCCTGGTTCCATCCTGGGCACCATATAGTCCCCCTAATCTGCCAGGAGCGATTTCTGAGCGCAGATCCAGAAGTAACCCCTGAGCACCGCCGGGTGTGTCCCAAAAACAAAAACAAAGTTGAAGGTGTCAAAGATGTTCTTTAGGTGAAGGGACAAACTGTGGAACATCCAGAAAACGGTACAGTTACTCAGTGCTTAAAAGGAATTAGCTCTCAAGTCTTAAAATGATATGGGTAAACCTTAAATGCATGTTACAGAGTGAAAGCAGCCAATCTAGGAAAACTATTTATTACATGATCTTAAGTATATGACATTCTGTAAAAGGCAAATCTACAGAGACAGTAAAAAGATCAGTGGTTGTTAAGGACTGGAATGAGGGGAAGGTTGATGACTGTGGAACACATGAAACTTTTAAAGCAGTGAAAATATACTTATTAACAGTAGAATGGAAGATACATGCCCTTATATATTTGTTTAAGTCCATGAAAATTCAAGAGTGAATCATAACTTAAATAATAAACTTTGATTGATAATGATGTATTAATATACATTGCTTATAACAAATGTATGATTGTATATGACACATTTCAGACAAAGTTGACAAGATATGTACATGCATGTATGTGAGGTTTATAAGAAATCTCTGTATTTTCCCGTTAGTTCTATTGTGAACCTGCTCTTTAAAAATCTTCACAAGGGTTCGGGAGACAGCCTAGTGGTTAGGGAAAACCATGACCTGGAACCTGACATAGAATCCCAAAAAGTTCAAAATTGCCCTCAACCTACTCACAAATACCACCAGGTATGGCCCCAAATGCTCTGATCATCTCTTCTCTAACATTAAATGACACCATGCAGTTCCACCTCTTTTTGATCTAGCACAATTTTCTGGCCTAGTAGGCTGAATATTCAGAAGTAGAATGACTGAGCATTGCCTGAGGGTTCCCCACCTACAAAAAGATGTCTTCATTAAAAATAAAGTGCAGAAAATTTAAAAAGCAAACTCAACACACTTAAAAATAAATATTTTGCTAAAAGAAATGACAAAAAACATTTAATATATAATAGATATTTGGTAACAGAATACTGTCAAATTATATGACATATAATATTGACCCATGAAGTTCTAACAGCATGAGTTTCTTGCTGTTTTTTTCTCTCACCTTCTAATTTCTGTCAGTATACGGATTCACAGAAGCAATGTTTAGACAACTAATTCTATGAACTTAAAGATAGTTCAGAATCTATTATGCTGAGTGAAGTAAGTCAGAGGGAGAGAGAAAGATGCAGAATGGTTTCACTCACCTATGGGTTTTAAGAAAAATGAAAGACATTTTTAACAGTATCTCAGAGACAAGAGAGATGAGGGCTGGTAGGTGCAGCACATGACATGAAGCTCATCACATAGAGTGATGAGTGCATTTGGAGAGATGACTACACTGAAAACTATCATAACAATGTGAATGGATGAGGGAAGTAGAAAGCCTGTCTTGAGTACAGGTGTGGGGGTGTGGGGAGGAGGGAGATCTGGGAAATTGGTGGTGGGAATATTGCACTGGTGAAGGGGGCTGTTCTTTACAAGACTGTAATCATACTATAATCATATTTGTAATCATGGTGTTTAAATAAAGATAACTATAAAGAAAAGAAAGTGTTCAAGTGGATGGCTTCTCCAAAAAAAACCAAACCTATATAAATATATGATTTTTAAAAAATTATTTATCTACTAAAGCTATATTTAAAAAATAAAACAACTTATATATTACAATCATAGTTATAGATTTTATTATTTTTATTTGTTTTGGGTCACATCTGGCAGTACTTAGGCATTATTTTTGGCTTTTCATTCAGGAATTACTCCTGTTAGTGTTCTTGGGATGCTGAGGATTAATCCAGGTTGGCTGCATGCAAAGCAAGCACTCTACCCATATATTATCACTCTGGCCTTAGATTTAGTTGTGTGTGTGTGTGTGTGTAAAATCTATAAGTACCTCCTGTAATAAAATGTCCTTGTTGTAGACAGGAAGACGTATTGCTATGAAAAATCAGTATGAACAACTATGTGAATATGAATGAATGTATGAAAAGCAACCCTGTAGCTAACAGAAAAAGAGGTTAGGGAAAGATTCAGATCCTGTGTTGGCTGCTAGGGATTAGTTTGTGAAAGGAATTGGATAACTTCATTGCTTTGATTTCAAATATTATCTCCTGTAAAATGAAAAGTTTGTCATGTTATAGCTATTTACACTTTCCTACTTTTCTTAGAACTTGCCAAATTTTATTATCAGCGAGCCATCTGCACATATGTCACACAGTTTTATATTTAAAAAACTTCATTTAAGCCCTTACTATGTGTTATGTGCTAGACAGTGTAATATATGATTATGTTTTTATTCATATTTTTCAATAACAGTATTATCATATTGATTTAAAAGTTGAAAAACAGAGGATGAATCTGCTTGTAAATCCTACCTATCTGACTCAATCAATGTTCATTTAACTTAAGTAATTGTAGTCTTTGATCTTTGTAATAATTGGTCTTCGCAATATATTGCTCAGAGGTAAAAGCATAAGAGGAAGGCATTCTATGGTCACATGGATATGAAGACCAATGAACATGAATATGAAGTCTTTCAGAATCACAATGCAGCTAGGACATTAAAATCTCTGTGAAGTTCTGAAATAGAAAAACTAATTTTGTTTTGTTTACTTAACTATTTTATCTACTTTAGTTGACTGTTAGAAAATTCTGTTTTTTTCTTTTACTTGAAAAGAATAAAATTTAGCATAGTTTTGGCTGTCTTTTAAACATATTTAAAACCAATATGTTTTAAAGTATATTGGGATATTTATTTAATTAGAAAACGTAGTTATAATCCAAAAAGTATAAGACATATATTTTTGACTGGCACACCCAGCGATACTGAAGGCTCTGCTCAGGAATCACTCCTGGAGGGCTCAGGGGACCACAAGGGATCAATTGGAAACACGGCTGGCCATGTATAAGACAAAAGTACTACCTGCTGTACTATCATTGCAGCCCTTATTTATATACTCTAAATGACTATTAGCATGAGGGTCAAGATTTTTGGAATGTGAAATCAGTGAAATACATTTTGATCAAAATTTTAGGTGTAAGTCCCAGAAAACTAACGGGATAGATAATATTTGAGTTCTGCATAGTTGTACTGGATCACGAAACCAAATCTTTTTGGATAACAAAGTAAAATACATCTCTCTCTGTGGAAAATCCTAACAACATTTAAATCACTGTTTACATGAAAGCTACCTAAATTTCTTTCTTTCTTTCTTTCTTTCTTTCTTTCTTTCTTTCTTTCTTTCTTTCTTTCTTTCTTTCTTTCTTTCTTTCTTTCTTTCTTTCTTTCTTTCTTTCTTTCTTTCTTTCTTTCTTTCTTTCTTTCTTTCTTTCTTTTTCTAATATGTTTTTGGTTATTATATTTCCTCAACTTTTTAAGTTAATATCTTTATTTAAACACCTTGATCACAAATATGACTGCAGTTGGGTTTCGGTCATGTAAAGAACACTCCCCCTTCACCAGTGCAACATTTCCATCACCAATGTCTCAAATCTCCCTCCTCCCCACCCCACCCCACCGCCTGTACTCTAAACAGGCTTTCCAGTTCCCTCCTTCATGCACATTGTTAGGATAGTTCTCAATGTAGTTATTTTTCTAACGCACTCATCACTCTTTTTGGTGAGCTTCATGTAGTGAGCTAGACCTTCCAGCCCTCCTCTCTTTTGTTTCTGAAAATCATTGCATGAATGTCTTTTATTTTTCTTAAAACCTATAGATTAGTGAGACTATTCTACGTCTATCCTTCTCCCTCTGGTTGCTACCTGAATTTCTTATTGTACCATAACAAATATCTGAACTTTGTAGACTGAACTCCCAAAGGACTAATATAATACCATAGCTTGATATTGTATATGTCCTTCCTTAAAATCAGAGAATTATAAGACTTTTGTAAAATGTCTCATAGAAGGGAACAATCAAAATAGAGTAAAACTGTATAATATCTCATAGAAGAAGGGAATCAAAATAGAGTGCATTATCTTATTAAATACAGTTGAAAATGAATCTAAAAACCTTAATTCTCTGATTTGCAATCTAATATTCCTTTACATCTTTGTCCATTACTGTTGGACAGAGCTTTATTTATGAAACATGAGAATCATTACTTTTTTTTTTATTTTTTGGGCCACACCCGTTTGATGCTCAGGGGTTACTCCTGGCTAAGTGCTCAGAAATTGCCCCTGGCTTGGGGGGACCATATGGGACGCCGGTGGATCCAACCGCGGTCCTTCTCTGGCTAGCGCTTGCAAGGCAGACACCTTACCTCTAGCGCCACCTCGCCTGCCTCAGAATCATTCCTTTTTAATGAATGAAAAAAACTGGACAAAGAACTAAGCAAAAAACTGTATAGCAAGTTTGTAATAGATTATAAAAAACGATGTGGCTTTAATTGGAGGAAAATGTGGTGTCTTCTTTACTAAAAGAAAATGATAATTCCCACCAATAGCTAGAAAACTAATCTAATATCCCATGTTCCTAGGTGAGACTCATTTGTTTTTTAATTTTTAATTTATATGTAGATATGGTTTGTAGATCTGATTTGAGAGCTAGCAGATTACTTATCACACAAATCTTAGGATGTGTAAGCAAAGACAATGCCTTTAAATCACCAAAGCATAAAAATCTATTCAAACTCATACCATCAAACAAAAAAATCACTAGTTTAGGATGTAATCTTTAGAACTAGCTTCTGCAAATTTGATTTTGGACAGGTCACTGCAAGACTCCAGTTGAAGTCTTAAAGATTATATCTTAATTGAGTGAGATAAAGTTTCTTTCCTCGTAGACTGTTTTGAAGAAGGGTTGTCACAAACTGGCCAGTGAAAGATTTGTCTTTCCCCAACTCTGCTCCCTGGCAAGCACCCCTAGGAAGGAGTCTACTACAGTTAGGTGGACCTGAGCAATGATTCTAGCAAACTCCTTTTGGATCTGTCTCCTGAGCCAGGTTGAAGTGATCGCAGGCTAGGAAGCGCCAATCAAGGCGAGCAGAAATCATTTGATCAACTTAAATCTAGGTGAGAGGAAGAACCCAGGCCTGTGCACTTTAGTGATAAACAGAAACATCCAGAGGCGCCAAGACCTGGTATCTTTTAACAAAGCATGTGAACGAAATTAAAGCACAAACAAGAACTTGCAAAAGAGAATGTGGGGGAAAGGCCTCCCTCCACTAAACCTAGGAGATATCTGGGGATCTGGAGAGGAAATAACCAGAGGTTAAAACTTGGGGGGATGGGGGTGTTCCAGGGGATTCTCTGGAAACAAGTTTCCAGACTGGAGGTGAATTTCCTAAAGCTCTGGAATGGCTCTCGGACCCTCCCCCTGCCTATAATTAACTCAATGCCTACCGCCGGCCACATCGGGGACCCTGGGCACCCCAACCTTGGCCACCTCCACACCTCCCACCTTCCCATCTGGCAGGGCCCGGGAGAGGACTCCAGGTCGGGGTCCGAGTCCGGCTGTCTTGGAGCCTGGGAGTGATTTCCAGCCTTCTTTCTTTCTACCTTCGCCCCACTCAGCCCCGAGCGATTCTTCCCAATGCTCCCCATTCCTCCCGATCCTCCCCCGCCGGCCGCGCCCTCCCGGGTGCAAAGAGGGGGGTGCGCGCCGGGCTGGGGCCCCGAGTGACGTGGGCGCTGCGGCGGGAGGGGCGGCCAGGGGTGGGTGGCTGCGCGTTTCCCGAAGCCTTTTTAGCGCCCCACGGGTCGCAGGCAGCGAGCAGACGGAGGCTCCAGCCGAGCCACAGGAGCCCCGCGAGCGCCCCATTTCCCTCCTCCCGCCTCTGCTCCCGCTCCTCCTCCGCCTCCTGCTCCTGCGCCTCCCGCCCCGCCGCAGTGCGAGCCGCCGACTCGCTCGCCCGCCCGCAGCCTCTTCTTTCTCCCGCTCGCTCTGGCCCGTCGCTCTCTCCGACTCTCTCTGTCCTACTCCGGGGCCCCCCTCAAGCATTCTCCGCGCCGATCATTGGTGCAAAGAAGCCGAAGCTGAGCCGCTTTGGGGAGTTGAACTCCCCCGGCCCCTTCCTTCTTCCTTCCTTCCTTTCCCCCAGCTCCCCAGCGCAGCCCCTGCCTTGCCCCGCGGTACCTTTTTTTTTTCCCTCTCCCGCACGCTCAGATTTTTGGGGAGGGGATTTTGGGGGGGGGTGAGAAGGTGAAGTGGAGAGAACTTGCCCAGCCGAGGGGCCAGTTTCCCGAGCTTAGATTGATTGCCTTTTCATTTCAAGCCAGGCACAGATTTTAATTTTTTCCCCCCCAAATTTTGCATCTCTTCTTTTTTTTCTTCCTCCCTTCTTCTTTTATTATTCTTATTCTTATTCTTATTCTTCTATTTCTTTTTTTCTTTTCTCTAAAGAAACTTAGTTGGCTGGGGGATTTGTGTGCTCTGGGCATCGCTTGGGTTATTTTTTTTTTTTCCCCCTGGGAGTTGAAAAGTGAACTCGACTCGGAATGGTTGTCCTGTCACTTTGGTGGCTAGCAGCCGTCCTGGGAGAGATGAAGACCTCAGCGGATGGACAAGTAAGTGGCCAAGAGTCACCTTAGAAAGAGTGACCCCATTCTCCCCCCCCACCCCACTTCCTCATCTCCTCCCATCCCTCTTCTCTATCATCCTCTCTTTCTCTCCCACCTTTCCCCCTGTAGTTTCCTGCCCCCCACCCCTCAGCAGTGGCTTTCCCAGGGCTGGGCGCTGTGTGCGGGACTTTGGGGTGTGTGTGTGGGGGTGTGTCGGCTGCGGGGCGGGGGTTGGGGTTGGGGGGATTGAATTGCAGGAGAAGTTGGGATTGCCACTTCTGGGAACCCAGACTCGTCCCACCTAGGGCTTCACCACTTGGCAGCGTCCCTAATTCCTGGTGAATTAACTGCAGCAGCGTCCCCTCGGGACCCTTTGGGGTTCCCCTTTCCCGGCCGCTGGGTCCAGGACCCCGGGGCTCTGCTAAACTGCTGCCCGAGCAGGATTCGAGGGGCTTTTCTCTCTCTCTGCAGACTGACTCACAGTTTTTTTCGGGCAGCACCAGGCTGGGGTTTCAGGAAGTTTTTGGCTGGGACCCGGAGCCATCCAGCAGACACGTGTCCTGGGAGGGAAGGACCGCCCTGGGGCCAGGGTTTGACAGTTGGGGAAGGGGTGGCCTGCGGACTTTTCTACCCAGCATTTTCCTGGGCGCAAGCTGGAGGCGCCAGGACTTTGCTCCCCACCCCCAGCTGCTCAGCCCCTTGTCTTTTAAAAGCTAAATCAAGTACCAGAGAGAGCAGCTCCTTTTCATTGTGGCCCAGCCCCCAGCTTCCCAGGTGAACCCCAAGGCTGTCAGGAGCGTTCTTGGGGATAGCTCCGCCAAGTAGTAAATCACCTGTTTACATAGCCTTTGGGACTTTGGCTACAGAGTTGCTCTGTGGGTTTCTTTGTGGCCTCTCTGATCTGTCTGCTCTGACCTAGAGGGTCAAAAACTCAAGAAGTAACTTCGCCCGTTCCAATGGGATAAATCAGGCAGGCTCTCTCTTTTAATAGGGCTTCTTTGCTGATGTCTAAGTTCAGATGGTTCTTTTTTGTAATGTGGACCCAGTTAGTATCTGGAGATGTTAGAAGACAGTGTTAAGTGTCAGTATTTATTTTTGCTGGTTTCTTAATGTTAACATGAAGACGATCAAACAACTCCGTTATTGACTTGACTTAACGCGACTGTTAACAAAAAACACCTACAAACTGAGGTGCAGCCTCTAGGCATCAGTCCCAGCCTTCAGCATCAACTGATTAATGGTGGAAACACACACACACACACACACACACACACACACACACACACACACACTCTCAAGATAAGATGAAACCCAGTAAACACACACACACACACACTCAAGATAAGATGAAACCCAGTAAACACACACACACACACACACACACACACACACACACACACACACACACAAGATAAGATGAAACCCAGTAACTGTTTCTTTTCTTTTCTTTTTCTTTTTTTTTTTTACTCCCTCTTTCCAGGCTATTAATGAAGAAATGGTGCAAATAGGTAAGCCTTGTTCTCAGATGTCACTCTTATCATAGTAGAAAGTAGGGAATGAGGTAAGCTAAGCAAAATAATGTTTCTGAAATCTCTCCCATAGGTGGCTAAAGTTGTTTGCTATCATGGTAGTTTAGGAACATTGCTATTTTTCTTTTTCATCAGGTTGAGTTTTAATGATGTAATGATACAAGAGAATAAATAATATGATAATAAATAAATTATAAATAATGCAAGAGAATAAATTTTCTCTTGTATTTGGACTTTCTATTGGACTTTTAAATCAATTTTTTTTTGCATTAGACACATTTGGTACTTCCGACCCACATGGGGATTGGAAAAGGGTAAGGAGAAAAAAAATCTGTGTGTGTAAGATTAGAGCAGCGCATCTTACTAGAAGAGAAGGCAAGATGTAAGACTTCAGTACAAAATATGAGTAAATTTTACCTCAGCTTCTCTTAGTTCATGTGCTTAAAAATTATTTTCTAAATATGTGTAAAAAAGCTGTTTACATACTGTATCTAAAATTTTACTATTATATAATGAGGTGAAAATTATTTTAGGGGATCAGAGCCTTTGCAGGGGTCTCAAACTCAATTTACCTGGGGGCCACAAGAGGCAAAGTCGGGGTGATCCTTGAGTGCAAAGTCAGTAGTAAGCCTTGAACATTGGGGGGTGTGACCCAAACAGTTAAAACAAAACAAAACAAAAAAAGATTCCTATAGGGCAGGGCCACAAAACGTTGTACAGAGGGCCACAAAGGGCCCGGCCGCGAGTTTGAGACCCCTGGTAGTGGATAGGGCATTTACTTTGCACATGGCTGAACTGAATTCTATTCCTGGCACCCTATGGTCCAGTGAGCTTTCCAGTGTAACACCTGATTACAGAGCCAGGAGTAACTCCTGAGCATTGCCTGGTGTGTCACCTCCCCCCCCCTAAAAAAAAAAGAAAAAAATTTTACCCATTTTACAAGTGATGAGATTGAGATCCTGAAAGGGTAAGTAACATATCAAGTCAACCCAAATTTTATAGTTGTTTTAGAAGCTGTTTATAATTGTTCTGTATTCAAAGACCAGAAGTCATAGGCAAGAAGCCAGGCACCATTCAGTCTTTAAAAATGCATTTAATTTGAAAAGATAAAGGTTTATTTTTGGTCAGAGTACTTAGAATGTGTAAAGTATTCATTTTCAGGATATACTGTAAAGTCATCTTTTAAATGAATATTTATTACAGACATTTTTACAAAGTTATTGCCCATATGCTATGTAGTGGACTCAGTCTTGGTTGCTTTATAGTATCATTGTTATACAATTGTCACAATCAGCCACGCTCCAAGGTAGGAACACCATTGTGTTTATTTTAGAAATGAAGTAAATGAAATGAAAGAGGTTTAGGATGCTTCTTCTGCTAGTGCTTAGTGGAGAGCTAGAGTGATTCCATATTTGTAGTCTGAAGAGGGGAACCTAAGATTGTAAAGAATCTTGTGAACCCAGGATTGTACAGATCAGACATGCCTGAGTAGCTTGATGTAGATTAGCAAATGTCAGAATACTTCTTTCTGCTCTCTGTTTAGAATCGCTGGATCTCTTATCCAAATGTAGGCCTCAATAGTAAGAAAAAAGCAAAGCAGAGAGTAGAGTAATGAACAAGAGCTGCATTATAGCACAGCAAGTAGGGTGTTTGCCTTGCACACTGCTGACTGGGTTTCAAACTCAGGTATCCCATATGATTCCCTGAGCCTGCCAGGAGTGATTTCTGAGTGCAGATCCAGGAGTAAATTCTGAATACATGACCCCCGAAAAGAACTACATTAAAATATAGTGTATATGAAATTATGTATTTTATTACTTATACATTTAATTTTAACATAAAGTATCTGGTTTTTAACATATAATAAGAGAGTTGAATTTTAGTTGTCTACTCCAGTAGTGTTTGGGGCCTATAGCTGGCATGGTGTTTAGGGGTCACTTTTTGCAGTGCCCAGAGGATCATGCAGTATTGGGCATGAAACCTGGTGCTCCCATATGCAAAGCATGTGCTCCTGCCCTTCGAGCTAGATTTCTGGTTCTTGAAAAGCCTTTTTAAAAGGGGGTGGAGCTATAGTACAGTGGGAAAGGCACTGACCCATGTTTCATCTCCAGCACTAAATACAGTTACTGAAATATTGACAGGAGTGATTATTGGTAATCTATTACTTCAGAAAATAAATAGTACAGGTTGCTAAAATTGGAATGAGGAAAGTATTAGCAGTATGGAAGAAAGGAGGGCAGGGTTTTAGAATTATTAGATTGATTGCTCGTAAATTCTTCAGATTTGGGATTTTTCTTTTTTATTATCATATTTATTTTTTGGAGAACTTTATTTTTTTTATCATTTTTAGTTATTATTTTTTGTTTTACCCTGTAATGCTCAGGAGCTATTCTAGGATCACTATTTGATTGGCAGTCCTGGCATTGTTCAGTGGATCATGTAGTGCTGGGTCTTGAACCTGTGCCTACAGCAAGCAAAGCATGTACTTTAACTTTTTGAGCTATTACCCTAGCCTTATGATGATTGTGTGGAAAGAAAAAGTAAAGAAAGTAAATGGATTTGATTCATGAGTCTTGTGGTAGCAAAAGTTTAGCACTCTCAGTTGGGAATAATTGTGTTACAATAATTTAAGTAGCTTTTCAGAGGGATTTTAAACACATTTAAGAACTTAAAAGCACTGGTGAAAAATATTTCCCTTTTCTGTCTCTGTACATTAAGGAGTTGATAATTTGGCAGTATGGTAAAATGCATTTCTCTGCATATTAATATTTTTTCCAAAAACTGAGTTTTTCTAATATAATTTAGAAAAGAATTAAAAATATGTCTGATGAGCTTTGCCCTTTTGGACTAGGGTGACTTTTACTTAGATGACAGTTTTTTGTTGCATATAGGATAGAATATTTGTAATTCATCACTTACGTAGTATATCATACTGGATATTGCTTCTTTCCTTCTCTCTCCACTATTAGTATTTGGGAAAGTAGGATTCATCTACAGATAATAGAAAAATTTGAACTCTGACCTAATTCTCTGATCCTTTGTCAACCAGACAAGTATTATGTGCATGCCTCTCTCACTGCTACCTGTCTCCATCCATCCATCCCCCACCCATTTATTCATTTATCCTCCCATCCATCCATCCATCCATCCATCCATCCATCCATCCATCCATCCATCCACCCATCCACACATACCTTATTGCACATGTTTGAATGTATATGTATTGTGCGTAAGTTTGTGTTATGAGGCAATTAATAGACTTTTTGGTATATCAGAGACTTCTTTTATTTCTGACTTAGAGTATGGCCTTGGTAATATTCCTAGACTAATTGTAGGTAGCTGGCTGGCTTGGGTAAGAAGATTTGCTCTGTGACACATGTGGCTTAGGAAATAGTAGTAGTTCTATAATATACATATTATATGATTATCATATATTTATTATATTATAATATTAAAATATAACAACAATAATAAGAAAATCTTAAAAGAATGCTCTTATTTCTTTTGTTTCATAAGCCACCACTTTAAGATAGCCTGAATATCATTAGAGGAAAAAACAATATGAAGCCTTGGTGTTAAGCTGTATTCCCTTCTGTACTATCTGTTTTAGAATTGGGACACAGTCATCATTCTGTACCTTTTTTGTTTCTAAAGATTCAAATTCTGTTACATTCTTTCTAGAAAATTGCTAACCCAGTCTGTGCAAATATAATATACTATGGGGACAGAGAAACAGTACAGTGGGTAAAATGTTTGTCTTGCATGTAGTTGATCCCAGTTCTATCTCTGTCATTGCCTATAGTCCCTTAAGCAGAAGTGATTCCTAGGCACAGAGACAGGATTCAGGAATGGCCCTCAAACCAATATATATACATATATATATATTTATCAGTGAATTTTTAATCTATCTATCATCTATCATCTCTTTCTATCATCTTTATCTATCTGTCATTATCTAATTTACCTGGGTGCTGGATTTTTTAAAATGTGTTTGATCTGTGTTCTACAGGCTTAATTTATTTTCAAGAAAATGAGGTTGACAATGTGTATAGGGTCTGTTTTCTTTTTTTTTAAATAACTTTATTTATTTATTTATTTATTTATTTGGATTTTAACCACACCCAGTGGTGCTCAGGGGTTGCTCCTGGTTCTGCAGTCAGCAATTGCTCTTGGTAGGCTCTATGGGCCATATGGAATGCCAGAGATGGAACTCAAGTCAGCCACTTTCTAGGCAAATGTTCTTTCCACTGTGCTATCACTCCGGCCCCAATAGGGTTTATTTTAAATGTTCTCAAATTCTCCTTGGAATTTTTTTTAAGTTTACCCCACAAAACTCAGGGAACTAGGTATATTGACTGTGAATCTATTTTATCTTTTATATGTATTTGGCAAGTGAATTGAATTGTGTGTCATATTGGCATACTTTTTAGGACTGATATAGAACAAATGAGATCATTTGTTCGTACTAGGAAAAATGAGATAAATTAAGTAAAATATTTTAATCTAGGTTACAAGACTGAAAGTGATGCATTGGAAACTAAAATGTATAAAATGTATAATGTTAGCTACCTGACAAAACATTATTTTTCTTTGTGAATAAGGATTATGTTCTTGGCTTTTTTGAGTTAGCTACCATTGAAGATCAACATGATGTTAAATAATTTAAATTTCTTAGATGAGATGTGAATTGCAACTTCTCATCTATCACTTGCATTTCATTATGACTGTTTATCTAAAATGTTTCTTCCACATACTTCCCTGTGGGTTTTCTGGTTGTGTGTCACAGTACCAATCAGAAATGTTATGAAACCCAAGTGACCACTGCTTCCAGTATGATTATTTGTAAACATTTCCTACTTGTGGGTAACTAACTCAGATTACCTTGGAAATCCTTAGGGGCCAAGTCCAAATTGCTTGATAAGATTAATAGAAGTCTGGTTGTACTATTTGTACTGGAGGTTAACAATGATGAGTTACATGAAACTCTTTTTTTTTGGGGGGGGCACACCCATTTGATGCTCAGGGGTTACTCCTGGCTAAGTGCTCAGAAATTGCCCCTGGCTTGGGGAGACCATATGGTACGCCGGGGGGGTCTAACCGTGGTCCTTCCTTGGCTAGTACTTGCAAGGCAGACACCTTACCTATAGCGCTACCTCTCCGGCCGCAAATGAACTTGTAATGGCCAAAAGAAACTTAATTTTCAGAATTTTAGGACTTTTTCATTATTCTTTTAAGGAGAGCAATTCACCCCCAAGCCATGTTTTTCTTTTTTTTTTAATATAATTTTTATTTTAATCATAGTGGCTTACATATTGTTGACAATAACATTTTAGGTACATATTAACATAATATCAGGTGGATTCCCATCACCGAATTATCCTCCCTACACTTCCGTTTTCATCCTACCTCCTATATCTTCCTCCCTCACCCCCGGGGCTACTAGAATACGTGGTCCGCTCTGAGCCTAGCTTACTCCTTAGTGGTCCTACACCTGTTTTAGTCTTGGTACCTCCCTTGTTTCCTCCTCTAACTGGGAGGCGGTACTAGATAGTTCCAGTTATGTGGTTTTGTTTGAAGAAGAGAAAAGTGATAAACTGGGATAAAAAATCAAATACACCGAAAAAGGGCAGAGTCCTTCTAGAGATCTCGGTATCTGCACAGGTCAAGGGATGGAACTTATGATGAAGCCTTTCTTTGTGGTTCTAGAAGTTCTGTTCCCTCAGTGTCATATTTTTTATATATTTTATTTAAACACCTTGATTACATACATGATTGTGTTTGGGTTTCAGTCATGTAAAGAACACCACCCATCACCAGTGCAACGTTCCCATCACCAATATCCCAAATCTCCCTCCTCCCCACCCTACCCCTGCCTGTACTCTAGACAGCAAGCCATGTTTTTCTATCACTATTATTTCAAGTGATTGAATTGTTTTGTAATAATTTTCTTTAGTTTCCCTGAATTCTTCAGCTATTTGTTTATAAGCATTATCACAAATTCTTTATAAATGTCATTTTATTACCCTTTTAAGCATACTCTCCCACTCAGGTGATACTTTTAAATTATTATTCATTATTTACTTTAGGGGAAGGTTTGGCCATACTACCCTGAGTAGAGGTGCTCAGGGTCTATTCCCAGTTTATTACATGGGGGTTACTCTATATGTGATTATATATGCTCAGGATCACTCCTGTGTGCAGTGCCTGTGCTCAGTTCTTTAAGTCTTTCTGGCACCTCAAAATGTTATTTTAACTTATTAATAAACTTTATGTAATTGTTTTTCTAAGAAAATCCATTTTCATAATATGATGAATAGTGTTGTTTATAGAAAGTTGCCTGCTTTTCAACTTACTGCTTTGAAAAATACAGAGAATTAATTACTGAATGAAACCAAATTAAAATGATAAATTATGATAAGAGCATTTGATAAAGTTGTTATAACTTGTATTCCTACTTGCAATATTAGAAAGTGTTAATTTTTTTTTATTTTGAGTGAATTTTGACTATATTTTTCTTGACAGTGGAATGTAGTAGAATATTTGGAGGGGCTAGAGCTGTGGCACGTAGTGGTAAGTTGTCTGCCCTGCCATCGCTAGCTTAGGACTGACTGTGGTTCCATCCCCCGGCATCCCATATGGTCCCCCAACCCAGGAGTGATTTATGAGTGCATAGCCAGGACTAACCCCTGAGTGTTACCGGGTGTGGCCCCCCCAAAAAAAAAAGAATATTTGGATAAGTATTCTCTGAAAAGTGCAATGAATTAACTATTTTTCTCATTAGGGACCATTATTTTTTTTTAAAGTGTTTAGTAGTTTACTAAATTTAATTATTTCATAGAAGAAAGTTTGAGAATTGTGCATATGTAGGATAGTAAAGTGTGGGAAATGTTTCTTAGTTTAGAAATCTCTGTTCCCACATGTAATTGATCAATTGTAGATTTCTAAATAGGTTTACATGACTTTGCTGAATATTTTAACTCCCTGGGAGAGATTTTGTGGTAAAATGTCAGTCTATTGTTTATGAGAATGATTGCCACAAATTTAGCATGATGAATCTTGATGGAATTTATACTGAATTGTGAATAGCACAAGATAGTCTTGTCTTGGTTTTGAAGTAATCAATAAAACAAAAATAATATTTGGAAAACTTGTAAAAAGTAAAATAGGACTAAGTAAATGAATCTTCAGAAACTGGCCTTTGAAACCTTTTACATATTTTTTATATTTAGTACATATATTTAATGTGTATATATACAAATGAAAATAAGAAAATAATTGAAATATTTATTCATTTGCATTTGTATAAACTTCTTTTATATGTGAAGTCTAATACTTACTTAAAAATCAAATCAGAATATCCTGAATATCTATATTCATTACATGTTCTCCATTAACTAGGGGCACAGACTCTGTTTCAAACCTGATTTCAAATGACAAAATTAGTTTACTTACTCCCAGATGGCTTTACCCTTTCAAAACATCTCTTCTTATATCTAAAATAGGCATACTACCATTATTTACATTATAGAGTTATAAAGCTTGCAATAGTCTACAGGGGTCCTCAAACTTTTTAAACAGGGGGCCAATTCACTGTCCCTCAGACCATTGGATGGTCTGAATATAGTAAAACCAAAACTTATGAACGAATTCTTATGCACACTGCATATATCTTATTTTGCAATGAAGAAACAAAACAGATACAAATACAATATGTAGCCCACGGGCCATAGTTTGAGGACCACTGGTAGTACATGGTAAGCCATCAGGATGATAGGTATTATTATTTGTGAGTTTACTTTTTACTTCAACCCCAGAACTACCTCATTTTCTTATCCACATTTTTGATATCCCCTCTTGCTAACTTGAATTTCCAGTAACCATAATTGCTGTGCTTGGTTGGAGTTGCTAACCTTTGAATCATTCTGTTCTTCAAATGACAGGACTTTTCGAGTTCTATTTTCATGCATTATTCTTATATTTATATCTCTGTGTAATGTTGCTTAGGTCAAAGAAGTATAACACTAGAGGGAAGTTAATGTGTAAGGAATTACAGAAATGATTATTTTATGTAGATCCCATGTTACCTTATTTTATGTGTATCAACATCCTTCATCTTTTTTTCAGTTGACTGAATTTCACTGAGTTAATGTTCCTGTAGTTGTCGTGATTACTTTGGATGCAAATATTAGAAAGCCAATGTAAGTTTTAGGAAACTTGCAAAAAGTAAAATTTAGTTGTATATAGAAATAATTACCAGGAGTGATTTCTGAGCGCATAGCCAGGAGTAATTCTAGAGCATCTCCAGGTGTGGCCCAAAAACCAAACCCCCTTCAAAAAAAATCAAAAAACAAAAACCCCCAAAATCCTCAAGATTTATCAAGGATAGATAGATCTAGACTCAAGGAGTGACAGAATTTTTTCTCTCTCTTGTCTCTCCTTCCCTCTCTCTCCCTCATAAAGTTCATATCCCCATCCTCTTTTTACTATATTTCTTATTTTTTCTCTATGTTTGTAAAATTGGTGTCATTTTCCCAAACCCCTTCCTCAGTATGTCATCAATATCTCTAGTGTGTCACCAACAACCGTAGAATAATTTAATTATTCACTTTTCCAGACTTTTGTGATACCTCTTGTAAAATATACTGATAGGGCCTTTTTTGGCTACCTGGCTTGAAACTCAGGTTCATTCATTAACTGTTTGTTGTGGTTATGGGGTGCAGCATTTTGATCATCTTGGATTAAGATAACATGAATGATAATTGAGATGCAATTATAGAAGAATGGATACAAGGAGGCACACCTCTTTAGTAATGCCACAACTGTAATGGCTTGCAAGAACACTAAGTGAGAAAATAATGAGATCATTAGGAATAAAAATCCCCCCATGTTTATGTCTCAATCTTTGGAATCTGTGAATATCTTATATGATGTGATAAAGAATGTTTGTAGGCAAAAGTTAAAACTGATAATCAGTGTTTATTATTGTGATAGGAAGTTAACCAGAAGATCTCTATAAATGAAAGGACATGAAAGAGAGAACTTAAGAGGCTTAAAAGATAACAACAAAAATGTCTTAATACTATGTTGTTGTCTTTGAAGATGGAAGAAGAAAACCATGAGCCAGAAACTTCCAGTACCTGTGGAAGGTTCCAGAAATCCCTAGATTTTCAAAATAACATTGCAGATCATGATTTTAATCCTTTGAGACCTATTTTAGACTTTTGACCGCTAGAGCTGTAGGATGATATTATATTATATTGTTTTAGACTGCAAAGTGAGTGATACTTTTATTATAGCAGAAAAATGAATCCAATAGAGTGGCCTAATAGACTGCCTCAATTTCTCATACTTTTATAAATCTGGGAGTCAGACCCATAGACTTAGAAAATATAATTACCACCATAAGAATATTTTGAGTGGAAAGCATTAAAAATGCTACCCACATTACTTATTTGTTTTATTTTCCTTAACTAAAGTCAATTTTAGGGGACACGTGGGCATTTGGAAACAAATGCTAAATTTCCTGAATTTATATTTATACTCAGTGTTATTTTTAGAATTATTATTATTATTATCAACACATTTAAAATATTAATTTTAAGAATGCTTAAATCTTTACATCTATAAAATCTCAAACGGTGCTAGGTACAACCAATGGAACCTCTTTATAGAGTATAAAATGTTAAGAGTTTAATATTTGAGCCTCAACTTAAAAATTCTTTACTTTGTTATCATATTATTGATAAAATCATTATAAGATGTAGCAAAAAAGGAAATTACTTGGAAAAATTTTTTGAAACAGTATATTCAGGTTTGTCCCCCTACTCTTGAAAGATCTTCATTTACCTGATTTCGTGTTACGAAGAACTAAAGAACATGCTGTTCTTTCCTGAATGACTCTCTTGAACATAAACATTGTGTAATTTTTACAAATATTTATTAGAAATACAATTTTAAAAAATGAGGAGAATTTTGAAGTTCACACTATTTGCTCTTTCTTAGTAATGAGTCAAAAACTAGTCTCTACCCCTCAATTTTCTTGGTCAAGAATCTCTGGTGATGAAAAGAGGTTTGCAACTACTAAAAGGCAGCAAAGAATTTCTCTGCTTTGTGGTGATGAGAAAATGCCTCGAGAAGATGAAGTGAGGAATAAAGACTGTGTTCAGAATTCCGGCCTGTATCACCATGAATTTTTAATTTATCTGAAAGAAAATATGTGGTTTTCTTGTCTCTTCTGTGTTTACAGCCTGAAAGCCCTTTGACATGTGATGTCTTCTTTAATGTTCACTGGTTACCCCTCTCATATCTTTTCTGGAGCAGCTGGCTCCTGTCATTTTTGATGAAAGTCATTCTCTTACTCTTGGCTCAGGATTTGGAAATGTTGAGCTGTGTCTGTAACTGATCTTAAAAATGCTTACTTACTTTATTTTTGTGGCCAGATTGTTGTATACTGATCATTTGTACCTGATCAATGACATGGCCTATGTGTACCTTCTCTTTATAGTTAGATAATTATTCATTCTTGAATGAGAATCCTGGTTTGGGGTTGTTTTGTAGTTATAATAATATGGACTTTAGGGCTTTTGTTAACATGGACCTTAAGATATGGGCCGGAGAGATAGCATGGAGGTAAGGCCTTTGCCTTTCTTGCGGAAAGATGGTGGTTCGAATCCCAGCATTCTATATGGTCCCCTGTGCCTGCCAGGGGCAATTTCTGAGCATAGAGCCAGGAGTAAACCCCTGAGGGCTGCTGGGTGTGACCCCTCCCAAAAAATATATCCCAAACACTATGTTGTTCAGGAATGGAGAACAGGAAAAGCCTAGGGGTGCTGGGATAGATTCTAAATTGACTTCTGCTATAATAGCTCTAGCTAAATAATAGGGTAGTGTAATCATATCACATATTACTGCGTATTAAAATACTATTAAAAAAATAAAATACTATTAGCTAAACCTTAGTTTATGAAACTGGGACTTGATTGCACATGAAGCTATAATTATTTTGGGGATCATGAAAAATTTGGAAGCAGTAAAATGTTTCTGAACATGTAAGGATAAAAAATTAATTCAAAAATATGTAATGAATCTGAGATATGATAGTGCTCATCTGTGTTACATTTCTCTGACTAAAAGAGGTTAGAAGTTGAAAAAGTTTAGACTCTGAGAGAAATGAAGCCCTTTATATCTTTTACCTCCTTTTGGCCCCCATTATTCATTCTTATTTTGCAGGTAACTTCTTTAAGACTTAGTTTTCAGAATTTGATTGTAGGATGCCAAAGAGTGAATCATTCTGACACCAGAATTTAAATTTAGTGCTATCTACTTCCAGACCTTTAAACATTAACCATTCTATCCTATTTCTTTTCTTGCTTGTGAACTGGAGTCACTGCATCAATCACAAGTGTTCCAATATGTTGTGTGCATGGAGTAGTTTTGGTTTTTGTTTGATCCGAAGAAATGTTAATGATTACTGGCAGCTTTGTACTTCTGTTTCTTTAGGTCCTAGCAATGTTGATTGTACTACTGGAGTTTTTAATGTTCTATAGAGTGTTCTTTTTAATGACTTGGGGCCATATAATATCCTGTAGGTGCTATCAGTGGTGTGATATTTAATGACAATGTAAGAACAGTGCCAATCTTCAGTTATTAGCTCATGTGACAAAATAGTTAAAGTGTGTTCATTTTATACTTTGAGGGATTCTCAAGAAACCCTACTTCCAGAAATAGCTAATTGATCACTTTTCTCCACAGACACTGGTGACAGGAAACATAGTAATATACTACATCTCTGTCCCCCCAAATGTAAAATCTCTACAAGGGCAACATAAGCATAAAATCTTTGTACCCATGGATATTTTTATTAATTATATACAGGCAAGTCAATTCAATGAGATCTAGGAATCTAATTAGAGGAATGTGTCTGAATTAGTTAGCAGGGAAGGCTTCTAGAAAACATGGTACTTGAGATAGATTTTGTGGGCTGTTTGGATTTACACATTCAGAAACAAAGCAACAGATTCCCTGGAAGTACAGTAAACTAGGGCTTCAAGGGAAGGTAGGATTAAGTGGGATTAAGCCGAGGCCACATTGGAATGTTTCAGTAGAATAATATGAGAAATGATGTTGAAAAGAGATTAAGAGGAATTGGGTCAGAGAGATAGTTTAGTAGATAGTATGCTTGTTTTGTACAAGACCAATCCAAGTTCCATTCCTTACACAACATATGTTCTCAGTATTAAGAGTGATCCCTCACTACAGAGCCACAGAAGCCCTAAGCATCACTGGATATAACCTCAAGGATCCTTCCCTCCAAGAAAGAAAGAAAGAAAGAAAGAAAGAAAGAAAGAAAGAAAGAAAGAAAGAAAGAAAGAAAGAAAGAAAGAAAGAAAGAAAGAAAGAAAGAAAGAAAGAAAGAAAGAAAGAAAGAAAGAAAGAAAGAAAGAGAGAGAGAGAGAGAGAGAGAGAGAGAGAGAGAGAGAGAGAGAGAGAGAGAGAGAGAGAGAAAGAAAGAAAGAAAGAAAGAAAGAAAGAAAGAAAGAAAGAAAGAAAGAGAGAGAAAGAAAGAAAGAGAGAAAGAGAGAAAGAAAGAGAGAGAGAAAGAGAGAGAAAGAGAGAAAGAGAGAGAAAGAAAGAAAGAAAGAAAGAAAGAAAGAAAGAAAGAAAGAAAGAAAGAAAGAAAGAAAGAAAGAAAGAAAGAAAGAGAAAGAAGGGAGGGAGGGAGGGAAGGAAGGAAGGAAGGGAGAAAGAGAGAAAGAAAAAGAGAGAGAAAGAGAGAAAGAAGAAAGAAGAAATAAATAAATTAGGGAGAGAGTACAGAAGACTTTCAATAAAATTTAAAATAGTTTAGACAGTAAAGCTTATTTTTTCTATGCTCTTGGTTTTTATGAAGTAAGGTTTAGTTAGTAGATGATAGTTCAAGTAATATTCAGGTTTAAACTACAACATTGAAAAGATATCAATTTTATGAATCCTTTTGAGCTTGGATTGATGACAAACTATTGAAACTATTTAGAGAGAATAAACAGTAGTCTTAGTAACTTGCATTTATTGACCTCTTACTATGTGCCAGTGCTGTAAGAATTTTGAAATAATTCAGCCACTCAGTTTTTATAAGGCTATAAATTAAATACTAGTATCCTCAGTTTTACAGAAGTATTTTTATATTCTTATATAAAGAGCGTTAAGTGATCAAAATCACAAAAGTAGTAAATGGATCTAAGGATTTTAGATCCAGTGCTTTACAATAATTTTACTGGCAGTAATGTTGACAACATATTGGTACAATTTGTATAATATTTGGTAGCAACAAATTTTATCAGCGAAATTTGGGTTTGGAAAAAAAGCTAGCTTTTTAGGTAAGGATGAAAAAGACTTGAATGTTTTGAGTAATTAGAAGAAAGGAGTTTACAATAAGAGAACTTTTGAGGAAAAATCAGGAGCACTTGAATTGAAGTTATCTTTTTGGCCTGGGGTTTGGGAAAATCAGCATATTAATGAATAAAAATAATCAAGTCAGGAAGACAATCTGGATACTCAGGTGAAAAAAAGAAGTTTGTTTTGTTGTTGTTGTTGCTGTTGTTTGTTTTGTTGGCCACACTTGGTTGTGTTCAATGGTCATACCTGGCTTTTTGCTTAGGAATCATTCCTGACAGTGTTCAGTGGGGCACCATATGAGATTGCCAGGATCCAACTTAGTTTGACCATACTCACTGTACTATCCATATGACCCCGCAATAATTCTCAGAGACAAAGGAGATGAGGGCTAGAAGGTGCAGCTCATGACATGAAGTTCACCACAAAGAGTGATGAGTGCAGTTAGAGAAATAACTACATTGAGAACTATCATAACAATGTGAGTGAATGAGGGAAGTAGAAAGCCTGTCTCGAGTACAGGTGTGGGTGGGGTGGGGAGGAGGGAGATTTGGGACATTGGTGGTGGGAATGTTGCACTGGTGAAGGAGAGTGCTCTTTACATTACTGAAATCATACAACTATAATTATATTTGTAATCACCGTGTTTAAATAAAGATAATTAATAAATAAAAATAGAAGTTTTACTCATATATCTAAACAGTTGATAGGATCAGAGACATAGCAAAGGTACTTGCTTTACAATGTGGCTGACCTCAATTTGATCACTGGCAACACATATAATCCCCTAAATACTATCAGAAGTGGTCCCTGAGCACAAGGCTAGGAATAATTTCTGAGCACCACTAGGTGTAGCCTCAATCTACCCATATAAATTTTTTAAGTGAAGATATTAAGACGTGGACTGTTTAGATTTTAATGCTAGATTTATTATTGTTATTTTTTCTTTTAATCGTTTTTTCACTACGGACCAATACAAATGCATGTTAATGAACCAAATGATTAAAGAAGGGAAACTTAGAAAAATCAAAATGAGTGGACATTAAAACAAAAATACTCAGTATTTCAGGGATTTTATATACAAAATTAGAACATTGTCTCTCCAAATCTTTTGATATAAGTTTTGTGATGTATGAATGCACACACACACACACAAATATCACTAACACATACATATTCATATGAATGTAAGAATCTGGTTGTTTCATGAAGTATCAGGAGGAAGACGACCTCCAAATTATAATTTCAAAGTTGGACTCTGCAACAAAGAATTTAACTATGAGAAAGCAAAAGAATTATTTGTTTTATAGACTGTCAACAGAAAAGTTTCAGTACTTGTTCTTAAAGGTAGTTCAAACATTTTCAGGAGATCCTATACAAAATAACCCTTCTCTTGCATATCTGGGTGTTGCATATGTTGAGAAGCAGCAAATGTATTAAATGTGTGGTACATAGCAAATGGGAGAGGGGAAGAAGTCTTTACTTGAAGAGTTTGTGAGCCAAATTAACAATGCACTCCTTCCTCTTTTCCCCAATTGTTGTCAGGCTCTGTTATACAGAAGAGAACACAGTTTCTCTGCCAGGATCATTTGTAACATCAGAATGAGGAGAGAGGTATTGAGCTTTGCAAACTCTTATTATTCTCAGTCTTAGCAATCACAGATGTCATTCATTCTTCTGGGAAGGATGGACTGAGGGATTCAGATTCCTACAGAATACTCCAAAGAAAAGTCTGTTCTTTGGAGAGTAAGTCAGGTTGAAGGCACCAACTAATTTAAGAAAACATAATTCCATCTACTGGCAATGTTTTCATTAATTATTGGGAAGAGGTAAGGAATAGATGTTTTTTCAAGGTCTTCTTAGTTTTTGACTTGCCTAGTTGTAATTCTGTGTATCCAGAGGGATTGCAAAGTGGCAGCTAATTTCCTGCTGTGTATGTATAAGGGGGTCTGTTCTGCATTCAGTAGGTCTGTTTTAATGATTAGAAACTTTTTGTTGTTTTTGCTCATAGGAACTTTAAATATAAGAACTGGATTTAAAAAAAAATCTAGTCACTTAGAGTCTATCCAAAATTTATAAACTAAATTCATGCTGTCGAAGTAGGTAATAATTTGTGTCATTAGATTTGCTAGCATTCATTGTTTCAGGATAAATTATTGTTTAGGAAATGACAAAGAATCTAATATCATTATTCATTATTCATTTATAGTTTCAAGTTTTGTTTTAGGCTCTGGGGAATAGTACTGAAGAGAACAGATATACCCTCCTGTTTTCTTGAAATTAATATATGAGTGGAATAGAAATAACAGTTTATTGAGTGTCTTATCATGGGATATTTGGGGAAAAAAGTAAATATTTCTATTATTTATCTTTTAGCTGTTAAAGAGTGATTAGTTGGTCGCTGTTGGTTAAGGACAGACTTCACTTGAGGGTCATTTAAGTCAATACCTGAAAGAATTGAGTCAACTCTGTGACTCATTGGAGTAAGACATTTTGGCAGAGGCCCCAGCAAACAGAATGGCCTTGATATGTGAGAGTTCCAAGTATAGGATCTAGAAAGCTATTTTCCTCTAAGTGGCATGTTTTTTGAGAAGAGTGATATGATCAAGCATTTAGTTATCTTGGCTTTGTTTAAAGACTAACCTAAAAAGGGAAAAAAACAGAAGCAAGGATAGTTGAGGCTCTAAACTGAGACAATAGTAATTTGGATCATTGCAATAACAAGAAGAATGCAAGCATTGATCAGAGTATATGACATTTTGAAGGTAGAGTAATAGAGTTTGTTAAAATATTAGATTTATAAAATAATAATAAAAATCTTGTAAGTAGGAAAACAAGACAAACAAAACTCCAAAGCAGAGTAATAGATAATATGAATACCCAATAACAACGACAGCAACAAAAATTTGTCATTTGCATCCCTAATCTCAAAATATTAAGTAAAATGAGTTAAATTTAATTTCAATGATACTGTCAAAGTGTAATTCTTTATACATAATTAGTGAAAACTAAAATATTCAATGTAGTACTATTCCTTATAGAAGAGTTTGCCATAACAAAATAAAGAGAGAAATTAATGTAATGCTGGATCTATGTGCATGAAATCATAGAGCTTGGTCTAGGAGTCTGAAAAATAATTAAGATTTGGTTGATGGGTAAGAAAAGTTAAGGATGGTTTAGTTACATTTTAATTTGTGAAACAGGGATGATGGGGTAGCCAGATACTGACCTAAGAAAGGAGAACATCATGGTAGGAGGTTAGATATGACGTTTATTTAAAGGAAATGTAAAATTGAGATGCTTAGTGAATATCTATGTAGAGAGCATCCATTGACAAATGAATTACCTAGAAGAATTCATAAAGCCCAGAGTAGAGAGATGATTGTTATGGCATTCAGAGTCAGATGGGATGAGTTCACTAGTCTAAGAATTTATGTCTGAGAGAAATGTCTAGGGACAAGAACAACACTGTGTGTGTATAGGTTATAAAAATATAGTACCTTGGAAGGAAGTGAAAGGTGAGACCAGGGAAGGAAAGAGGAAACCAGAAGAAATGATGTCTTAGAAAGCAAATGTGGCTCCTCTCACTTCTTTCCCTCCTTCCCTCACCCTTCCTTCCTTCCTTCCTTCCTTCCTTCCTTCCTTCCTTCCTTCCTTCCTTCCTTCCTTCCTTCCTTCCTTCCTTCCTTCCTTCCTTCCTTCCTTCCTTCCTTCCTTCCTCCTTTTCATTCTTCCTTTCTGTCTTTCTTCTTTCTTCCCTCCCTTCCTTCCCCTCCCTCCCTCCCTTCCTTTTTCCTTCCTTCCTACCTTCCTTCCTCTTTTTCATCCTTCTCTCCCTCCCTCCTTCCCTCCCTCTCTCCTTTCCTCCCTCTCTCCTTCCCTCCCTCCTTCCCTTCCTCCCTCCATTCCTCCCTTTCTCCCCTCCTTCCTCCCTCTTTCCCTTCCTCCCTCCCACCCTTCCTTCCCTTCCTTTCTTGTCCCTCTCTCCCTCCTTCCTTCCCGCCTCCCTCCCTCCCCCCTCCCTCCCTCCCTCCCTTCCTCCCTCCCTCCCTCCCTTCCTCCCTCCCTCCCTCCCTTCCTCCCTCCCTCCCTCCTTCCCTCCCTCCCTCCCTCCTTCCCTCCCTCCCTCCCTTCCTTCCTCCCTTCCTTCCTTCCTTCCTCCCTCCCTCCCTCCCTCCCTCCTTCCCTTTCTTCTCTCCCTTCCATTGGTGCATGTATGATGCCAGGCTCTCACCCACCCACCTCCTCTGCATAAAAAAAAGGAAAAAAGAGAAACAAATGTGATATGAAATATGAAATGCAATAGTGAAAGAAAGAGGAATAACCTGGATTAGACCTTTTATCTTGGCCATTGTTTTGGCAACATCAAATTACTAGTAAACTCAACAAGAGCTTGATTTGGGTGAGTTCAAAAAAGTCAAGCATGGCAAAAGAATTGGATATATCTAAAAGAAAGCAAAGTGATGGGGCATTAAATAGAAGCAAATATAGTTAAGACTTTTTGATGAAGATGGGGGATATGGGGCTGGAAATAAAGTACAATAAATAGGATGTTTAAAGTGTAAGTAGGCACCCTGGGTTCAATCTTTGGTACCTTATATAGTCCTTAAATGTCACCAGAAGTTAACCCAGAGTGCAGAGCCAATAGTAAGCCCAGCAATTCTGAACACCTCCATATGTGGCCCCCAAACCAAACCAAACCAAACCAAGCCAAACCGAACCAAGCAAACAACAAAGATGAGAGATAGATGGCAGCATAATTTTAGACTCAGAAAGGTAGAACTGAAACTTTGCTTTGCCACAATACATGCTAAATATTAACTGTCCTAGATCTGACTTCTCACTTATGAAGTAGAGATAGTATAACCTATCTACTATGGTTGTTGTGGAGTAAGAGGTTATATATCCTTGAGCACAAAACATAAAGCACATTAATTTTGTTGATAAATGACAGGTAACTCCTTTGTCAATGCAGCAAGTTGCCCCTCAGCATTCCAGGGGAATAGTAATTGGAGGAACTGCCAATTGCTTCTTTTCTCTTGACTGTTTGAAAATTATTTATTCAGGATTTAATTTCAGAAGTATTTCTTATGTAGACATTTTAGGAATGCTTTATTATTTAGCATTTGAGAAGATAAAGATTCATAGAATTATACCACCTTTATTTTGAATACAATTGTAACCCTATTGTCTGCCAGTAGAAAAATGGAACTGTCTCAAACAATGTAGGTGTAGCTGGTCTATGCTTGTATACTTGGGCTTTTGCTGTGCTCTTAGGTATGAAGGAACCTTTCTACATTTTTCCAAAAATTTCTAGCTTCTTAATCCAGGCACCATTGTATTGTCTAGACTTAGGTTGTATGAATTCCAGTGGATATGGGAGACTCATACATTGAAATTAAGCAATTTTTCTTTCTATAAATTGTGAGCTGTTGGTTAGAGAAAGAGTTATCATAGGATTATTGATTTAGCTAGATGTTCATGGGCTTTGGGTAGTAGGTCACTAAGGTAGAACATGTTAAAGCATAAACAAATACAACTTTTCTGGTTACTTGGACTCCTAACTTTCTACATGTTCAATATAGTAATCTTATATGTATGAAACAGATCCTACTGATACAAGACCCTGGTGGGTACAAAATTTTGAATAGAGTGTGTTTAGAATCCTGAGTTGAAAGAAACATATGTGGTTCTCAAGGAACTAATGCTTAATTTGCAGTAGACTTAGTCAACATCTAAGAGCTTGATTTATACTTTAGTGTGGAAATTTCCCTGCCCTCTCATTTTTTCCAAATATTTGAACTATTTTCCTCAATATCAAGTTCTCTAAGTGGAAATTTGAAAAAAGTATTCATTATGGATTTGGTTCTAAAGGAGGTCAAATCATTTGAGACTGTGTATACACTACTCAGTTTAGGTCCTTGACAGTGATATTGAGAGCACACAGTCAAGGATGATGTTTTTGATGCATCTAAGATTAGAGCTAGTAACGTCTCTATGGTGACAATCTCACTCCTCTCTTACATTATTCCTAGTAAAACTTGACAATGTTATTTGCTGTAAGCATTTAATAAAGACATTTTGTTTAAATAGACTAGTCATTCTAAGTGGCATAAACATAACAAACATGAACTCAAAGAGTTATAAAACACTTTCATTTACTTTTCCCCTGCACATTAAAATATTTAGAGATCAGAAAAATAATGAAAACAGTGATTCTATAAGAATATTTCACTAGCATAGGTTGTGGGCTCATTTTCAGGCCTTATATTCTAATTTTTTGAATGACACATGGCATGCAATTTCTTTAGGTGAGTAATATTTGAGAGGTATTAAAGTACCTATATGCAGTTTGAAAATTTTTTACTCAGATAATCTAAAAATATTTTATTATGTAAACTGAGGTATAATCTTGGAAGGCAGGCATTTGATGCCTATTATGTTCTGTTGTTTTTTTTTTTTTCTTGTTGAATAGGGTTCTACAATTATATTTTTCACCCAACAGATTTACCAATAAGGAACCAGAGAGAGTATGAGCTGGTGACTCCAGTCAGCACAAACCTAGAAGGACTGTATATCTCCCATGTTCTTTCTGCAAATCACAAAAAGAGGTCAACAAGGGATGTGTCTTCCAACTCAGAGCATTTGTTCTTTAACATCTCAGCATTTGGGAGAGATTTTCATCTTCGACTAAAACCCAATTCTCAGCTAGTAGCACCTGGGGCTGTTGTGGAATGGCATGAGACTGCTCTTGTTCCTGGGAATATAACCAGCTCCATTAATGATCATCAACCAGGTGGTACTTCTGAAAGAATCTGGAAAACCGAACCTTTGCAGACTAACTGTGCTTATGTTGGTGACATCATGGACATTCCAGGAACCTCTGTTGCCATTAGCAACTGTGATGGTCTGGTAAGACGTGTTCCTTTTTATATGTTTGAGTTTGCAGGTGTTTGAGACTAGACCATGACTGCATCCTGGCTTGAAGGGTAGAGAGGTGAAAAGGAAGCTTCAATAGGATAATTTAAGTTCAGGATGAAACATTCAAAGACATTTTACTGTCACGTGTAAAATGTGTACTCTAGCCTAATTTATGACAGGCAGACAACATTATTCCAAGAAATAAAAAACAACTGTTTAGCTTTTTTTGCTTCTATTTTACTAGTATTACATTGAGGAATTTTGTTTTCTTATTTCTTTCAAAACATTCTGAAAATGTTCTCAAAAAATAGATTCCACTAAAGCTATAGAATTTCACTTATGTGGAGACTTTGTCTATCTTCTTAAAAGTATTTTGAAAATCTTACTTTGTTTTACCGCAGAATACTAAAATGGGAAGTAAGTATATTTCCTTTGAGAATTTATTCAAATAGCACTACTTTATGAATAAGTTGTAATTCTCTCTGGATGATGATTTTGAGTCTTCATTTTTCAAACAGAATACCCATAATTGCTTCCCAGTTTTGTTATTGAGGCCAATGAAAACTGACTATATTGTTTATTGTGTATCTTCAATGTTATTTTGAAAAAAGTCTGTCAATATTTATGTCTCTTCCTCTCACAGTTGACCCTAAGTTTTTGTTCATAAGAAGCAACCTTTTTCTTTCTGTGGTTGCCAGGCTGCTGTTTCTTGGGAGTTTAGATCAATTATTTTTTGTTTTGTTATAGCTTCTAGGAGCTCTCAAAATATTCCTTACATATCTGCTCAGAATTATTCGACCTTGACTGTTTTTCTAACAATACTTAACATACACTTATTATCTTCTCTATGCATATATTCATCTATTAGGATTTATGATAATATATGATTCACCAAATTCTAGCGAGCTCATACTCATTGTTTTTGACCTTGTGTAGTGTTCTGTCTTGATGTTTTCTAGAATATTCAAAGGCACCATAGAAAACTGAACAGAGTTCATGTAACAGGTCAAGCCTCATAGTTAAATTTGATAAGTGTAGAATCCATGCTTTCATATTTGTTGCTGGACCTTGATTTTGAGGCCTAAGACAAAAGGAATACTTCAAATTTTCATTCTATGCAATGGTTGCATAGAACTAATTCATTGAATATAGAATGTAAAGTAGAAAGTACTTTATAGAGTAAAGTATTTGCTGAAAGAACTTTTTTAAATACTACTGAGATAGGAAAGGAATAAAAGAATACATAAAATGTTACAGTTTATAATATGTTTAAATACAATTAATATAAAATTTCAGCGTCATTTTTTTCATTTTATAGACAAAAATCCGAATTTAATATCAGCTAGCAGAAAAACTTTAGGAAAAAAGGTGAAAATGAGATGTTTGCTTAAAGTCAGTTTAAGGAGAATGAAAGACAAGAAATAATTTTACTCAATTATCACAGTGATTTGTAAACCTAATATGTAGTCGTAACTTTATTATTGTTCATGCCACATTATTTAATGATAGATATCTAAGTTTTGGACAATAGTAAGTTGTTATAAGGAAGAAAAAGACATATATTAAAGTGTATGATAACTATTAAAATTGCTTTCTTGGAATCGGAGGATAGCATGGAGGTAAGGCATTTGCCTTTTATTCAAAAGGTCATTGGTTCGAATCCCGGCATCCCATATGGTCCCCTGAGCCTGCCAGGGGTGATTTCTGAGCATAGAGCCAGGAGTAAACCCTGAGCGCTGCCAGGTGTGATCCAAAAAAAAAAAAATTAAATAAATAAATAAAATTGCTTTCTCAGTTTTAAGATATGTTAACTATAGAAACCATTAATAATTCTGTGTATATCCCATCAACAGTGTACACTTCAAGTATTTTTCTCTGAGAGGTAGTTGATTTTTATAAGAGCCAATTATAAATCAATAACTCTTCCAGGCACAGTGAAATGATTGCTATACCAAAGCTATAAATTTATCATTAAGTTTAAGTGTCAAAATGCCTGTCAAATAAAATAAATTTAAATGTTCTATATAAAATATGTGAAGCATTATAAATATATTTAATATGTATTGATGTATTAATTTATATGTCAGATATTTTTAACACAAATGAATATTTTTATATAGATTATGTTTAATTAAAATTATGATTAATACTTATTGGCAGTATCATCTAGAGCAGGGGTCCTCAAACTTTTTAAACAGGGGTCCAGTTTACTGTCCCTCAGACCATTGAAGGGTCTGACTATAGTAAAAACAAAACTTATGAACGAATTCTTATGCACACTGCATATATCTTATTTTGCAATGAAGAAACAAAACAGATACAAATACAATATGTGGCCCGCGGGCCATAGTTTGAGGACCACTGACTAGAGAGATTTTTGTGACAGTATAGAATTTTGACCAGAGATAAGTGGCTCAGGATCGCACCATGAGCCATGAAAAGAGTGATTCTGGCCTATACCTGTGATGAGTATACTCACATACTATGTAAGTATGCAGATATAAAAGCCTTTACTGGAATGTCTAGTTCACAGTATTTTGTTCCAGGAAGGAGAATGATAAATGATTAGAAGAAAAGTAGGAATATGGATAATTGGTCAACAAACTGGAGGGACAACATAGGCAGCTATTTTATTAGGCTATGAATAAATTTCTAAAATTTCAATGAATGGTATTTAGCAGAGTTGAAGATGGAGTTCATGAATTAAAATAAAAATAAACTTGATTGATTAGCTCATTCATAAATCTTTTATTTATTTATTTATTTATTTATTTATTTATTTATTTATTTATGGTTCTTTAGCAAGCTATACCTCCTTAAATTGTAAAGGGAAACAGAGAATTATGAATGTTTATGGCTTATAGAAGATTAGCATGTTGAGAAATAAAGCTATATGGCTATAATAAGATTTGAGTTATAGTGGTAAAATTACTTTCACTTCTGGCCTGATAATATTGGGAAACCCTCTCACCAGTTAAGTCTCCTGATATGGAAAAGACATTATTGAAGACTATTTTGATGTAAATCTACTCCTTTTAATTTGGTTGATTTTAGAGTGGTACATAAGGAATTCCAGTGCTCTGTGTTTATGTGTTCTGTGAAGCTGTTCAGCACTTAGATAACTGGTCAAACAAACAAAATGAATATTTTAAGGAAAAAAAGGATATTTTGTTTCAATTAATGTAGACATTAAATTCCTTTTCTCTCTGAGTGAAAAGTCTACCTGTATTTTCCCCCTGATGCTGCCTAGTGACTTGTTCTATGAGTTTGAAATGGGTAGTGGCAGACTGAATTAATTTATATTGAATCGAGTACTTTATTTTAAAGACTGGTGACGCTCAAAGTACACACCCAAGATCAGGTTTTTGAATGATAGAGAAAATGACACTGCTTTTGGAAACTTTTATTTTTAGTAATTTACCATTATTTATTTTAGTATTGGGTCTGAGGTTTAAAAAAAATAAAATGAGTGGTGTTTCAAAACTCATTTTTAAATTTAATTTTCCTAGTAGTTTTATTGCACTTTATAGAACTATCAGTCGAAGACCTGTTGGGGAGAAGAAAGCCTGTCCGGACAAAAAAATCAAGCAAACAAACAAAAATAAACAAACCCTCAACCCCCCCCCCCAAAAAAAAATACCACAAAAACTTGTTCTCCATTAGAAGGAGTAAACAGGGATGTTTAATTAATTTTACCCCTCTGGACATCTGACACTAGACTGAAATTGCCAAGGCAATCTCCTATTCAGGGTAACTATATGAAATCATCATTTTAATATAGCTGTTATTGAGGAGACAGAAAAGTATCTAAACAGAATTTACAATCATGATGTGTCTACATAGAGATAATGCATACAGTCATGATGTGATTTAGACAGCGATGATGATGTGATCTAGACAGATAATAATGTGACTAGTCAGAGATAATGAGTAGTAATTAAAAATATTTTTAAGTTATCATCAAAATTGTCTGTACTAATATGTCTAGACCAGTTTTTTTGTTTGACTTGACTAGCATCTGTTCCTTATTAGGATGATCATTGTAATGACTGCATTTTCCTTTTACAAATTATTACTATCTATCAAAATATTTATTTAAACCAAAGGAGAGAACAGAGATGGTAGGAAGACGATTCTAAGTGCAGATTAGAAAGTGGGACAACAGCAAGAAGGGGGAAGAAGGGATTACTTCAAACCTCAGGGGAACCCTGGGTTCTGGGTTTGGAAGACATTTAACCAACTCTTTATGCTCACATTGATCCCTTACTCTCATCTTTTCTATATCACTTCTATCCTGAGGGCAGGTAGAGCTGCTAGGGAGTGGAAGGAAGTGTTGCAAGTGTTTCTGTCCTTCACTTTTCAGCAAATAAATTATGCAGGCCTCAGCTCCTTCAGAGTGGGGCTAAATGACAGCTCTGGGGATCCTTGTTGTTATACAGTAATATAAGGAATTAGGACACTGGACCCATATCCATATTTTTGATGCTGGTGTCCCTTTTTTGCCAAAGGGCAAGGTTAAATAAATAACACGCCATGAAAGCTTCATTTCAGACAAATCTTTAAGACAACAGAAGCATTCCCACTGTCCTGAAATAATCAGGCCGGGGCTTCACCACCTGACCTGAGCAGGAGGCAGGATTCTAGAGACAGGTGGGCACCCTGGGCTCCATGGAACCCCTGGAGCAAGGAACTAAAAGTGCTGTTACAGCCTCTGCCATGTACATGGACACAGGTGCACATGCTGCTACAGAGGGGCTTGGTCTCAGTGCATGTATAAATGCTCCATTTTATTCCCTGTTGTACACACACATATATGGTCATACACACTAACATGTCTCTCATGACACATAAATATGTGTAGATACTAAGCACAGTCACAGCTATCCCCCTCACAGTCTCCACCCCTTCCAGGCTAGCTCTACTTCTGGCTGCTGTCAGATTCCAGGCCAGAAGTTTCTGGAGCTCCATTTCTGCTCCAGTCTTCATTACTTAAAGGGGAGAATTATTGATATTTGTTCATAGGATTGTCATAGCTTTCTTGACAGTATCAAACTGGAATAAATACCACTTCTCAAGGTTTTTCCTTAAAGAACTTAGTCAAGTCCAAATTATATTGGTTGCTTCTTTATTCCTTTCTTATAAAAATATTAAAGGTTCCCAATAGTGTGCATTCTCCCAGATGTCAGCTACTCTTGGTGTTTCTTGTGATCTTATGCTAAAGGGTATTGATATGGTTGATGTCTGCCTTTTTGAAATGAAAGCCCTTGGATAGGAGTCATGGTGCAGCAGACATTCTCATGTTTAAAGAGAAGACTCTTCTGGATGAGAATTTTAGCAGAGTATAGTTCCTCAAAGTTTTGTTATTGGCTTTCTAACCCTGTTAAATTACATTTGTGCTTAGGGACAGATGGCAGCTCACAACTGCATTTTGTGGTATGTGAATTTGGTAGCATTTGGTAGATTTTATGTATGCGTTTCATAATATGAGGGTATTGAATTTAATTGACATACAGAGTAGTGCTGTTTGTGTAGTTAGTGTAGTTTCCCAGAATTGTCATTAGAGGACCTATTGGAAGTGCAAGAACTGACCACAGTGGTTCCCCTTTATTATCCAACTCAGTGGTTTTCTTGTGGGCTGTTTTAATAACCAGAGGAGTTTTATCTAGCACAGAAGTTTTCAACATTTTTTAACTTTGGGAATTGTCCTCTAAATTATTTTGGGTGGTCAAGTAAAATTATACATAAAATGGATAAATTCAAGAAAGAACTGTTTAAGACAGTTTGAGAGATAGTCTTTATCTTCACAACTAGAGACTATTCTAGTTTCAAGCATGTAGCCCATTAGACTATTAAAGCAGGGATTCTGTAAGCTAGAGGTAACAATTTGGAGGGACATAAACAGGATATTGTTTCTAAAATATATTTGCATCTAGTTAATATCAAAGACATTATACCTTTCATACTTGAGGTTTTGGCCCATTGAAAGCCTTTTGGACAAATGCAAAATGGCATAAAGAAAATTTTCAACATCCTTGCCTTCAGAAATTTTTCCCTTTGGGTTAATCCCTTGAAAACATGTCTAAGTCATTCCTATTCTAGAGTCTTTCAGAAAAGAACTTTAAAATTTTTTATTTTGAAATAAATATGAGCCAACATGACTGTAATTGAGACTATTTGACCAGCAACTTTAAATGCAGCTCAATCTGGTAAAAATAGGTACAAAAAAGAATTATTGATCTAATTCAAAGTTCTAGCCTGTAAACTAGGAATGGGAAAAAAGGGAGCTTCATAAATAGGGTCAATTTATTAACTTTAGTTTTTTTTGTTTTTGTTTTTGTTTTTTTTAATTTTTGGGCACACCCGGGTGACACTCCTAGCTATGGGCTCAGAAATCCTGGCCTGAGGGACCATATGGGACACCAGGGGATTAAACCGCGGTCTGTCCTAGGCTAGCACGGGCAAGGCAGATGCCTTACCCCTTGCACCACTGCTCCGGTCCCAACTTTAGCTTTTTATAGTGTATTCAGAAAGCATAGTATTCTAAGACTGTTCTTAAGATGTTGACATTTAAACACATGTTTTTAAGGAAAAAATTGGTTTTTAAAGATTAATTATTTCCCACATTTTTCTCTTGGAAGGTGCCTGTAGAGTATTTTTCCATAAATAGCGTGATATATATATATATATATATATATATATATATATATATATATATATATATATATATCAGAATGAAGACTAGTGAGAAACCTTTAGTTTTATTGAAATAAGAAAGCCAGAACTATGACAAATTTCATTGCTTCTTACCCTGAGATTTGACCAAGCATAGCCCCATGTATACTTACCATATTTGCCGGTGCATAAGACGACTGGGCGTATAAGACGACCCCCTAATTTTGCAGTTAAAACATAGGTTTAGGCCTATATTCGCTATATCAGACAGAACGTTCCTGTGCTGCATGTGCTGCATGCGTTCCTGTGCTCATGTACCACAGTGAGCCAATCACAACAAGCAAAGGTTCAAAGGTTATACTATAATAGACTTCCTCTCTGACTCTGGCCAATCTGAGCAGGCTTTTTACAGTGTAGATTTGGGTCCAGAACATTGTCTAATTTGCATGCATCAAAAGCCTGCTTGGATTGGCTGAGTTAGAGAGGCGGTCCAAACAGCCTTGCAGTGATTGGTGCAGGACTGAATTGGAAATTTTGTTTTGTGGCAATATTCAGACAATTTTTGTTTAGCAGCATATTGAAACATTTTTCAGGATATACTGGGTGTATAAGACGACCCCTGTATTTCGGTAGACTTTTTTTTTTGTTTCAAAAGTTGTCTTATATGCCGAAAAATACAGTACTTGTCTATTCCCTGTCTAAAGATCAAACTACGGTCAGCCAGGAGATGTGAGCCTGATAAAATATTTAAAATTATTTTAGGATGGAATATTTTGGGGCTAGAGAAATAATTCTGTGGCTTTGGATTGTACATATTATATATATTTATAATCTTCTAATCCTTTTTCCTAACTCTTTTGTTCTGTGATAGTTGTTAATAGATTATGTAACAGATCTTTCTTTTTGCTACTCTAGAGTCTACCATGAAAACAAAATATGCTTACAGTGAGGAGATGCATTATCAATAGTGGTATGGAAGCAATTGGAGGGTAGAGATAAAGGTGACTTTCTGGGTTCTTGGTTTCACTATGAGAAAAAAAAACTATATTAAGTGTAAATATCATTAATAAAGTAGTTATTGGGGTGTTTGGTGAATGTTTTGATTACCTAATGGACTTTTCAGCCTGAATTTAAATATATAAGAGATTTTGGGAAGACCTTCTTCTTTGGGGTTTGTTCCTAAAGGTAGAAGAATTTTTAATGATTAAAAGCACATATTATTAGATTCTGGGGTGTCATATGAACATAGTGGAACCTAGCCGTAGCTTGTGAACCCATGAGAAAATGAAGAACCGCCCTTCTTGAGAGATTTTTCCAATGTTAGCAACCCTAACACAGTGGGAAACATTTTATTTAGCATTATCTTTGAAATGAGATGCTTTCGACATAGTGATTGGAATCGTGGAGTAATACTTCCTTTGGGTTTACAGGATACTTGATCCTGCTTAGTAGGTGCCAATATCTCATGCTTTTCTTCCTAGCTTCATAAAGTCTTTTATTTTGCATATCTGACTCTGACGGATGGCATTATCTGGCTGCCAAGACAAGAATGCAGACAAAGCATAGTGATACAGGTGCAGCTAAAGTTAAGTCAGTGTGAGATTTTTGACTCTGTTTGGTTGTATGCATATCAGTGTCACCTTTGACTTCAAATGATATAGGATCATAATAGATTACAGTAATGATGAGGACATTTAAAACCTTATTGATTCGATACTTTAATTACTGGTTTTATGCTTACTTGGAAATACTTATGAGAGTGATGTATAGCTTGGCCCTCTTTATGGAGCTTCCTTGTTCTTTCCCATTCCTAGTTTACAAGTTAGGACTTTAAATTAGATCAGTGATTCTTTTTATTCTGTCTGTTTGACTTTGTTTCAAATTTGTTGGGAAAAAATTTGTATGTATTAAGTAATCATTTTTTTTGTAATGAATAAAATCAAAATTTCTGATCAAATATCCTAGTGATATTTGATATGCAAAATCAAAATATCATACTGGCCATTATTTATTAATTCTGGTCTAGTGTGGAAAATTGCATGTATAAATGTTAATTTCACCAAAAAATTGAAAGGTAGTTGCTTTCTAATAATTTTTTTCTTTGTAAAATTAATCTGCTATAAGTAAATTTGGAGGTTTCCTTTAGGCTCCAAAGAAACTAATTGCTCTTAACCTTTTGAAAAATATTTCATCAGGCTCCTAATCAAATATGAAAATATTAAGTGTAAAAAAGAAATATATTTATATGTCATATAAGTGGATATAGACATTTGCACATATACATATATATTTACATTTTAATATTCTAGCAGTAGAAGGGGCTATTTATTCTGTGAATATGCTATTAGGGCAATACCATGTTGCTTTAACATAGGAATATTTTGCTGTTCTACTTATGAGATATATGAGTAACTTTTCCTCATCTATTTTACTTGAGTAATAGCAATTTAAATTGAAGATTATTCTCAAAGAGCTTGTTCCTTGAATGGACTTCCGAATTTCATGGAGGTCTTGTTCAGAGATTGCTAGTTGTTACCTCAGAGTATTTTATTTAGTAGGTATTAAGGGAGACCTGAAAGTTTGTATTTTTTATAAATTATCAGTCAGTGTTAAACTATAACCTGACTACCTTTCCTTGTATATGTACTATGTCACTGGATGCTTTTATCAGATTATCTACTTTCTCTGGCAAAGAATTTCAACATTTTCCCTCTTTTTGATCTATAGTACTGCTTTGATTATTGCTTACTGCCTAGTCATGATCTTAGTCAGTTTGACTCAACACCTGCAGTAGATTAACAACGCAAAACAACTTTCTTTCTTTTTCTCTGCTATATGCTTATTGGAAAGACTAGTGACTACCATTTTTCCAGGGCAAGTTATGGCAGAGTACAAAATTGAACTTGGACAAACTAATTTGTCTACTCATCAAGTTTCTTTTTTGATTCATGTGAAGATTTCTTGATGGTAGACAAAACTTTAAAGTGGACTCATGTTAAATAGCCTGAATTACTAGAGAGGATTTGAAAGTAAAGTCACTTTGCTTTCAAGAATAAGTAGTGGAACTATCCTAGAGTTCCACCTCACACAGAGGCCTTGGGATTCCAGTTGCCTCACACAGACCTTGAGATTCTCAGTTTCCTGTGTTTCCCAGTCTGGAAAGTGACATTATTTGGACTACCATCAATCAGCCTTGGAGACTGTCTACTCTCAAGTTCTGTGTTGAATGTATCTGCCTCTCAAACTGGATGATCTCATGAGATTTAATGACTTGAAAATGTGTTTTTTTGCTTTTGTTTTTGGGGTCACACCCGGAGGCGCTCAGGGTTTTTTCCTGGGGATTCTGTGCTCAGAAATTGCTCCTGGCAGGCAAGGGGGACCATATGGAATGCTGAGATTCAAACCACAATCTGTCCTGGATTTCCTGTACAACAAATTTAGTAAGTATTCAATGCTACAAATTTGATCTTTACCGCTGCCAATTCTTTCATAGATTCTGCAGTGATGTCATTTTGTGTGTGTTTGTGTGTGTGTGTGTTTTTTGTTTTTTTTTTTTTTTTTTTTTTTGCCTTTTTTTCTGGGACCACAACTGGTGGTGCTCATGGATTACTACTGGCTCTGCACTTGGGATTCACTCCTGGCAGGTTGGGTGATCATATGGGAATTGAATCTGGGTCGACCATTTCAATGCATGGCATTGTATTGCGTTATCTTCCTTTTTGTATTATCTTTCTGATCCTAATTCTTTTTGGTGACCTGTAAGTGGTCTTTTAAATCTCATTCCTACCATTTTCCATCTTTTACATGGAAGATAAGTTTGCTTTAAAATTTAAAAGCTTTTCTTTTTTTTAGAAGCCATCATTACTTTTCTATTAAAATCTAAACATCTTGGGGCCAGAGCTGTGGTGCAAATGGTAAGGCCTCTGCCTTGCCCGTGCTAGCCTAGGAAGGACTGTGGTTCAATTCCCTGGTGTCCCATATGGTCCCCCAAGTCAGGAGTGATTTCTGAGCGCATAGCTAGGAGTAAGCCCTTAGTGTCACAGGGTGTGGCTGAAAAACAAACAAAACAAAAAACAAACACAAAAACTAAACATCTTACCATGACTTAAGGTTTTACATAAGTAATGCTAATAATCACTGAGTATCACAATCCACCAAAATATCTTTAAAAATATAGTTGCTAGACCCCAAATCCTGAGATACTGATTAATCTGGTCGGGTATAAAGCTCAGTATAATTAGATTAAGTGCTATTTCAAATTTTTCAGATGCGTAAATATCTAGATAATACTATATTTTGAGAATTAACATGTTACAAAATTTGTTCCACTTATATTGCTTTCATTTTTTTGATTTTCTCTATTTGGACACTAGTTTTCTGGTGTGAGTTCAGTTAACAATTGACTGCTAAAGAAACATAAAGAGTTCTGTTAATGTGATACCATTATACTTAAAAATATGTAGTTAGACTAGAGAGATAGTATAGGATTTAAAGCTAGCCTTGAACACAAAGACATGAGCTAACCTCAGCCCTCCCAAGAAAATATGTTAATAAAAATATTATAAAAATATTATTTTGACCAATTTCTTATAAGAAAATGAAATATGCCATATATGAGATTTCCTGTCAAGATTATTACTATCTACTCCTTTTAGAGCTCTGTTCACATAACACACACATTTATTTGTTTATTTATTTAAATAAGTATTTCAAGGCAAGCACCTTACCCCCTGTGGTATCACTGTAGTCCCCATACATTGTTTTTTTGTTGTTTGATTTTTGGACCACATTTGGTATACTCTTGGCTTATTCCTGCAACTACCCTCCAGGATCACTCCTGAATGGATATGAATGTCTTATCTGCTCTCCTATTTCTTGGGCCTCCATATAAGGGTTTACTGTGTTTCTCACTGTACCAAACTGGAAATTCTATAGGAGTTGGAACTGTGCTCTTAATGCTTACTCGTGAAACCATAAAACCAGAAACCATATCATATACATAGTAGGTACACACAAATAAACATCTGTTGAGTTATACTGAGTGAGGACATGCAAACTAATTTCATGGCATCATAATCTACTATCAGCACCTTATCTATCTCACAAAGTTAATTTGATAAAGTTTCCTACCTTTGGTATATCTTTCTTTCTTTTTCCTCTGACCCTTATTACTCTGTCTTAAACCCTTTCATTTCTTTCTAGTCTTTTTTAATTTTTATAAGGCCAAGAAATGAAAGTTATATCTCTTCAGTTTCTTGGATTATTTTACTTCTTTAAATCTGCTATATTCTCAACATCATGTCTCTTGAAAACTTGGAATTTTATGTATTACTGTGAGTGAATTCTCTTTGTGCTGAACAGGAAATAAATAGGAAGATCTAGATAGAATTTGACCAACTCCCTCACTCACTTAGCAATTACTATTTTTGAGGCATGTTTTACAATAATATTCATATCAGGTTTTATGTATACATGGATCTAACAACACACCTTTCACAAAAGTGTCTCCTTCCTTCTACTTTTGTATCAAGGTCTCATCTTGTCTGGCCCATGTTCCAGCCATTGTTCAACTTACCAGTTCTTAGCAAGTGTTTTTTTTGAGCCTCTGGTACATAATAATATATATTGCAAGTCCTGGGAATGGGACACTGAGCAAAATTAGGCACAGTATTTGTTGTTTTGGTGTTAGATAAAATAGAAAGATTAAAAAATGTAACTGTGCTGATAAATATAATATGTCATAATTGCTTTAATTAAAAGGGACATTTTTTGAAGCTGGTAACAAAATCATGTCACTTAGGTTAGAGACAAGGAGGATTTGTCTGTTTAAAGGAGTTGAGTCAAAGTTTAAGGACAGAAAAGTATTTCCCTGGGTATATCTGTGTTGAACATATAATAGGAAATAAGACAAAAAAGATCAGTGGTTAGATGATCAGCATTAATAATAAAAATTTGGTTACTAAAAGGACCCTTATTTAGCACAGTGGTTCTCTTGAGCTACCATGAATATTAATATGAGTTACATTTTGTAATCATTGGCTATTGTGTGTATCAAAGATCTATCCTAAACAAATGATTTTATTCTTTTCCACTTGGTATTTGGAAGTCAGAGAAGTGTTTTGTCCTCTGTCTCCCAGAATACCTAGAGAAATGCATTCAGAACCTATTAATTTCATTGTAATATAATCCTTGTTCATAGTATATGCATCTAATATTTTAGGGAACTTGGGAAGCTTGGATTTGCATAAATGGCTCTTATATTAGTGATATAGTACAGGAGATAAAGTGTATGTTTGTATAGTGCACACTAAGTTTTGGGTTTGATTGCTAGCATGTTGTATGGTACCTTAAACACTATCAAGGGCGCAGATTCAGAAATAGCCCCTAAATACTGAGGTGTGTGTGTGTGTGTGTGTGTGTGTGTGTGTGTGTGTGTGTGTCACAATGGGTTTCCCTTTATATATGTATATATTATGTATGTACATGAATACAAAATGTGTTTTGAGGCTGGCAATTGAATATAATGACCAGAAATCAAGTAACTGAGCTATGAAAGAATTAATGGATGAGATCTGTGAATGTTAATAGCAATGAATAAATGAAACTGAGCTGTTTTCTATAAATTTTGGATTTCTCACCGAAGCAGGTAACAGAATTTCATTAGAGCAAGTGAAGAGCTGTGTCTGGCCTTATCCTCTGTCCTAAAGCAGTTCAGTCTCCACCCACAGTAGCTGCTTATAGTTTTAAATAGCACACCTACTCTCTCTGCCAACTTGGCTTACTGTAACTTGCCAGGGTTACAGTGGGGCCAGGGTGATTGCAGGCTGATGTCTTTGTGAGGCCAGACAAGGAGTTAGGAGTTGGCTTTCTGCCTGGGCACTGGAGCAAGGACACCATGGATCTCTGCAGCAGTTTCCTTCCTGTGGAGAAGTCCTTGAAAGCTGGTGCTTGGTTATCCCAGAGCCTTTGATTCCTTTGTGATACTTCACTGCCACTCTTCTACTCTTGGTTTCTTTCAGAAAGTTATTGGATTGCTACTCTTCACAGGTACATAGAGATGTTTAAAGGATCAGAAAGGTATCTCCATACCCACCCTGTCCAACTCAGTTATTTCCATTGAATTTTGGCTATGAGATAACACAGATGTGATACTAGTTAGGAGATACTAGCTCTGTGTAAGTCATGTGAGCAATTAAGATTTAACTCCTGAAGCATATAAAAAAGATGGGGAAAAGGGCAAGTGTGGAGATTAAACACTCAACATTCAGTTTGGAAATGGAAAGAATAAAAATAAACTGGGAAAATAGGCCTCAGGAAAGAATGCCAAAGGAAAAAGACCACTTTATTTTGTTGATCTTCACAGCTTTATTGAAGTCTGTGCTTGCCTTTACCCGTTTCTTTTTCTTGAGTGTGTGAGGTCAAGCCAAAGAGAATAAAGGTTTTTCCATAAATTTCTTTAGGTATCACTTCTATCATTATTATTAGATGATGTTATACTAGACTAGAGCATGACTGATAACTTCTTTTCCAATGATACAGATAGACTTAAAATGATATTAATAAAATATTTTTTCAATATCAGCTGACCTCTATTAACTGGTGGGGTTTCAGAGAGAAAAATCTAAGGGCAGAGTATTTCCTAAATTACATAAGGTGGTAGAATATTTCATACTTCAGGGAACCTTTGATTGTTTTCTTCTATGTCTTTCATCTGTTTGTGCTTCTAGGGTTTGTCTAGCATAGAATATCCTTCAATAAAGTGTGTCTCAAAGGGAGAAGCATTTACTCTAAAGAGAATTTGGGCCTTATACTCTGTTTTGTCTCTTTGAATGTGGAGTAGTTGCCCTTCTCAATACGGATCAATTAGAGCTATGAGTACACCATAGGGCAGTAAGAGTGTCTGGTTATTCTTCGGAATTTTCAGTCATTGAACATCAGGGGTCTTGATTAGTCCAGAATCATTTGTTTTGTAGATAAGGAAGGGTAAGACCAAGGAAGGTAGGAAGGTGGGATGAAATCAGTGTGATGCATTTTTAGTAATCAGACAAGAAATGATGGGAACCCAAAAGTAAAAAATTCTTCCTTATTTTCTCATTTAGCTCCTGGAACTTCTGAAATATTTTGGTGCAGCTTTAGGCTTTATCTAGTCTTGTTTCTTTTTTCTCAACTGACACAAATACTTGGCTGAAAAACATAAATTTCTTACCCATTTTATTATTTTATTAGAGCTACTTATACTGTGTCTAGTTCTCATGAAGTATAATTCCAATTTCTTACTTCAGGAGGTACATGGCTGTCAGATTAACAGTTTGCATTTTATTTAATAATGGAGGAAAAAAACACTGGTTAAGGACACAAAGAGTTAGCAGTACAAGTCTTAGCTTAGCAACATATCTACTACACTGATAAAACATTATGTCCTATTTTGTCATTAGATATTATTTTGTTACTAGTCTTATTTTCATTGGTTTGCTGATTTTAATTTAGTATTAATAAATCATTTAGGCAACTTGACCAAAGACATGAAGGACCTATACAAAGAAAACTATAAAGCCCTGCTCCAAGAAATAAGAGAGGACACACAGAAATGGAAACACATACCCTGCTTATGGATTGGCAGGATTAACATAATTAAAATGGCAGTACTCCCTAAAGCATTATACAGATTTAATGTGATCCCCTTAAAAATACTCATGACATTCTTCAAAGAAGTGGATCAAACACTTATGAAGTTCATCTGGAACAATAAACACCCTCGAATAGCTAAACACTCCTAGGGAAAAGGAAAATGGGAGGCGTTACTTTCCCCAACTTTAAACTGTACTACAAAACAATAGTTATCAAAACAGCATGGTATTGGAATAAAGACAGACCCTCAGATCAATGGAATAGGCTTGAGTTCTCAGACATTGTCCCCCAGACATACAATTACCTAATTTTTGACAAAGGAGCAAGATATCCTAAGTGGAGCAGGGAAAACCTCTTCAACAAGTGGTGCTGGCAGAACTGGTTAGCCACTTGCAAAAAGCGAACATAGACCCCCAGTTAACATCATGTACGAAGGTAAAATCCAAATGGATTAAAGACCTTGACATCAGATCTGATACCATAAGGTATATAGAACAACACGTAGGTAAAACACTCCAGGACATTGAGACTAAAGGCATCTTCAAGGAGGAAACTGCATTTTCCAAACAAGTGGAAGCAGATCAACAGATGGGAATACATTAAACTGAGAAGCTTCTGCACCTCAAAAGAAATAGTGCCCAGGATACAAGTGTCATCCATCGAGTGGGAGAAACTATTCACCCAACACCCTTCAGATAAGGGGCTAATCTCCAAAATATATAGGGCACTGACAGAACTTTACAAGAAAAAAAACATCTAATCCCACCAAAAAATGGGGAGAAGAAATGAACAGACACTTTGACAAAGAAGAAATACACATGGCCAAAAGACACATGAAAAAATCATCAGGGAGATGCAAATCAAAACAATGATGGGATACCACCTCACACCATAGAGATTGGCGCACATCACAAAGAATGAGGATAATCAGTGCTGGCGAGGATGTGGAGAAAAAGGAATTCTTATCCACTGCTGGTGGGAATGCCATCTAGTCCAACCTCTATGGAAAGCGATATGGAGATTCCTCCAAAATCTGGAAATTGAGCTCCCATTCGACCCAGCTATTCCACTCCTAGGGATATACCCTAAGAGCACAAGAACACAATACAAAAACCCCTTCCTCACACCTATATTTATTGCAGCACTATTCACAATAGCCAGGCTCTGGAAACAACCAAGATGCCCTTCAACAGACGAATGGCTAAAGGAACTGTGGTACATATACACAATGGAATATTATGCAGCCATCAGGAGAGATGAAGTCATGAAATTTTCCTATACATGGATATACATGGAATCTATCATGCTGAGTGAAATAAGTCAGAGGGAGAGAGAGAGAGGCGCAGAATAGTCTCACTCATCTATGGATTTTAAGAAAAATAAAAGTCATTTTTGCAGCAATCCTCAGAGACAATGAGAGGAAGGCTGGAACTTCCAGCTCACTTCATGAAGCTCACCACAAAGAGTGGTGAGTGCAGTTATAGAAATAACTACACAGAAAACTACCATAATAATGTGAATAAATGAGGGAACTGGAAAACTTGTCTGGAGTACAGGTGGGGGTGGGGTGCGATGGAGGGAGATTTGGGACATTGGTGGTGGGAATGTTGCACTGGTGAAGGGGGTGTTCTTTACATGACTGAAACCTAATCACAATCATATATGTAATCAAGATGTTTAAATAAAGAAAAAATTGTTTCAAATAAACTAAAAAAAAACAACTCTGGAAACTGAGCTTCATTGTGATCCTGCAATACCACTCCTAGGGATATAATCTAAGAATGCAAGAAAAATCATTTATTTATTAATTAATAAATTGACAATAACTAAAACAGTGATTCATAGTTTATTGGGTAAATACAAATTTGGTGGATAAATCTTAACATCTAAATACTTACCACAGTGCTTAGAACATACTATATATTAAACAATTTTAGTTTCTTTTGACATGCTCAATTTTTATAGTTATCTAGATAACATTATCATTTGCCTCAGATTTATTTATTTATTTATTTATTTATTTAGTGTTATTTGTTTTTTGGACTACACCTGGCTATGCTTAGGGCTTACCATTGGTTCTATGCTCATAGAACACATCTAGCAAGACTTGTAGGATCATATGTGGTGCCGGGGGTTGAATGTGGATCAATTGTGTGTACAATATGCATTTTTAACTAATTTACCAATTACTTGCCATAGTCCCAACTGAAAAAATTGTGAAGTATTATTAATATGTACTGATTGGGTGAGTCTAATATTTTCACAAGCAGAATATATATCTGTATAACCCTGATGACCAGTAGTTATCTATAAATGTTCACATTTTTTACCTTTTTCTTGCTCCTCTACTCCTTCCTCATCCTTCTTTGCTCTTTTTGCCTAATTTCTCCACCTACTTTGAAATAATTTGAAGAGATTATATATCAGTAAACATCAGCTGTTAAGACATTCAAGGAATACAAATATAAAAAGAAGCTAAAAAAATCAAGAATGTTAACTGAACAATATAAAACAGTTGAGAAATAGAATGTTCTAAAAATTAGTTGGATAAAGCTTAATTAAAAGCTATTTGTGTATTTTGAATTTGCATTTGTATTTTATTGTATTTGTATTTGTGTATTTTGTATTTAGGTATTTGTGCATAGAGAAAAATTATTTCTTCTCAATAGACTATAGGTTTGGTCCACTGTAATATAGTCTATAGTAAAGGTTTATAAACCAAACCCTAAGAAACTTGATAAACAATTTGAAAAACAAATTGTTTTTGTTTTACTTTTTGGGTCACACCCAGTGGCGTTCAGGGGTTACTCTTGGCTCTCTGCTCAGAATCGCTCCTGGAAAGCACGGGGGAGTCCTGTGTCGGCTGCTTGTAATGCAAAAGCCCTATGGATGCACTATCTCCTCGGCCCCCAATTTGAATTTTTAAATCACATTTTTGCCTTTTCTTTTCTCTTCTTTTCTTTTCTTTTCTTCCTTTCTTCCCTTCCCTTCCCTTCCCTTCCCCACCCGTCCCTTCCCTTTCCTTCCCTTCCCCACCCGTCCCTTCCCTTTCCTTCCCTTCCCCTTCCCTTCCCTTCCCTTCCCTTCCCTTCCCTTCCCTTCCCTTCCCTTCCCTTCCCTTCCCTTCTCCTTTCCCTTCTCCCTTCCCTTCCCTTCCCTTCCCTTCCCTTCCCTTCCCTTCCCTTCCCTTCCCTTCCCTTCCCTTTTCCTTTCCTTTTCCCTTCCCTTCCCTTCCCTTCCCTTCCCCTCCCCTTTCCTTTTCCCTTCCCTTCTTTTCCCTTTCCTTTTCCTTTCCTTTTCCCTTCCCTTCCCTTCCCCTTTCCCTCCCCTTCTCCCTTCCCTTCCCTTTCCTTCCCCTTCTCCCTTCCCTTCCCTTCCCTTCCCTTCCCTTCCCTTCCCTTCCCTTCCCTTCCCTTCCCTTCCCTTCCCTTCCCTTCTCCCTTCCCTTCCCTTCCCTTCCCTTCCCTTTCTTTTCTTTTTTCTTTTCTTTTCTTTTCTTTTCTTTTCTTTTCTTTCTTTTTCTTTTCCTTTTCTCTTTTCTTTTCTTTTCTTTTCTTTTCTTTTCTTCTTTTTTTCCTTTTCTTTTCTTCTTTTCTTTTCTTTTTTTTTTTTTTTTTTGGATTTTGGGCCACACCTGTTGACGCTCCTGGCTATGCGCTCACAAATCGCTCCTGGCAGGGCCAGAGAGATAGCATGCAGAAGGAGGTGGTTTGAATCCAGGCATCCCATATGGTCCCCCGAGCCTGCCAGGGGAGATTTCTGAGTGTAGAACCAGGAGTAGCCCCTGAGCTCTGCCCTGTGTGACCCAAAAACCAAAACCAACCAACCAAACAAACAAAAGAAATCACTCCTGGCTTGGGGGACCATATGGGATGCCAGGGGATCGACCACAGTCTGTCCTAGACCAGACAAGTGCCAGGCAAGTGCCTTACTGCTGCTTCACTGCTCCGCCCCCTCATTTTTGCCTTTTATTATCTTATACTAAAAATCTGGTTCTATGTTAAAGATATAATTCAGATATGCATGAAGAAAATTTAATGTCAATGAGTCATTTTGAGTGGGTTGCCTGTTGATATTTTTGGAAATAAGTAATGTTTTAAACTATTAGGTAGTAAAAATGAGTCATGTAGGGACTGGAGCTTTAGCACAGCAGTAGCAAGTTTGCCTTGCACTTGGCTGACCCGGAAGAGCTTTGGTTCTTCTCCTGGCCCACCAAGCCAGGAGTGATTTCTGAGTGCATAGCCATGGGTAACCCATGAGCATCACTGGGTGTGGCCCCCAAATAAGATAAACAATGAGACGTGTAATCATTAAAAATTAAAATTTCTATATAGAATTTTAATTCTATATTCATTAAAATTAAAATAATATATACATTGTTTCACATGCTAAATTACAAAAGGCAGATAGTGTTTTTCCTTACAAACTTCATTCTGAAGTTACATTTACATATAAATGTAGTTTTTGGTTTTATATTTCACAGTTCTTGAATATAAAGTGCCTATAAATTTTATAGGGTAATACTGCCTTCAAATTCTAGATATTTGGTAAATAAATAAGAACTATATAGACTATTATTTTCAGCAAACACAAATAAGGTGTTACTTTGGACTGGTGCTACAACTAAGATGTAAAGAGATTTCTTAGTTTAGAATTAATTGAAAATTAATTTTTTCTGCATAATATAATATATGCAGATTGAACATGTAATCTACACTTTCTCATATCCAAACCTTTATTCTTTGCTTTATGAAATATTATTGGTTTAGTATCTAAGATAAAGTTAATAATTACCTTGTTAAATCCAGGCATTATTTTGATAGAAGAACTCTTAAAATAATTTTTCTATTTGGGGCCGGAGTGGTAGCACAGCAGTAGGGCTTTTTATTGCCTTGCATGCCGCTGACCCAGGACAGACAGTGGTTCCATCCCCCCGGGGTCCCATACGGTTCGCATAGCCAGGAGTAACCCCTGAGCATCACTGGGTGTCGCGCCAAAACAAACACAAAAAATTTCTGATGGGTTCATGGTTATTATTTAATTTAACTTATTAATGAGGTTTTTTATTTATTTTTGGAGTGCCACACCTGACAGTGTACAGGACCTACTTTCAACTCCTTATTCTGGAGTTGCTCCTGATAGTTCTCAGAAGACTGTGGTGCCAGGATAGAACCTGGGCCTCTTGCATGCAGAGCTTATTCTTCAGCCTTCTGATTTATCTCTCCATCTCTCCATCTCCATGGTTGTATATATATATATTTTTTAATATAAATTTTTATTTTGATCATAGTGTCTTACATATTGTTGACAATAATATTTTAGGTACATATTTACATAAAATCAGGGGGGATTCCCATCGCCAAATTGTCCTCCCTACACCTCTGTTTCTGTCCTACCTCCCTTTTCCTTTTCCCTCACCCCAGGGCGGCTAGAATATGTGGTCCCCTCTGTATCTAACCCACTACTTAGTAGTCTTGCACCTGTTTGGTCTTGATGCCTCCCTTATTTCCCCCTCTAACTGGAGTCAGGACTAGCTAGATCAAGTTGTGTGGTTTTGTTTGAAGGAGAGAAAAGTAATAAACTGGGATAAGAGTCTAATACCCCGAAATTGGGCGGAGTCCTTCTAAAGGCTCTCATCATCAATTTGGGAGATGGAGAAAAAGAAGGTGAAACACTCCACTAGTACCAAAAAGAAGTGTCAAATATCCAGTGAGGGCTCCAGCTATATCGATAAGCACCACACAGAGCAGACAAAACAAACAAACAAATAGAAAAAAACAAAAACAAAAACAGACAAACAAAAATCACACCATGGTCTTGAATTGAGAAACATGGCATAGCACATAACAAAAGAGAAGAAAGGAAGAGAAAAAAAGTATAATTGGGGACTACACTTTCAATAATCACACCCAAACAGAGAAATCGACCAAATAGATTGGTAAATCAAAAAATAATAATAACAATAATAAATGAAGGTAATATATATATATATATATATATATATATATATATATAAAATAACCAAGGTTTTGTGCTTTTTGTATTTTTGTTTTTTCCCTCCTGCCCTGGCACAGTAAATATTTGGGTCATTCGAAAAAGAATTCACTTGGCCTAAGAGATATGGGGTTTCTCCGTCCTTGGAGCATACTGTCATGGGATGGTTGTATATTTTTAATATTTAAAACAATTGAAATGATTTCTAGTGTTAGGAAACAAGTTCACTTTAGATTTAGACATTTCTTTTATTTTTTAGACTTTGAAGTTGACATAGTAACTATTATAATGATTCTAACCTTTTATAAATATATTAAAACATTTTTAACATTCCTTACACCGTCAGAAATACTATTCAGTTTTGCTGGTTATGATTCATTTCTATACCAGTTTTTCAGAAAGATGTTATACAAGGTGTAGTGATTTGTGTATTATCAGTTTGATCAGGACAATCATAATATATTTATTCTGAGATTATTAATGAAAATGATTTCAAAGGACCATTCTTCTCATCACAGTTCCCGGTATAATTATAGACTTTGCAGGGTGTTTGAGTTCCTTTTACTGTTTTTTGCCACTGAGCCTCATTTAACCTTAAGTATTTTGTGCAAATGTTCTCATCATGGAAAGTTTCTGTCATCTTGTCAGGATTATAACCAGGACAATGTAGGTGGTGCTGCCTAATCTATTCAGTTGAGAAAGGAAATTTTATGAAAGCTAAACATTAATTGAATAGAAAGCAACCAAGTTAAAGATGCAGGCTTGCCTTGATGCTAAAAAGATCAAGATCTGTGGTGAATTGTAAGGATAAAGTTTAGTCCATCACATGTGGGTCAGTGGTGGGAGGGATGATTTTTTAGTCTTTTTTTCCAATTAAAAATTTGTGTGTAGGAGAAAGGATGTACTATTTCCTTCTTGACTGTGAAGGGTTCCTCTCTTGGGATTTTATTTTATTGTATCATTTCCAACAGTTGAATCTGCCATCTCACTTAAGTTGTTGTATTTCCATAAAAGTGTCCTTGCCTTTTTAAAATATGAAATTCTTGATTCTTCTCTGATAAAAGGACATTTGAAACTTTTTCAGTGGAAAATTAGGCTCTTGTCTTCTATATAGAAGTGTAATAATTTGTCATTATTTCAGGTAAATCAATGTTGCAGTTAAGCAACCTATAAATTTATATATTTTTATTGAAAGCAATCATTTGTGGTTATTATGACTTAATTTTGGGCAATATCTTAATATTTGTAATTGTATAGATATTCAAATAATTCCAATTTAAATAAGCTGATTGTTAACAGATTAACTGAAGCTGTAGGTAATATACTTGTGTGTTATTTAAGAAATAATCTGGGGTCTGAACTATAGTACAGTTGGTAGTGTACTTACTTTGCATTTAACCAACTTGGGTTTGATCCCCAGCATCCTAAAAGTTCCTCAAATTTTCCAGGAAAAATTTTCTGGCAGAAAACCAGGAATAACCTCTGAACATGTAGGGTGTGTCTCAAAAAAAAAAGATAGAAAAGAGAAAAGAAAAAGAATAGTATAAAGGGCATTAGAGATAGTACAGGGGATAAGGCATTGACTTGCATGTGGCCAACCCAGGTTCAATCCCCACCACCACATCTAGTACCCTGAGTACAAAAGGGCAATCCTTGAGCACAAAGCCAAGAGTAATCCCTGAGCACTCCTGGATACATCTCAAAAAGAAATGAAATATCACAAACTAACATTGATTATTATTATTATGTGTTTAACACTTTTTGAACTACCTTATATGCCTTATATTATTAAATTGTAATTACAAACCTGTGAACTCAGTATCACATTTTGTTTCAACAGTACTTTTCAATATAACCATGTGGGATTCGGGATTCATTCAAGGATGTAAATATAGTATAATGTATGCAAATAATTAATATAATATTACACAGAATGGTGAAAACCAAATTATAATACATAATTAATGACTGATAACAAGATTCAACATTTATTTATTTTTTTTTGTGATTCAAAACAATAGAAGGAGCTTCCCACAACATGCTAAAGGTCATAAATGACAAACCAGTAACAAACATCATATTCAGTGGTGAAAACTGAAAGCTTTTTAGATAAATGAATGAAAGGTAGTGCTTTCTAAGAGTTGATGATAATGAAAACTGAATATATAAAGAGCTTGAGAGTGTCACTAAACAAAAATTCCCTCATCATAATTAGGCGCAATAAGGTTCAGTAGAAGAGGTTGTGTGGGTAATGGGTGGACAGAAGGGAAAGAGTTTATGTAGGAGATCAAAGATGAAATATAGAAAACAGAACAGAAGAAAAATATTTGTTGAATTTGATCAAAAACACATTATGAACTACTAGCAGGATGTACATGGTGAGATTTGCAATCATTTGGGAGTTGTAGGAAACAACCAGAGAAAGTAGATGAGCAATGATTCATTTGCAATACAGGCTCATACAGGATGCTAACTGGGACTGGGATGGTCAATAGGATTGAGAATTTCCAGAGAGGACATTTCAAAAGTATGGAGTCTTATAAAATAGTTTTTAAAAGAGCAATTTTATGTTCACAGCAAAGTCTAGAAACATCTACAGAGATTCTGTGTCTTCTACCTGTATGATATAAAAAGAAAAATCGGCTTTTAGGATTTTACTAGGAGCCAAGAAGCAGATAGAAAGAATTGGCTCAGCAAATGAAAGGGAAACTACAAAAATAGAATGTTCTAGAGAAAACAAAGACTTTGAAATGTGTGTAAAATTTTGGCTGTGCTAGCTCAAATTATATCAAGTTAGTATTCTTTTTTTTTTTTTTTACTTTTTTTTGTTTGTTTGTTTTGGGGCCACACCCATTTGATGCTCAGGGGTTACTCTGGCTAAGCGGCTCAGAAATTGCCCCTGGCTTGGGGGGACCATATGGGACACTGGGGGATTGAACAGCGGTCCTTCCTTGGCTAGCGTTTGCAAGGCAGACACCTTACCTATAGCGCCACCTCTCCGGCCCCCAAGTTAGTATTCTTAAGTAGATATTCTCATAAAATCTACCAGTGATTATGACTAGTTTTTCTGGTTATAAAATTTCTAGTCATAAAATTGTTGATGAATAACCAGCTAAATATTTGAAAAAAGTTTTCTCTTAAAAATGTAGAATATTTTCCTTTAAATAACATTTAAATCCTTTTGACACAACTTTCTCTAAAATATGGCTACACTCACAGCTTGCTATAGTTATCCTAAAAATATCTGTTAGAAAAATTAAGGAAGGGGCCGGTGAGGTGGCACTAGAGGTAAGGTGTCTGCCTTGCAAGCGCTAGCCAAGGAAGGATTGCGGTTTGATCCCTTGGCGTACCATATGGTCCCCCCAAGCCAGAGACCATTTCTGAGCTCTTAGCCAGGAGTAACCCCTGAGCATCAAATGGGTGTGCCACCCAAAACCAAAAACAAAAAATAAAAAACAAATTAAGGAAAAAATAACTTTTAAGTACAAGCATTATTTATTTTAAAAATTATTAAAATATAAATCTCACCAGTAACTTTTATACTTAAAATAGTTATTGTTGCTAGGGCTGAAGAGATAACATGGAGGTAGTGCAATTGCCTTGCATACAGAAGGACTGTGGTTCGAATCCTGGCAGGTCCTCCAGGGCTGCCAGGAGCAATTTCTGAGCATAGAGCCAGGAGTATCCAGAGTGCTGCCGGGTGTGACCCCCCCCAAAAAAAACCCCAAAAAGTTATTGTTGGCATTTACATTTTAATAGATTTTTTTAATGAAAACAATGAGATAGTTGAGATTCAGTCATAAAATGCCCAACACCCATCCTTTCACCAGTGCATATTTCCCTCCACCTATGTCCCCAGTTTCCTCCTATCTTCCCCAACTCTTTCTGAAAGTTTCTCTTTGTCTCTGTCTCTTTCTCTCTCTCCTACACTCCTTCCTTTTATTTTCCTTTTAAACTCTGTGGTTTTCAATATTGTTACTGAAGGGCTATTATTCATATTACTTTAGATACTTTCATTACTCAGTTCTTGTTCAGGTGATCGTTTTCAACTATCCTTGTCATAGTGGTCTCTTCTATACCCTAACTGCATTCCCTTGCTCTTTGTGGCAGCTTTCTACCATGAACCAGTGCTTCTGATCCTCGTTTCTATTGTCATTGGATATCATTACCATACCATCATTTTTAATATATCCCACAAGTAAATGCTCTTATTCTGTCTATCCCTGTCTCTGATTAATTTCTCTCAGCATACTACTCTCCATATATATAAGTAAATTCCATGACTTCATTTTTTTTCTAACAGCTTCATAGTAGATGTACCACAGTTTCTCTTTATCCATCCATCTGTTCTCAGCATTTAGGCTATTTCCACATTAAGACAATTGTGAATTCTGCAACTAATGTAAGAGTGCAGATGCCTTTTTTTGTATTGTGTTTTTGAGCCCTCAGTTATATTCCCAGAAGCAGTATTACTGGGACATATGAGTGCTCAGTTTCTAATCTTTTGAGAAATGTCCCTATTGTTTTCCAAAATGGCTGGAACAGTCAGCATTCCCACCAGCATTGTATGAGAGTTCCTTTCTCCTCACATCATTGCCAGCACTGGTTGTTCTTGTTCTCTTTTATATGTGCCAGTCTCTTTAGTGAGAAATGATATTTTATTATCGTTTTGATTTGCATCTCCCTGATGATTAATAGCTGTGGAGAATTCTTTTTCATGTACCTTTTAGCCATCTGACTGTACTCTTTGAGTAAGTTTCTGTTCATCTTTTTTCGCAATCTTTTGATGGATTATATATATATTTTCTTGTTAAGTTCAACTAGTGCCTTATATATTGTAGACATTCACCCTTTGTCAGATGGATATTGCAGGAGTAATTTCTCATGGGCTATCTTTGTATTATAGTCACTGTTTCTTGTGAGGTACAGAAGCATCTTAGTTTAATAGAGTCCCATTTATCTATCTTTGCTTCCACTTGCTTGATCATTGGTGTTTCATCCTTGATGATACCTTTGGCTTCAGTAGCATGGCATGTTCTGCTTACATTTTCTCTATGTACTTTATGGTTTCAGATGTGACATCAAGATCTTTCATTCATTTAGATTTGATATTTGTAAGATGTTACTAAAGGAGGTCTAACTTCATTTTTTTGCATAAACAATTTTACCAACACCATTTGCTGGAGGCTTTCCTTGCTCCACTTTGAATTTCTTGTTTCTTTATCAAAGATTAGTTGATCACATACCTGACAGTATATCTCAGGATATTAAAGTTTATTTCATTGATCTGAGGATCTGTCTTTCCTCCAATGCCAGGCTGTTTTAATTACTACCAGTTTATAGTACAGTTTGAAGTTGGGGAAAGTGATGCCTCCTATCTTATATAGTTAATCATGAAGGTTTATTTTACAATATGAATTTCAGGCACGTTTGATCAATTTCTATGAAAACTGTCATGGCTATCTTTATAGGGATTGAATTAATCTGTACAATGTTTTAAGATTTAATTGCTATTTTAATGATGTTAATCCTCTCAATCCATGAGCAGGGAATGTTTTACAATTCCTATGTACTCTTATATTTCTTGAAGCAGTGTTTTGTAGTTATCTCTGTGTAGGTTTTTGACCTCTTTAGTTAAGGTGATCCAGAGGTATTTGATTTTCTGAGGCACCATTTTTTGAATGGGACTGCTTTACTAATTATTTATTCTTTTCTTTATTTACATATAGGAATGCCATGGAGTTTTGTGTATTAACTTTGTAGTCGGCCACTTTACTATGCAAGCATATTGTTTCTAGAAGCATTTTGTGTAGTGGCTTTTAAGTTTTTCTAAATATACTATTGTATCATCCACAAATAGTGAGAGTATGACTTCTTTCTTTCCTGTCTGAATGTCCTTGATATCTTATTCTTGCCTAATTGCTATACCAGTTGAGTCAAGTACTCTTTTGAATAGAAGTGGCTAGAGTCAGGAACCTTGTCTTGTGCTAGATATAAGAAGAAAGGCTTTTAGTTTTTCCCTATTGAGTATATTGTTTGTTGTGGGATTCTGGAAAATGGCTTTGACTACCGTATTTGCCGGCATATAAGATGACTGGGCGTATAAGATGACCCCCTAATTTTGCAGTTAAAACATAGGTTTAGGCCTATATTTGCTGTATCAGACAGAATGTTCCTGTGCTGCATGTGTTCCTGTGCTCATGTAGCACAGTGAACTAATCACAACAAAAAAGGTTCAAAGGTTATACTGTCATAGACTTCCTCTCTAATTCTGGCCAACCAGAGCAGGCTTTTTACAGAGTAGATTTGGGTCCAGAACATTGTCTAATTTACATGCATAAAAAGCCTGCTTGGATTGGCTGAGTTAGAGAGGTGGTCCGAGCAGCCTTGCAGTGATTGGTGCAGGATCAAGTTGGAAAATTCGTTTTGTGGCAATATTCAGATAATTTTCATTTAGCAGCATATTGAAACATTTTTCAGGATATACTCGGTGTATAAGACGACCTCAATTTTCGGTTGACTTTTTTTTTTTGTTTCAAAGGTCGTCTTATATGCCAGAAATACGGTATGTTGAGGAAAGATCCTTAAATTCCCATCTTGTTGAGAATTTTTGTCATGAACAGATGCTGGATTTGGTCAAATACTTTTTCTGCATCTATTAATATGATGGTATAATTTTTATATTTTATTTTATTGCTGTGGTATTATTATGTTGCACATATTGAAACCATCCTTGCATGCCTGGGAAGAATCCTACTTTATTATGGTATATAACCTTTTTGATGTGTTGTTGGATTCTCTTTGCTAGTATTTTGCTCAGGATCTTTGCATCTGTGTTCATTAAAGCTGGCTTGTAATTCCTGTCTTTTTTTTTTTTTGTGGTATTTCTTTCTGCTTTTTGTATCAGGATGATACAAATATAAAATGTTTGGTAGTGTTTCTGTTTCTTCAATTTCCTGAAGAGCCTGAAAAGCATTGGCAGTAGTTCCCCTTTAAAGTTTTGAAATAATTTACTAGTGAATCATCTTGTCCCTAGCTTTTTATTTTGGGAAGATTTTTGAATCTTTCAATTTATCTGATAATGATAGGACAATTCAGGTATTCCAAGTCCTCTTGGTTATATTTTGGGAGGTTATAGGAGTCCAACAATTTATACATTTTTCTTCTAGGTTCTCTCATTTCATTGCATAAATATTCTAAACGTCATCTCTGATTATCCTTTGAATTTGTTTTATGTCTGTTATGGCATATCCCCTTTAATTTCTGAAAAATTTATTAGGAGTTTTGAGTCTTTCTTTGAGTCTTACTAATGACTTATTGAACTTTTTTTCAATACAACCCAACTTTTTACTTTCACTAATCAATAAAATTAATTTTAATAATAAATAAAATTTTGGATTGATTTTTGGACTTTGAGTTTATTAATTTCTTCTCTAAGTTTTAAGTAAGTATTACTTAAGATTTAAGTAAGTATTCCTTCTGCCTGCTTTCACCTAATTTTATTGGTAATTTTTCAATTTCATAAGCCATGTAGTGAAGTTATATATGTGGGTTTGTTCTTTTTGTTGAATGCTCACAACACTATAAACTTTCCTATTAATACCAGTTTTGCTTTGAGCCACAAATTATGAAGGCTCATGTCATCATTATTTGTTTCTGAGAGTCTTTTGATTTCTTCTCTATCCACTGGTTGTTCAGTAGTGGAATGTTTTTATTTCCAGGTGTTATTCTCTATTTCTGTTTGTAGTTCACTTTTGTTTTCAGTGCATCATGGTCTGAGTAGATAGTTCATACAATTTCTATACTCCTGATTTTCTGTAAGTTTTTTTGTGGGGGCCTAGCCTGTAGTCTATCTTGGATTATGCCTCATATTCTTTGAAGAAGAATATGTATTAAAATTTTGGGGATTAAAAGCCCTGTGTATGTATATATGTTTATATATATCTATATATCTACTCCTGGGTGTATATATATATATATATAATATATATATATATATATATATATATATATATATACTAATACCCTCTCTTTCACTCCTTCTTTCAACTCCAGTGTTTATTTTTATAGTTTTAGCCTGGCTGATCTATCAAGAGATGATAGAGCTATGTTGAAGTCTTCACTTACTATTGTGTTGCAATTGATATCTATTCATGGTCTATTAGGTTCTTCAAGTCTATTGCATTTGGTTTTAAGTATATTGCTTGACTTTTATTGGGTGCATATATGTTTAGGAATCTGACTTCTTCCTGATGTACATATTCCTTGATTATTAAGAAATGACCTCTGTGTCATATAAACTTTTGAGCCTAGAGTTTATGTCTTCTGATAATAGTATTGCCACCAGAGCCTTTATGAGGGTGTTATCTATAAAGAATGATTGTCCTCCAACCTTTGATTTGAGTCTGTGCTTGCTCTGAATAATCATATGTGTTCCTTGCAGGCAGCATAATGTTAAATTGAATTTTTTAACACATTTTGTCTCTTTATATTTCTTAATTGGTACATTTAGTCTATTGACATTGAGACTGATTATTTTCATTGTTATATTGTGCTATTTTCTTGTAGAAGTTTGATGTATTTGTACGGACTGTCTTTTTTTTTTAATATTTTTTTATTAAGTAACATGATCATGGTTGGGTTACAGTCACAAAACAGAACACTCTCCTTCACCAGTGTAACATTCCCCGCTCCCCCCTTCCCATCCCCTGCCTGTATTTGAGACAGGGATTCTACTACAGATATTTGTTTTTAAGTTCAGTAAATTGTATTTTTTTTCCTTAAAGGATAAGAGTAGAAAAGTATAGTAAAGGTATGATAGTGGCAATCGCCGTTGTTTGCATATGTCCAGAAAAATATGGGGAAAATGGAAAAAAATCCTTGGCCTGATTTCAAAAAGGCTTCACCCCAGAAGTTTATTGGCATAAGACCGTCTCTGGGTTCCAGAGGACTGTCTTTTATCTTAAAATATCCTTTCAGCTCTCTTTTTGATGTTAATTCCTGAGCTGTTGTTTATCCATGAAGATGTATCTAAATGAGAATCTGGCTGTGTAAAGTGATTTTGGTGAGATACTCATTTCCTTGATTTTTTCCCCCCATATATTCATCATTGCCTTTGGGTCTGGATGTTTTTGTTTGGTAATTTGTTGTAAATCTTAAGAACTCTTCTTTGTATATGATTTCCTTTTTTTGATCTTGCTGCTGTTCAAATATATTATTTTCATCATTCTGAATAGGATGTTTCTTGAAGTACTTTTATTTGAATGTTTTTCAGTTGGTACTCATTGGCATCCAGAATAGCAGTCCATGGGCTCTCTCTCCAATTCTGGAAACTTCTTATCAATTATATTTTAGGCTCTTAATTCCACATAAGTATTGTCTTCCTGACCCATTGAAACATTGATGACTTTGATGTTGTTCCTCTTCAGTTTGTCCCCAAATTTTCTCTTCAGCTGTTGCATTCATTTTGACATATTTTGCCACCTTATGCTGATGTCTGGAGGTATTATGCATCTTTGACCTCACTGATTCTGTCTGAACAGCTGCTTCTCTCTGGCGAGGCTTTCCTGTGACATTTTCAATTGGTCTACCAAATTTTTCAGCTGTAATTTGTTTGAAGTTTCCTCATTTCTACTCTCTTGAGTCTTATTGACTGTTCCATGGGTTTCTTTGAGTTCTTTGAACATACTAAACATTTTCTCCCTGTTGATCAGGAGATTATATAGCTGGCTGATACTGGTTGGGTCTTTAGAGCTATCATCTTCACCCACATAGAGTGATGGGATCTGAACTGCTTTCCCATTGTGAACTTTGTAGTCTAGAGGTGTTTATTATGTATTTTTGTGTTGTTCATTGACTGAAAGAAATGCATGGCCATGGAGCAGAACAGGTCAAGTCTTCTCAGGGCACACTGACCAGGGTTTGAAAACTGAGTTTCTGAGTCACAAAGAGGGACCTTGCTGCTATTCTGTTTTACTACCTGTTTCTTGGGACTATGCACCTGGGAGAGATCTTCCTCTTTTCTTGTACCTGGTTCTTGTTCCTTCAGGGCAAACTGACCTGGGTGTGAAAATTTCACTTCTAAGTCACAAAGTTGACCCTGCTCCACTCTGTTTGCCCTCAGTTTCCAATGAGGAACTGTGTAGCTTGGTAGAGCCCATATCAGATTTTTAGCAACTAATCTCTTTTAATCTTTCCATTCACATTTTTATAGGCTTCTTTAGAATTATTAATATAAGTGAATCTTTGCTGAGGTACAAAATATAAGCTAACACCCAAGACTTATTTAGTAATTATTTTTAGAGATGATATTTGGAAGGTTAGTGGAAATATGTATAGGGTTTTTACTTTTTACTTTTACTTTAAAATATGTATAGGGTTCTAACTTTTACTTATTTAATTGTTAAGACATGTGTAATGTGTATGACATGTGTATTACCAATACATTAGTTTGTTTATGATATTTCATTGCTGTACTTTTGGAATTTAGCATAGAGTTGCATTTTATACAAGATGAATGATAGTGTACATTTTGATGTTAGTGTATATCTATGCTTATTGTGAACACAGTGCTTGTGTCTTTAAAATATGTGAACATTTTTATCATCTATGAATATTGGCAATAAAATATTTTACATGTAAGTCAAAGAGACTGGGACATTTTTTAACTCTCTATTGAATATTAGTAATGATGAGAACAAGTCTTTAGATTGAAAACAGGAAAAGAAACTCCAGGAAGCTTGTAAAGCTATGAGGATAAATGCAAGTGTGGGACTTGTGTTTCATGGAAGCTGTGTTGGGATATTTGTAGTGCTCATTAATACATAGTCCCTACAAATAATGGACTAAAAATATACCATTTTTCAACATTTCCAGTCATTACCTATTGGGGCTTTTTGGTTGTTTGCAAAAGACATACATGGTATCTTGCTAATTTGAGAAAAATGAAACACATTGGAGTCTGGTAAGTGCCTCAGAGAAATTGAAGAGGGCATGATTCAGTACAGTATATGAACCCAAATTTATTAGCCTGATGATTGGAATAATTTTAGCTCCAATATAATTGTTCTCTATGGCCCTTATCTAGATTCAGAAATCTCAGAACTCAGATTCCAGTGAGGTTATCTTAGATTTAAGTTGCCTTTTCAAGGATGACATGTAATTGATGGATTACCAGATAAACATGGCTTGGTTGTTCAGAGGAATCATGAGGCAGACAATGAGACATTGGACAGATAAACAAGAGGTCTGGTGCCAGGAAAAGTACTTTGTAGTTGAAAAGTTTGTCGTCTGTTGTTATATAAAAGTTATGAAACTTAATAAAGTCATTTATCTCTAAAACTAAACCTAAATTGACATACATTTACATGCAGATTCATGGTCCCATACATAACATACTTTTACACTTCTGAAGGATGAACCCTGTTTATTTTTTTTCCTTCAGTCATTACTCTTGTTGACATATAGAGTGAAATATTAGGCTTTTTACTTCCCCCAAAGGAAAAAATAATTCCAGAGATTCCCACACTGTATTCTTTTAGAATGTAACAAATATGGTATGAGCCTAGGTCATTTCTTTGTAAATGAAGACAGTTGATTTCTTTATTTTAGGTGAAGATATATGTTCTCTTGCATTATTTTTTTAGTAAATGTTCCTTGACCTACATGAGTCTTGTTTTGTTTTCAGACCTAATCCACAGTGCTCTGTGCTCAGGAATTACTCCAGGAGGACTCTGGTTACCACTTAGGATGCTAGGGGTTGAATCTGGGTCAACTGTATACGAGGCAAACACTCTATTCACGGTACTCTCTCTTCAATCCCAATAGGAGTTTGTTTAAAACATATCTCTAGGTAGATATTTTCTGATAATATTTATTTGAATATTTTTTTCTGGAGTACTATTTAGTTTCTGATTAAAACTTAGCATGCTATTATAAACACACACATTTATGGGTTAATAGGCCTGGTGGGGATGATTCTAGTTTTATCTAATTTTTCAGATGGTTATAATGCAGTGGTATATGGGCCATATTCTGAAAAAGTCTGCTGTAGATGATTTTGCTTTTCTAAAAGTTACTGCGATAAGTGTACACACCCCTCAAAATAGCCAGACAGCACTCACACTAAGTTACGGTGAGCTTGGTTGTCTAAGATAACTAAGCACATGGTGCTAGCAGAGTGATTTTGGACTGGCAGGCATCTTTATGTCTCTACATGGTACAGGAGGGTGCGCACAATGATTAATAGGCAATAGGAAAAAGATCCCTAGCTTTGGGAAGGTCAGATTAATGCTAGTCCTGTCTATGAGCTTGAAGAAAGGTGAGTTCTGAATGCCATGGTCACAACAATCCACAAGATGGAGTTATTTTACATGGGTAAAACAGTCCCTAGATGAACACTTGTGCGAACAATACTGTTTCACAAGACAAAACCCAAAGAAATCAGTTTATTCACTCAATTATAACTGGAACACACATGCACACACACACGCGCACGCACACACACACACACACACACACACACACACACACAAGCCACCACTCTATTGACCTTTAAAGTTATTGACCAGATTTTATTAGATCATTTTTCTAAGCCTTATAGCTGAAATTTTTCCTTGTACAAATTAAAAACTATATTCACCTCTATTATATATAAAAACTATAATTACCTATAGTTTTTGCATAGAGCAAATTTGCTTCATAGAAAGGAGTAGAATAAAAATACTATATTACTAATCTAGAAAATAGTGCTAATTTTCTCCATGAAAAATTTATGCTATTTAGTAGAACTAGTTTATTCTTCTATCTTTATTACAGTTATTATGGAATATCTTTATCTATCAAGATGAAGCTCCTTTTTCCAAAATTATCTCTTAAAATAGAAATACTTGGCTTTTTTTAAGCATCAGCAATTAAATGATGTGTTTTGTGGGAAAGTTACCTTTTTGGACAAGTAATTTAAAACAATTGCAATAAAAATAGTGTGATGGATGAAATTTCAGTTTTCTGTTTTGAAACTATTAATGAATTGTATTATAGTTTTCATAATGGAGATCTAAAATTTTATTTTTAGCAATAAACATATTGTATACCTTTTCTTATTCTAATAATGAATATACACATGGACTCAAACATAAAGTACCTAAGATTTGAACAGATATTTTTTCTGTACTTTGAAGGAAGTAGTTATTTTCAAAGTCAAATATTATAAACGCTTCAGAGTATTATTAATGCTAGTATTTATTTGAATGAATAAACACTTACCAGAATAGAACTGTTTTTTTTAATTAGCTTTTACCAGATTCTTTCAATTCTGATTTGTCAACAGATAGAACTGTTCTTTACAGTATTATGCTTTTATGTATCTGTAAAGAGACAAAGCAAAAGGAATTTTTAATGAAAGGTGTTGTTAATTATATCTCCTTGATATAAGACTATACTCATAATAAATTTGGAACCAAAGTTAATGGCTACAGAATGATGTAGCTGATTGTCATTGTATGTTTCCTAGAGAAAACTAATGAGATGTTCATTAGTCTTACTTTGTGGTAGCCATTATAATTTTGCTGTGCTGGTTTGTCCTCTGATTTTTTTCTACTTACATCTAGTAAGTTGTTTTTGGCTCCCAGATACCTCTTAAGAAGATCTTTGACTCTTGTGATGAAATAAGGTTTACTTGCTACAGCTTTCTAAGGATGTATTTTGACACAGGCTTCCTTTCTACTTCTCAAGAGAGAAGAAAATCAATATTAATTTTCTGCATGTTGTCTTGCTTATTTTTATGAACCTTGAGTCAATACAACTTATTAGTGCACATATTTAAATATAGTCATATTTTCTGTGAAAAGATACACTGAGCAAAGTTTCTACATACCTTTCATAAAGAGTATAAAGATTCCAGATCAATATTTGGCTCATAAGAAACATTCTTGTTTCTCCTCTTGTTGCTTTGAGAAAATTTTAATATTAATATATATATTTCCTCAGCTTTAAAATAACAGTGGTAATTATAGAAACAATATTACAAAAATCAGCTCTTAGATTCAGATAAGAATGAGAAAAGTTTCATTAATTCCAATCAACAATCAATAGTGTATTGGATATTATTTGCAAGGCTCTGTTTTGCTCTTTTATATTTATTTATTAGATGAGAGAGGGTGAGTTCAGGGTGGGTATGACAGTAGACTTTATTTATTTATTGGAAATAACTTATATTATAACAATTACCAATAATTGTTTATTCTCCATGGTGGTACTTGAATGTTGACACTTTTCATTCGGAAACATTTTCTCCTGTTAGTAAATCAGTCTCTTTAAGAAATGAAAATCATCTCCTTCCATTTTTTTTTATTTGTTATTGAATCACATCCAGAGGTGCTTGAGTTTTACTCCTGGCTTAAAAACTCTGCTTAAAAACTACTCCTGGGCTGGAGCGATAGAACAATGTTAAGGCATTCGTTTGCCTTGCACACAACCAACATGGGAGGAATGGCGGATCCAATCCTGGCATCCCATATGGCCTGTCAGGGTAATTTCTGAGTACAGAGTCAGGAGTAACTCCTTTGTGCCGCCCGGTGTGACCTAAAAACAAACCAAAACAAACAAACAAACAAACAAAGTTTACTCCTGGGAGGTTCAGGGGACCATATTCTCATGAACTTATGTCTTTTGCATGCAAGACAAATGCCCTATCAGCTGTGCTATGGCTCTGGCCCTAGTTTTCTTCTATTTATGTTTCATCTATTTAGCATTAGAAGTATGCTTACTTAAATTTTGACATCCCTTTGATTTTCTTGAAGTATTCACCTCCAACAGTAGACTACTAGAGATTCTCATTTTAGGCATTTGATAGATACTTAGATTGCCAAGTCATTTTTGTGACATAGACATAGAACTAAGATTTCCTTTTAATTTTATTTTCAAATAAGAGATAGATAAGTCTTTTTATTTGACTAAGCAGAATACATAACTTATCAAATACGTCGTTTACATCAGTTGGTCTTTCGCCTGAATGATGAAGACAAGTATTTTGGATATGAAGTAAATAAGGGCTGCAGAAAACCTGGTTCTACTATTTAAAGTTCTTATTACATTGGTCAAGTTTAACTGCTCTTTGTAGGTTACAGTTTTCTCATTTATAAAGCAGGAATAATATTTACTATAAATCTAGGGTGGAGAGTCTGGTTTAAGATAACATGTGTAAATCATGGGTAAATAATATGTATGAATAAACCAGGTGGTCCCCTCGTTATTGCCAGCACCACAACACCCAATCAGTATGATGGGGAGTGGCCCTTAGACTTTTTGAGCACCATTTGGGAGGGCTGAGCAAAACAATCAACTGATGAAGCAGAGAGCAGATAACTAAAACTTAAAACGATAGCAATTTGACTACAATGTATTGTATTACAGTACATTGATATTTGGATTATTATGTTTTCTATGATTCATTCAGTTAAAAATTATATCTGAAATCACTAATAATTAAACTGTATACTGTTAAGTTTTTAGCTTAAGCGGTTTATGAAAAATTCATTATGGTTTATGTATTCTTGAATAAAAACAAGTATTCTACATCTGTAGAAGTTCAAGAAATGGATTAACAAAATATACAAGAGGGGCATATTCAACTGTGTGAAGAAACTTTGGAAGATTGTGTTTCTTTAAACCACAGATATTATTCCCCTGTTTTAGTGTTTGTTGTCATACATACACATATGCTTGAGACTTAATGAAAACCTGGTGGCTACAGAGATAATCAGAAGTAGAACATACTAAATTTCTTTTTAACCCATTTCATCTAACATTTACAGACTGTTCAAGACATTTTGAGGAAACCAACCCCAGAATGAAACACATTAAATTTTTTTTAACATGGGAGTTAGATAAAAGAAGAAATGTTTCAATGAGAGTGACAATTATCATCTGACATTTTTCAAACTGAAAATAATTTTGGGGACCTTACTACTTTAGGAATGTATTCCTCCAACATCATATAAACCCAAATAAACCCATCTTTGACCATCTTACTACTCAAATATAATTTATGTGCCTCCATTGAAATTACTAAACTCTTTGTGCCATTGTGTCTATCATCACATATTTTTGAAAATAGAAGTTTTCTCACATAGGAAATTTGTGGGGACTTCATAATTTTTGAGTAGCCTATGGACATCCATACCACTTCTATAAGGTGAACAGAGAAATTCAAAAGAATAGAATTTCACCGGCCTCATCTCTTGTCTGATGTCAGAATGTAGAGCAGATGTAGTGACTCAAATGTAATTCCATCTGTATCTTAATGAGATTCAGGCAGATTCATCTGTCTTTTGGTCCTTTGTTCTGCTTTAAGCATGCTTTACTCAGGAAATACCAGTAAGATATAGATGGTCAGGTTTCTGAGTTTTGTAAAGGTAAAGGTAGTTCTTTAATATAGAATATTAAAAATTACATTTCAAATAGTAAAGGAGGTCATTAGCTTTTAGAATCTGACTCAAAAGAATTTCACTTATCAGAGAAACTAGAATAAGTACCCTTGTGTTACATGTACTGAAATTTATTAGTGTTGGGTTTTATTTTCAGGAATTATTACTTTGTTTATACAGAAAACTTAATGTATTTAAGGAAATTGCAAGATGGGCAAGAGAAGGAATAAATTTACTTTAGAATAGGAATGTAGTAAATAAATACTATTTAAATGAAAGTAAGGCACTTGGTTCTTTTTTTTTTTAACCCCTTTTATGTAAATCATTGTACTCTAGCAGTTTAAGAATGTAAAGCTTTCAAAGGATCTCCATTACTAATAGGTTTGTTCTCCACTTGAGACCACTGTAAACCAAGTGTGATTTAGCTACATTTGTGACAAATGAAGAGTACCTTTTGTGTAATTCCTAGTCAAGCATCTGTTGTGCTCCTGGAAATAAAAAGGGAGTGAATTGACATAAACAGAAACAAAGAATTTATACCATATTAATCACTCATATTTCTTTAACCAAGGTAAAATGACTTTGTTTAGCTATGTCAACTTCATTAACACATAACAAATTTGACCAACTTTATTGATGTATTTATTGTTTCTTGAATCACACATGATTGTGCTTAGGGCTTAATCCTGGCTCTCTGCTCAGGGATCATTCTGGGGTACATCAGGGCACTATATTGGAGAGGTGAGTGCCCTACATGTATACTATTACTCTAACACCTAAAACTGACCCAATTTAGATGCTTAGAAATAAATAAGAATTAGAGCACTTTCATAAATTTTAATAGCTACATGTAATGGTTACTACCCCAATTATGATAGAAAAATAACTTTATTTTGTTTGTTTTGTTTTGGGGCCACACCCAGTGGTGCTCAGGGGTTACTCCTGGCTCTGTGCTCAGAAATCATCCTGGTGGGCTCGGGGAACCATAGAGAATGCCTGGCATCGAACTCAGGTTGACCATGTGCAAGGCAAACACCCTACCTGCTGTGCTATTGCATCGGCCCCTCAAAAATAGCATCTATGTGATTTTGAAGTGACTTTCCTTTCTTCTGCTTCTAGTACCCTCTGACCTTTCTTTTATTCCAATTTTTGTTTTTCAAAATTTTATACAAATGGAGTCATACAAAAGGTAGTTTTGTATTTGGCTTATTTTATTATTGTACTTTTAAGATTCAGCCAATAATCTATAAGTTATATTTTTATTGAAGAATACTACACTATATATATGCAACATACATTGTTTATTCATTTACCATTTGAAGGTAAATGAATTTTGATTCTTTTAATTGGAAGACTTTAAAATAAAGCGGCGGTGAACATTAGGGTTAAAGTCTTTATGGAACAGTTTTTATTTCATTAAGTAAATATTTAGAAATAGAATTGCTGGATCATATAATAAGCCCATGTTTATCTTTATAAGAAACTGCCAATCTAGTTTTTGAACTGACTCCACTGCTTTTCATTGCTCCTAACAAGATTAGAGAGTTCTAGTTGCTCTACATTCTTGCCAGCATTAGGTAATATCATTATTTTTATTTTTTACAAACTTTATTTTGCTTACTAGGGATTTTTATGTTGATTACACATACTTGCTGGCATTGGGGAATAAGGGTTCACAAACATGAACGTGGTCCTTACACATTTTTAGTAGTGATCAGTGGTGTTCCATGGTTTAACTTTGATTTTTCTCACACTCCTGGCTGAGGTGCATTGGAGATTATATTGCAGTATTAGGGCCCTGGCAGCACTTAGGGATTACTCTTGGTTGTTTACTCCTGGCTCTGTTCTCAGAAATCACTTGGCAGGCTCAGGGGACCATTTAGGATGCTGAGGGTTGAAACAGGTTGGCAGCATGCAAGGCTAATAGCATCCTGCCCACTGTGCTAGCGCTCAGGCCCTGCATTACTGGGACTTTTAGACAGCAGAATCACTGAGAGCTTGTAGTTGTAAATTTGTGAATCAAATTTGTGGATTTAATTTGCAAGGTAGATGCTTTCATCTGAGCTCCTCACTTGACCCTGCTTAGCTTCTTAAAGCAAAAGTTTTTATAGTCTTATTAATATATATTATTATTAATATATATATGTATTTATATATATATTGTTTGTAACCCATCTAAAAAACTTGTCACAGACTTCACAGAGATAGTAAAGAGGCTAAAGTACATCTTTGGCATAGCATATAGTTCCAGGAGTGACCTCTGAGCACAGAAGCAGGATTAAATTCTGAGCATGGCTGAACTTGGGCCAAAAACATGAAAAAATAAATTTCCACAAACTATTAATGCTTTGGTTTCCAGAAATTTTGAACTTTTAGTTTGTATATTTGCTCTAATTTATTAGACAATTGTTGCCACATTATTATTTTCCAAATTGTTTTCCTAATTTCTTTGCCTTTCTCTATAATTTCTTTCATGAATTTCCAACAAGATATGTTTCAGATTTTGTTAGGAATTGTGTTAAACTTGTTTATATTTATGAAGAACCTATATCACTATTTTGTTGAGCTTTTTCTTTTTGTTTATTTAGATTTATTATTTTTCATGATTATATAGTTTTCAGCATACAGATCATTTATTTGCTTTTCTTAAATGATAACCTAATCTTCCTGAATTGTTATAAATGTTACTGTGGTTTATAATGTCTGCACAGTCATTGCTTTTATAAAACTTTCCTCCTTCCCTTCCTCCCTCCCTCACTCCTTTCCTCCCTCCCTCTCTCTGTCCTTTCTTCCTTTCTCTTCCCCTCCCTTTTTTCTCCCCTCCCCTCTTCCTTTCCTCTCCCTACCTCCTCCCTTTCTCTCTCCCTCCTTCCCTTCCTCTCTTCTTCCCTCTTTCCCCCATCTCTCCCTCCCTCCTTCCCTTCTCCATATGTAACACTAGAATGTGTTTCTTATATATGCTACCTGATAAACTATTGTTTTCTACTTCTTTTTGTGGTTGTGGGGGCCATGGTGGTACTCTAGGGACCAGGAATTGAATTCAGGGCCTTACACATACATGGTATGTATTATACAATTTGAGTCATGTCCCCAATCTCTTTTTATTATATATGTATGTATATATACTTATTAACTAATAGACAAATTTCTTCCTTATTTGTTTTGCTGTGGTCAAATATTATCATTAGCAAAAGTTTCTGGAGACACTTAAGTTCCTTTGTAGTTATTAACAAGAACTATTATGTAAATTAAAAAATTTCATCTCGATTGTTTTTATGCAACTTATCTGACATTTATTTGAGAACACTTGCTAACACAGCTCTAATTTTCTACTATTCATTGATGATTCATTAGAATACTAAATGAAAGAATTTTCTTGAATAGAATATACTTTTAATACCTTCCTGCAGATATATATTAAAAAGGAACATAATATTGTCAAATTACTCACTTGAAAGAAATTCACAGCATGAGCTAATAGACTAGATATTTTGGTGAAAATAGTAGCAAAGTACCCTTTTATAGAAATAAAATCTTGTAAATAACTTTCATGTTTCAAAGCACTGTTTTTGTGTCCTTAATATTTTTTTTATAAATCTATAATTTATATTGCTTAACATGTTATTAAAAGAAACTTTAACCAGGGATCTTTCAGATTTGGTATATTCTACTGTAACAAGATAAGAAGAAAAAAGATTGATATGTTAGTTTCTTTTTTATGGACTTCTCCGTTGGAACATTTTGGCTTTGGTAAAAACAAAAGACAATTTACAAATGACATGAGAATCTATTAATATCAGAATATTTATAAAATCATTTATTTCTGTATGCTACTTATATTGTCAAACATCAATGTTTTAAGAACTCAAGATTTCCATATGTGAAATAATATCTTTTAGAAAATCCTTTCTTGAAGCTTGCTTTTCCTTGAACTTATCTCTGGGATTTAAATAATCTGTATTACACCAAATAATTATGAACTTCCAATTAAGGGAGAAATGATCTATATCTGTTTTTTTGTCTGTGGAGAACATTGTTTTCTCTAAGTCAATATGGTTCTCAGGCTTTTGAGCTTGTGATTATAACTCTAAAAATTATCAGGCTGAAAATAATTTGGCTCATGTACTAATATGCTTACATTTATTATACTCTAATTAAAACTGAACAAACAAAATAATTTTGATTAATTTATATTAAAGTAATTATGAACCCATTAGACACCAACAAATAACCTTTACTGAAAATAGCTATATTAAAAATCAAAATTAGAATTAGTCATATGCTTTCATTTAATAATATATGTGGAAAATAATAACATAATAGCTTATTATTTTTATACATATTTGCCTTATAGTATGTTTTTCTATTGGAATGTAGAAAACAAATTTAGTTTTATAAATATTAAGTTTTAGAAACATCAGTTTTTATATATTTGATATTTTAACTGAGATAGCTTGCTTTTTTAGAAACATTAGTCTTTTAGATATTTGATATTTATCTTATATTAAGAGTTCAATAAATTATAGATTTTAGAAGTTAGTAAAAATGTAGAAACTAAAAACATCAAGTATTTTGTACTTTATGGCATTAAAATCTATTTGCACATTTAGTGGACTATTTAGCTATGCACAATTTTTTGATTTCATGCATTGGCCATTTGGAAAATATTAGTTCATTGAGTTATGAAATATCACAACATTAACATGTGTTAATATATTCTCTGATCAAATCAGCGACAGCCTGTGAGTTTTGGGAGGCTGTCAAGCTTAGAGTGGCAGATATTAGTATTCTAAAGTTTTAATTTTCACTTGAAAGCTTGAATTTTATCATTGGCAACATATCATTTTAGTTTTCCATGGAACAGCAAGCTCACTTTATTCTTTTTTAAGATTCTTGCCAGATATCCAAATTCGAATAACCATAATTTATGTTAGACATTATTTGAAGTAACTGTGGTATTCAATGCAAAAACTGACTAGTTCAACTTGCACTTTAAGCCATTGTAACAGAGGTGTTCCTTAATAGACTATATTTGTAGGCAATTGAAGTACAACACATTTATTGTACATTATAAATGTACAATACATTTTCAGATTTATGTCATATTGAATTGTTTTTGGAGGGGGAATGGTTTACACCACATCATTCAGTGTTCAGGGCTTCTGATTATGTACTCGGATTATTTCTAGCAGTGTTAAATTCACCATATTTCATGCCCTGGAATGAACCAGGTTGGTTGTGTGAAAGACAAACTTCTTAAACTCTTAAACTTCTTTTTAACTCTCTTTTTTTCCTCTTTTTTTTTCTCTTTTTAACTCTCTTCTTAACTCTCCTCTTAACTCTCTTCTTAACTTCTTCTTAAACTTTGTGACATTTCATCACCCTGTCACAAAAAGTTTTTTACTCAATATTTATTAAATATTTAATAAAATTGGAGGCCCAGGAAAATGGACTCCTGGTTTGTAATGCCTTCCTTGTAAGCATAAAGCCATTTGTCCAATCCTCACTGCCATGCCTTGTAGGTACCATATGTAATTTGATTTTTGAGCCAGGAATCTGATTTGTTAGTGATCCTCCAACAAAGCAAGAAATTTCTGGTCATGACTGAGTCAGGTATAGTTGGCACTATCGCTAAATCTTTTAGTGTCACCCCTGATAAGCACTACTAAAATTTCTGTGGGCACCATGACTAGCAAGTAATAGGATCCACATTGACCGCACAGTAAGCACTGTAATCAGAGTGTGTGAGTACCACTATTTTAGTGAGTCCTGGTATGTGCAGTACACACATGTTTGCAGACACCACAGTAAAGAAATTCAACCTTTTGCCACTACCGTGATTGACTATAAACATTTTAACAACAATCATGAAGGTAGCAAAAAACTTTAATACAGGTACATGGCTTTGTGTTACTATTGAAATAAAATTGTTATTGTTTTCTCAGGATATTCTTAATTTTAAGTTGTTTGTTTTAAAATAATTACTGGGTGGCAATGAAGAAACCCATAGCTATTTGGCAAAGTTGGATGCTACAGCCTTGATTATGCTGATATGTCAAAAATTTCACCCATTATTGCTTTTGAACCATCAGTGCAAATATAGACATGCTGAAGAGGAAAAAACACATGTATATGAAGATGTGAATGGTTTTGAACATGCAGTATTCCTTTAAGAGAATTATACTTAGGATTCATAGACCAAATTTTGAGGATCACTGATATAAGTCATAAGTACATAGTAGTACGGACATACATTTTTTTGTGTTTATTTCTTTTTGGGCTCAGTATAGTGTTCAGGGTTACTCCTGGTTCTGCACTCAGAAATTAATCCTGGCAGTGCATGAAAGATTATACGGGATGCTGGAGATATAACCTGGGTTGACTGCATGAAAGGCAAGTACTTTACCTTTTGTCCTATTGCTCCAGTCACTTTTTAAAAATGATTATTATTTTTTTTGCGGAGAGGTCACACCCGGCAGCACTCAGGGGTTATTCCTGGCTCTACCCTCAGAAATTGCTCCTGGCAGGCTCTGGGGATGTTGGCATTCAAACCACCGTCCTTCTACATGCAAGACAAAAACTCTACCTCCATGCTATCCCCCCAAAATGATTATTATTTATCTACATATATTTATTGGTTTGAATTTAAAGCAATGTGTAAAAAACAAGCATTTGTAATTTTCAATAAAGAAGAAAGGAATTAGATTTTATTAGTACTCTAAGCTGTTATCGGGTCCTTTGCAAGCCCCTGCACAGAATTTTTCATTATTCTCATGACAAATCTATTAGTTCAATCTTAATAGCTTAATTTTAGAAATGGTAACATGGATCCATAGGTATTAGATATTTAATTAATATATCTTTACGTGAGTTTTGTTTTGAAGAGCCCCAAAAGATATAGCAGTTGAACAAAAATGAGAGGGTTTGTAGTCTCATTTACTTTATAATATAGCCTATGTGATAATAAGATATAGCATAAACTCCTTGAATATTATATATATTTGACTTTTCTCTATAGGCTACAGGATAGCTGTGGGTGGTAGACACCAAAAAATACAATGTGAGTTCAGAGTTGTTCTATCTATAAAAGTACTGTTCAGGGGACATTAAATATGTAAAGAACTTTTTGGGGGTTTTGTTTTGTCTTGATTTGGGGCCATACCTGGTGGGGCTCAAGGGTTACTCCTGACTGAGCTCAGAAGTCGCTCCTGGCAGGCTCTGGGTACATGTAGGATTGCTGGGGATGGAGCTTAGGTCCATCCTTTTTCATCTGCATGCAAGGCAAACATGCATGCATGCAAGGCTTTGCTCCGGCCCCAAGTAAATAACTTTAATGAGCTGTGTTGAAGGCAATGATAAAGTATCTCTCAAAATACTTTACTATGCAACTTGTTACAGTGGTCTTAGCACTGACATATTCTGTAAAAATGTTTTAGAGAAATTATAACTCAAACAAACAGAACAAAGAAGAACCTAGATATCTAGACCAATGGTTCTGTTGTCTTTGAAAATGTTCAGAAAGAGCATATAGACAGAAAAAAGATGGCCAAGGATAAAACTTAAATTTTTTTTTATCAAATCACTATGAGTTACATAGTTTACAAAGTTCTTGATTACAGTGTTTTAACACCCATCCCTTCACCAGTGTTCATTTTCCATAACCAACTTCCCTAGTTACCCTCCCATCCCCCTAACACCTAACTTTACTTTCAGCCTGCCCCATGGCAGACATTTTTCTCTCTCTGTCTCTCTGTCTGTCTCTCTCTGTCTCTGTCTCTCTCTCTCTCACATACACACACATACACACACACACAAGTGCGCAAAAGGATAAAATTTGCTTAAGTAACACCATATTTAGTAACACTACATTAAATGGGAATATAGATGCACCAGAGAGATGAGGCTAATGAGAAAGGTTGCATCCAGAAAATAAAAGATTAGAATTATTTCTGAAAGCATCATTCTCTTTCAGCCTCATATTTTGTGCACCAGCAACTTTTTTCTTTAGAAAATTTCCCGAATCATGGGGTTGGAGAGATAGCACGGAGGTAATGTGTTTGTCTTTTGTGCAGAAGGACGGTGGTTCGAATCCCAGCATCCCATATGGTCCCCCGAGCCCACCAGGAACGATTTCTGAGCATAGAGCTAGGACTAATCCCTGAGTGCTGCCGGGTGTGACCCAAAAAACAAAAACAAAAACAAAAAAACAAAAACAAAAAAAAAAAGAAAAGAAAATTTCCAGAATCTGATGATTTTCTCTGCTTAAAGCAGTTCAAAACTAGGTTTTTCTTTGTCTTTTCCTGTTTTCCTTTTTACTCCCTCAAAATGTAAGGGCTATTCATCCATTCAACATGTACATCAGATTGTTATACATATAGTTCCCTGTCAATTAGTGCTATTCCTTGTCATACAGAGTACAGTCAAATTACCATGACCCACAGGTAGCAATGCCCTGCCATAATTTCAGCCTCTCCAGTCTCAATCCTTTATATTTCTCCATGGTATACTTTTCAATCAAAAACCAAGTTGCTCTCTGCTTAAACATTTACAAATTGCTTACATGGAACGTCTCTCCAAGTCCCCACATCTCTTGTATTTTCAGACAAACTTTACAGAACCAACCAATCTGAAAGCACACCTTCATTATCATAATCCATTTATTCATTATCTTTCCCTTTACGGTTTTTTTTTACTTGCCATATTAAAATAATTCTAATTTTCTCTGTATTTTATTGCCTTTGGAATTTACCCCATCCTCAATTATTATGGAGTGAATATATTTTTGATACTCCCAGGAATAACTATATAGTATATGCTCAATAAATATTTGAGTGAAAGTACATATCCAGACAAAGAAAGAAACCAGATCATGCAATACAGTGTTTAGTTCACCAGTGCACTGGTGTCTCAGTCTTATTGGAATAAGAACCAAACTCCTTTCCATAGTGAATACAATTTTGGATTTAGTTGAGACTGACTCCTGAAGTTTTTGTTGCCACTTCTTGGTGTACTACATTCCAGCTAATTGCCTTCTTGTTCGTCCTAGGATTTGTTAGCCTTACTTCTTACATTTTTTTCCTGGAATCTCCTTCCATATGTTGGTTGACTCTTTAGGATCCTTCAAGTTTTAACTCAAAGATTACTTATCAGAAAGGCCTTCCTGGATTACCCTCTCTTAAAGTATTATTTGCAGAATATAGGCTGTTTTTTTTTTAGCATTATAAGTATTAATAAGCAATACTGTTAGTTAACGTATTTATTAGCATCCTGCTAATAACATGGGTTGTTCAATTTCTTATTTTTGTTGTCTTTTCTGTCTTATTTATTTTTAATTTCTAGCATCTAATGGGGATTCATTTGTTCCTTTTAAAAGCTCACTACTGAGAGAATGAATGATTGAAATACTTTTGTCACTTTTGGGAGGGTGTTACTATAAATACTTGAGTACTCTTTTGGTGACACAGACAGTTTAAATAAATGCCTAGAACTTTTAAGATGAAGGTTTTACAGTTTGAGCATTAAATACTGACACCACCTTTCCAAACTGGCTCCTAGAATTCTGGTGCATTACTTTAGAGAGATTCTTTTTTGCACATTCTTGGATACTTAAATCTTTCAAACATTCAGGATGTTGTAACTTTTTTTTGTCAGATGTTGCCAGAAATATTTGAGTGATTTCGATGGCTAGATTCTCAAGGACACTTAGTGCCATATTCACTTTCCTAGCCCCAGTGTCTTAAACAAAGTTTGTCAATGGCTATGAAAAAAAAAATACCTACATAAAAGTTTTTAGACTTTTTAGTAAAATATTTTTCCATTTGTAAATTTAAAGTCAGAGTCTCTCCTATCACCATCTCCAAGAATCTTGAAGTTTAGCTCTTAAAAATGTTTGAATATGGACAACTTAGAGGAGAAATGAAAGAGTGATATCCCACATACTAAATCTAAGTTCTGCCTACCAAGCTAGAGGAAAAGAGAGGACCTATAGTCATTTATTCATCTAGTGTAGTTCCCTATTTGGATGAAGTTGGGATGGAAGTAGGGAAAGGCTCTGTGGCCCGGCATCCACCTTCACTCTTATTTTATTTTTGATAAAACAACCAGTGTTCAATGTGGCTCCAGAAGTTTTGGTTGGGGGATTAAAAAAATGAGCAGCAGGTAGCTGTGACGCAGGTTTTTGCATAGTCACTGGGCTGCACACACCTTAAGCCAACATAACCACTGAAAGGTGGCAGTGTCTGAACTGAATCTGTGCTTTTTAGATGCAGCAGCACCTTTTCAATAAAAACACATTTATACAGACTCCTTAAGAAGTTTAGACTGGAGTGCTGTCTCCAGAACCTGGTCCCACTCTGCCAAGCCCCATTTGTTTGTCTTGGCAGCCTGACTGTGTCTGCTTGGCTGGTGCTAATGCTGGGATGTTAAATTGATGAAACACAGAGCTCTTGATCCTTTTCAGTGAGGCTTCTATTTGGTTAATGGCAGGGTAGAGCTCTTTGCTGCTAGCCACCTGTAACAGGCCAAGTTAAAAAATAATATATAGAGAGTGCAGAGATGTGGAAGAGGAAATTTTTCTTAAAAAAGAGAAAAACCTTCTCCAATACTTCACTTATTGTTTGTTTGCTTGCCTGTTTTAATGTCTAAAATAGATTTTTAAATGCTGAGGAAAAAGTAAGGAAAACATATCTCACCACTATTTCGGGGCGTTAGCAAATACTTGACGATGAATGGCAAATGGATATTCTTGCAGGAGAATTAGAGATTTAAGAAACTGGTGGAAAATAGTTTATTACAATAATTAGCCCAGCTTTTCAGTGACATTTTCTTCTTTAGTGGCCAAGATAGAATTATTTTTTCTTCAAGTGACTATACCGTATGATTCTACAAGGTATCCTCAAGTATAAATAAATAAACTGGAAAAATGTGAAGGGGTTGGATTTTTGAGAATTGGACATTTCAGAGTTATGAACTAAGCACGCAAAGTGCACTCATGTTTATTTGATGTACTTAGTGTGTTAAGCTACCCATAATCATCAGTCTTCATCACTGTACATTGTTTCATAAACCATGGCCTATGTCTGGACTTTTTAGAACTAGCAACACAGAATGGAAACAAACATATCATCTCTCTAGTTTGTATTTCTCAAGTGGGTTTAAAATATTGTTTATGTTATTACAGGTGCTTTTAGTTTCCACGATAGGTGACTATCGATCCCTCACTTTTTTTTTTCAGTTTAGATTCAAAGCACCTCCTCAGGCACCCGAGGCAGTGTACATCAGGTCGGTGCATGCCTTACACTTAGCCAGCTCAAGTTTGTTTCCGTGACACTGAGAACAGAACTGTGAGTTAACTGGAGCACTGCTGGATGTAGGCCCCAAATAAAATCAAGACAAGCAAAAAAGTCACCTCCTCAGAAGAGTGAAAGCAGTAAAATCAGTTTGACTAGAGAACACAATGGGCTGGAATGCTGGTTATTTTATTTGCATACAGTTGATATGAGTTTGACCCCTGGCACTACATGACTCTTACTACTGCCTGAAGTAACCCTAGTGCATTGAACTGGGGGAACCTCTGGCCACTGCCAGGTGTTGCTCTTAAACCAAAACAAACAAACAAACCTTGATGAATAAACCTTTTCTACAGTTACCCTTGAAGCACGTATCTGCTTTATGAGTCTTACAATTACCATGAGCTGAAATTAGATCGATTTTATATCTCCTGTACTACAGTGTGAGTGTATGAAGACAGGAAGATTATTTTTCTAATTCATTGTCTAATTTCAGTATGCAGCAGGTTATTAGTGATTTAGCAAGTACATAACTTATAGGTTGAATGACTGAATAAATAAGGAAAGGAAAAAAAATAAAGGATCTAGTGGAGAGAGGAAGCAATTATTATTTCTTGGTAATGTTATTCATCACATCACTAGTCAAATCAGGATAGGAAAGTTCAGCAATTTTGCATATGCGAAATGTCTATTTGTACTTTAAATGAAAATTTGAATGGAAATTGCATTGTATATAGCAAGCATTGCTTAACCTAAGTAAATGAAATCTCTTTATTGTTAAAGATCAGAAAATATGAAAATATTTCAATGTGTAATTGAACTAAATGGTTGAGCAGAGAGATTGAACTTGTTTTATATAGTACTAGTAATCTAAGTTTGTAGCTTTTACAATTCAAAGACCATAAGAGTACATTTAAAATATTCCTGTCAACAGACCCTTTATTTTCAAAGGGAAGTTTATCAATTTTAGAATTTCTATTAGTTGCTTATATTTAATCTTGAGATATATTGCATTTCTGGTTCTATAGCACATGGTGCCATAAACAGATGGAAATAAAAAACCTCATGTTCATTCACAAAAGAGAAATGCTTGAAGAGGATGTTTGATATGTAACAGATGGTATGAGAAGTAGCTTGTCAAATTAAAATAGGCGATAATGGATTAGTGACTACTCTAATTAAATTTCAGTTACTTTCTCATAATTGTATATTTTCTTCTCCAAGCCTACGTTTTATATGATTCAAATCACATTTAGGTTTTGAATTAATATTTTACTACTTTGGCTATGCACTCATCTTTGTTTTATGTTTTATTAATTATTTTAATACATTTTATCATGTTGATATTTTAGAGTGAGAATATATTGAAAGCAAGGCTGTCATATATTCTGTAATTATTATGCTTACAATTAACAGTGTACTTGGCATTTAAAACCTGTTTTTGAGTTATATTTGTTGATTTTAATTGAATATTATTTATTTTTTGCTTAATAGGTATTTGGATACTTTCTGAATTACTCTTCTTATAGACTAATTATTTATTATTTTCTGCCTATAGATATGTGATTCTTTGACTCAAGGACCATGGGCTTATGAATTTTCAGGAATATTTCTTAAACATAATGGTTGTGATCATTTTTATATTTCTTGATTCATGAATAGATGACAACTTTTTAATTGTACCTTTTATGTTTGAGTGTTCCTTAGTTCTTTTAAAATAAATAAGGGTATTTTTTTTCACCTGATAGAGCATTATTTGTGGCAATTTTTTCTTTCTGACATATTATAGCTGAAGGACGTCTCTAAATTTAAAATAAGGTGGAAGATATTTTATGTTTTTGTTGTTGTTGTTGTTGTTTTGGTGCCACACTGAAGAGTTACTCCTGGCTCTAGGGGTCCGGTCACTCCCTGCAGGTTCAGGAGACCAGATAGCAGGAGACCAAGTCAGCCTCCTGTGTAAGGCTGTACTATAGCTCTAGAACATATTTTAGTTTTCTTAACTTCATGCCTTTTTAATATGGCTATAGCATGTCTTGTTTTTATTAATATATGATTTTGTTATGAAATATGCACCTGATTAATTTTCAAAATAATCGATCTTTGTGTCTGGGCATTTTTTAGCTATTGTTACAAGTTTAATTTCTTTCTTTTTAATTTTTACCCCTCCAATAAGTTTAATTTTTTTTAAACTCTTAGGTTATTTTTTTTCCTTTTTTTGTCTTTTGTCTTTTGGACCTTGTGACTTGAAGTTGTTCCATATTGTTAACATGCACATTATATAATATAATTTTTGCTCATGATAATAACATAATTTTTGCTCTTAACTCAACTTCATAAATCTATAGAAGAGCAAGATAAATTAGAAAGGGGTGTGTTCTTTACATGACTGAAACCCCAACTACAATCTTATCTTTAATCAAGGTGTTTAAATAAAGATATTAATAAAAAAAGAAAAGAAAATGGTTTTGAAAAGTGCCATTGAACAGAAAAAAAAAATTGTGATTTTTATGCCCCAGAACTAGAGTTAAAATGACAAGTTGAAATATGAAGGGTGAGATACTCAATATTTAACTTTTTGTTTCTTGCTTATGTCAAAATTTAGCATACGGGGCTAGTCAGGGTGTTAGATACTTGCCCTATGTATGACCAACCCTCATTCAATCCCTGGCTCCATACATATGATCTCCTGAAAATCCAGGAATGATGGGGAATAAGTCCTGAGATGTTGTTCAAAAAACTAGGAAAACAAAATGAATAAAAATGGGCTAGGGTCATATCTGGACATAGTAGGGCATTTGGATGGTGGCTCTAATGGTTCATATTGCATCATCAGGTGACAGATTTTAGACTTAAACTTGTGGTCTGAGAAGTACCATTGAGTGGTCCTTGCCCTTGAGCATTGTTGTGTGTGACCCTTCTAAAAATATAATATCTTTTCATAAATAACAAATCTGATAAAAAGTATTGATATTAGTAGGAAGTTGTTAAAGTATGATTTTAGATGTTTGTAATAAATCAACACTTTAAATTTCTATCTTTTTCTTATGTAATCCTATGATTATTCCCTTTCAGAAAATGATGAAACCTAAATTTTGAGAAGTTTGACTGATATTTTTCGCTAAGGATACAATATTCCAACTAAGCCTGTCAATTTTAATTGAACACCCTGATCTCAATCATATTGCTATGCTAATCCTTTGATATTATGCTGAGTGAAATAAGTCAGAGGGAGAGAAACAGACACAGAATAGTTACACTCATCTGTGATACTTAAAAAAAAAAGGACATTATTGTAATTAATACCCAGAAACAATAGAGATGAGGGCTGGAAGGACTGGCCCACAATATGAAGCTTACCACAAAGAGTGGTGAGTTCAGTTAGAGAAATAAATACATAAACAACTATTATGACAATAATAATGAGTAGGGGGCTATAGGGGCATTTGGTGGTGGGGAAGGTTACACTGGTGAAGGAGAGTGTTCTATTCTATAACTGAAAACCCAATAATAACATATTTGTAATCATGGTGTTTAAATAAAATGTATTATTTAAAACATTTGATATTAATCTATTTATCTTTATTATTTTAAAATCCTTTGCTATTAATAATGTATCTTTATCACTGATTTTGTATTTTATTATTGATTATTGAAGCTCTTAAGCCATTATACTTGTAGCCCATCTTCATTGAAGTACTGCAATGGTTTGTGTCTTACACAATTAGACTTCTAATAAGATAATCTCATGTTTCCCAACAAGGAGGAAAAAAGTCTGTACAATGATTACAGTATCCATTCTTAATTATTAAGGTATTTTTGATGGAACAGAAATTTCATATAGATTTGCCTTGATGAAAATCACTTCCTTCAGTATAATTACATGTGAAGCTGGAAGATTTCCACAGCTCAGATTCTGACTTCATAGATAGTAAATTAGATTATTCTATTTCAAGCACTAGTTCTTAGCTATTCAAACAATTCAAGTCAAGGTTGTTTGAAGGTACTATTTTTTGTTTCATTCTCTTAGGCTAGTCATCCCTTTTTCTATCCTCTTGAGTTCCATTATATTGTACTGAAATGTAATTTTTAAACTGAGATAAGTTTGTTATGATATAATAAACATGCAGTGATATGAGTCAACTTTTTTGTTTGTTTTGTTTTGTTTTGGGGCCACACACAGTGACGCTCAGGGGTTACTCCTGACTATGTGCTCAGAAATTGCTCCTGGTTTGGGGGACCATATGGGACACCAGGGATTGAATCAAGGTCCATCCTGGGTCAGTCATGTGTAAGGCAAATGCCCTTCCTCTGAGCTATCGCTCTGGCTCAATATGAATCAGTCTTGTGCTAACTACTGTGACTTAAGTCTTTGAAACAACTCTTTGGATTAATTTATATGCTGATCCTGGTTTTAGCCATGAAAATGTGGAACTTGTTGAGATTTAATAATTGGTTTTGTCAGACTTCAAGTATTGGATTTCACACCAGTGCATATTCAGCAACATAACTTTCTTGTTTAGTAACTTTAAGTGTTTGGTTTGAATTTTAAACATAAACCAACATTTAGTTAGTAGATTAATAAAATAGTAATATAATTATTTTACTACATATACTTGCTAAATATATTACTTTATAACAGCTAATCGTAACTCCTGTATCTTTTGGCCTTTGTTTGGTTTTGTGTCACACCAGTGGTGTTCTAGACTTACTCCTGCCTCTGTGCTCAGAGATTATTTCTGGCTGAGTGGGGTGGGTATGGGGCTAGAGAGGGCACCATAAGTGGTACTGAGCATCAAATTTAAGTTAGCCCTGTTCCAGGCAACTGTATTTCTGACTAACTGTACTATCTTTTTGACTTTACCTTTGGATTTTAAAATTATTTCATAGTTTAACAATAATTTAAGTGATTTCATTAATAATTGTTTTTATCATAAGTGATCTGTCCAAGATGTTTACATCAAAGGTGATTTTAAGATAAAGTTTCTAAGGAAGGGAGATAACACAGGAATTTGAGGCACATACTTTGCATGCCCTGGACTCCAGTTTGATCCCTGACACCACTTGCTTATTGGCAGCTATATCCTTGGATAGCCCTATGTACTACTTGGTACCTGTGTTGTGCTGCATGAGCCCTAGCAGAGTGCCAGGAGGGATCTGTGGAGACATCATCAGCTTAAGCACTATCACTTCTGACCCACCTTCTGAGACAAGAGTGATCCCAAGACTCAGACCTGAATCTGAGCCTGGTCTTCCCACCCAGAAAAAGAACAAAGTTTAAATTTCAAAATATTATGCAGGAATGTATCATTTGGTAGTAATGAAAGGTTAGTAATTAAAATATCAGTTGATCAATTAAACTTACCTGCTATATGATCCAAAATACAAAATTAATTTCATGAATACTTTTACTATATTGTCTACTTTTTGCAGTTGAGCATGAAATGTTATTTTCAACATCTTTTTTTTTGTAAAGAATCAGGTATGTGTGTGTGAGAGAGAGAGGAACGTGGATGAGAATCCATTATCCATTCCCAGTTTTAAACAAATAAGCAGTCAATAGAATTATAAAGATGAACACTGCTCTATTTTTCCTTTTCTCACTTTTTTTTTTTTGGCATATGTGCGGGCTATGGATGGATAGGATTTGTTCTTTAATTTCCAATGGGGAATAATTTGCCAGAAAAGAGAATCAATCACAAAAGAGTTTTCATTTTCCTCTACTAGCAAAAAATAAAAAGACAACAGTAAGGTGCAAGGACAATAAGGAAAGTATTTTGTTATTGCCATCTTTTGTTTCATTCAGGAATTCATTTCTACTCGTGTCAGCTAGCAATAACTACATATACATAGTAATAGTAAAGTAATTGTAAATCACAGAAATATTTTCCATTAACATCAATGAAATGATTTCTTCTTCAGTTTCTGCCTGTACAAATTCCCAATGTTCTCCCATGCCTCCCCAATATATGGGCAAGAGTTAAGGGAAGTCCAAGTGAAGGAGTTTACTGTTTTCAAAATTAAAGATAAATGCCTCCTTTTAAAAACTTATAGTGCACCATAGGAATATTGTAAGGACCTCCTGGGGACTCCTTCAAAGTATTCTGGGCAGAGGTTTTCAAACCTTAAAGACCTTTGGTTTCCTTCGAGAGGCTATATTAACAAAATGAAATATGGGGAAGCTAGGTAAAAGGTTAAATGAGAAAATCTAGAGAGATTCTTGTTGGATTTATACTATTTTTATACTCTAATGCATTCATTTTTGAATATAGGAAATAAATATAAATTGGGTGAAAATGTTTGAGTAAAATAGTAATACTAAATGAACAGCAATGAACAGGATGGTGAAGTCTCCAGTTTAGCAGAGATGAATGGTTACACATTTAGCTATGAGATATCTAGGGTCTCTTATTATTTTCACTTTGAAAAATAAAGAACAATAATACAAACTGTAGTTAAATATTGCTAAATTGTAGTTAACTATTGCATCTAGCTATTGAAGTCAGAAGCTATGCTTTTAAGACTAAGTTGTGTGCTTTATAGTTAATATCTCTGTCCAATGTATAAATGAAGAGAACATGACAAAGATGAAGAAAGTTTATAATAAAGCTTTTTCTCAATTAAATTTAGTAGTTACTTTTCTGTTTAGGACCTCAAAATTTGAGTTGTCTTTAAACTTAGCAAAACTGAGTAGGTTTTGCACCAACTTCTTTTTTTTTTTTTTTACACATTTTATTATTTTTATTTTTATTTTTTTTTGGTTTTTGGGCCACACCCAGCGGTGCTCAGGGATTACTCCTGGCTGTCTGCTCAGAAATAGCTCCTGGCAGGCACGGGGGACCATATAGGACACCAGGATTTGAACCAACCACCTTAGGTCCTGGATTGGCTGCTTGCAAGGCAAACACCGCTGTGCTATCTCTCCGGGCCCTGCACCAACTTTTTTTGTTTTGTTTTGTTTTTTGTTTTTGGGCCACACCTGGTGACACTCAGGTGTTACTCCTGGCTATGAGCTCAGAAATCTCTCCTGGCTTGGGGGACTATATGGGACACCAGGAATTGAACTGCAGTCCATCCTATGCTAGCACAGACAAGGCAGATGCCTTACCACTTACACCACTGCTCTGGCCCCTACAGCTACATTTTATTTTCAAACGTGCTTCCAGGAGGAATTTTCTGACTCTGTTTTATGTTAATTGAGTATATACTTAATGATTTTGCTCATAATTGCCTGAAGTTCTGTTGTCAAAGTCCAATAAATTTTAATTGAAGTAATATAGTTGTCTAGATAATCATCAAAATTAACTGCTTGAAAGTAGATCAGATTGAAAATTAGAGTAGGATTTGGAAGTTGGGTGAGGAATCTAATTGGAAGTCTTGGACTTTACCCATCAAGTGTGTTTTAGTAGCTTTTTTCTTTCTTTTCTTTATTCTATTGACAAAAAGGCAGCAAAGAGGGAAGAAGGAATTCTGATATATGATAAATCTTCAGATAAATTTTGAGTCTGGAGCTTTGTATGGTCTGCAATATGTTCTTTTTATATCAGCAATAAGAATATGATAGCAGTAGAACTGTGACTAAGAATATGACAGAAGTGAAAGAAAGGTGGTACTGGTATCTGGGTTTTGTTTCAATACCCTTTCAGTTGTGAATTTTCTCCTTATTCTGTAATCTGATTTGAGAGTTTGTTTGGTGTGTGAAAAATAATTTTTGTTGGCTTTTAGATATTTTGTTATTTAAAATAATCAATGTTAATTTTTAATTTAAATTGGCATATTTGGCAAGGACATTATAGGAGGAAGTAATGGGCAATATACCTACAGCTTTGATTCTGTCAAAACTAGAAGGGAATACATGGCAGATAAGCTATTTCAACTCTATCCAAAGAGCATATTTTTGTTAGTTGATGAATAATTCTTTACATGAGTAACCTAGATACTCCTTTTTCATAAATTTGCCTTGCATATATTGTTTAAGAGCTATAGTGCAATCAAGTCATTGTGGTCTCTTTGCCTTTGCAAGGGGGGTTAAGATAAACAATAGCCATGTGGCTTAATTCTGATTGGAGATGGGACTTCAACCATTTTGTTGAAATAAATAAATAAATAAATAAATAAAAAGATGTATCAAGGAAATTATTTGTTTCATATCTCCCTCCCCCTTTCCTATTGCAGTTAACTTGCAAACATAATGAGAGACATCATCGTAGTACATGGATATCTGATAAAAGGATGGCATGTTCTGAGATCATTGATAAAAAGTTGATCATCTGAGATTTCCTTTTACGTAATGCAGTATATATATTATCTTCAATCCTCTTTCATTATTTTGATTCATTTTCTCTTTTGTAACTTGCCTTCAAAGTATCCTAATTGAAGCAACTCAATACTTTTTTATTTATTTTAATCTACCTGTAACTCTGTCAGGCAATATATGATTGCACTTGTAGTAAATTTTTTTCTGATTTATTTGTGGGGGGGGCAATAATGTGATGATGCTTGGTCACCAAACTATTATTTTCGCTGGTATTTTGAAAGGTTGAGATGCTGCCACTGGCTATTAGAATATCACCCTCATTTGTTGAGATGTTATGTTTAGTTTGTGATAGTAAACTCCGAGTTCAGTCTTACTATTTAGCTTTCTTCCCTTCACTCCTAGATTTATCCTTATAAATATGAAAAGTATATGTTCATGCTTTCTTTTCATATATAGATTTAATACTTATAATAATTATTATTCTATGCAGTATTTATTTTTTATTTTACTGATATGTAATTCTCATGGCATATTGTTTGCCTAGTCAAGATTTAGTGATTCCTAATATTTTCACAGTGTTTTACAACCAATACCAAATCAATTTTAAAACATTTTCATCACCACTCTCCCAAAAATATATTCTGCCCAAATGAATAGTTTTTTTTTTGTTTGTTTGTTTTGTTTTGTTTTTGTTTTTTTGGGTCACACCCGGCAGCACTCAGGGGTTACTCCTAGATCTATGCTCAGAAATAGCTCCTGGCACGTTCAGGGGACCATATGAGATGCTGGGATTCAAAGCATTGTCCTTCTGCATGTAAGGCAAATGCCTTACTCTATGCTATCTCTCTGACCCCACAAATGAATAGTTTTACAATTTCTTTTCCAGATATTTAACTCTTGGAATCCATTGATACATTTTATTTTATAGTCTTGTCTATTCTAGAAATTTTGATCATTTTGTGTTCTTTTGTAACACTTCATTTACTTGGCATGTTTTTAGGATTTATCCAAGTTACGGTTAATTATTTATTAATTTTTGTTTTATTAATAGTACTCCACTATATGGTTATAGAACATTTTATTTGTCCATTTTTATGTAAGCTATATTTGAATTCTTTCTACTTTATGACTATTATTAATTATTAGGAAAAATCCAATTTATCCTTTTATTTTCCTTAGCTTGGATCATAATGATAAAGAGATAAAAACTATTATGCTGTTCTTCTCTGATTTTATCTAGCATTTTTGTGTGCTATTTACTTATGTGAAATGAAATATCTTAATTGTTCACTTAATTTCTCTAGTTATATTTGAGGTTCATAAAACAAAAAAGTAAAATAAAAGAAATCTAGCATGTATCCAGTGAAAAATATCCATACTTATAACTCTCTGATTAAAAAGGCAAAGAAAGTCACATCAGAACATGTTTTACACAGTTATTTTAAACATGGGTTTAGGTTTAAAATGGAAAATATAATGAGAAAATATCCTCAGATTTTTACTATTTATCTTTTAAAAGATTTTTTTTCTGTGAGCACTTATGTGTTTTTAGTCCTTATTGGAGGAAAAAAATGGGCCCATTTTATTCAGGCATACACAATAATAATTATACAGTTACTGTCTGCTTTTCCAGTTGTAAATGATAACCAAATTTGTAAGTATCTTGAAAGATGTGTTAATAAATATGATATTGATCAAATGTAAAGTGAGTGAAAAAGGAGTTTCAGAACAGGAGATATTAGCTGCAAGAGTTACCTCTCCCTGGATGGTTTTCCATGATGTTCATGGTCTGAGTGCCTAGAAAGATCAGGATTTGGCAAAATAACACAATTTGCATGAGCTTCTGCATAGCAAGTACACTAAGGTTCTGCCAACCTCACTTTAATTTAGCTTCCAACCAGCATCTGAGATCCACACAAAAACATGTGCTCCAGCTCATTGAACTGTCTTCCTGGCCCCCTGATATCCGCTTAATTTTCCTGTGTGGGAGCTGTTCCTTGCTACCCAGATCTTTGGGGAGTTGTAATTCTTAGGCTGAGGTAAGGTTAGTTTTTTTGCAGAATAGGAAGTTGATTCTAATCTTCACATGTTTTAAATTGTTTTATTGTGGGGCCGGAGAGATGGCATGGAGGTAAGGCGTTTACCTTTCATGCAGAAGGTCATCGGTTCAAATCCCGGCGTCCCATATGGTCCCCCGTGCCTACCAGGAGCAGTTTCTGAGCACAGAGCCAGGAAAAAACCCTGAGCACTGCCGGGTGTGACCCAAAAACCACACCAAAAAAAATTGTTTTATTGTAGAAAGAGAGCATTCAGGAAGACAGTAAATCAGAATATTTTTAAAAGACAAATAGAGCTCATTGAAAATGAACTTGGGCTTCTCCAATTAGAGTAGAAAGATCATTAAAGGAAAAATTTATGTGTCCTAAAGATCTCAAGAAATTGAGTACTGTAATTTAAAAGAGAAGGCAGTTGGTTACACACCCATGGTAGGTATGTGGGTATCTCACAGAATGGAGTGCTCTCATTGCTTTGTAAAGTTCATTAAGTAGGATCTTTTCTAAACTGTTTTAGCATAAGGTTCTCTGCTGATGAGTCATTGCTAGAGTTTTGTCAAGTGAGAATAACTTAATTTTGGTGGTTTCTTCATTATCTCTTTCCAGGAGCTTTACTCCTGCTGAAGGGGTCTGGCGTTAGTATTGAATGGCATATGCCTCGAGTCTTCTGCTCTGAGCTAGAAGCTGGATAAGTCATTTTACACATCAGATAGTATTTTTTTCAGGATTCTTAATTTTTACAGGTTTCTGAAATTTGTTATCAAGGGGCTTCCTTGAGGATTGTTCATCTCTACTTACAAGGACTGTTCATTTAGTGACTACTTTTCTGTATATTTCGGTTCCATAAATATAGCATTGCCTCTTTCGTGTTGGTATTCTGCGAAAAATAGAACTGTGATCTGTAGTATTAGTGGTTGGTTATATAGGACACCAGAATAACCAATGTAAATTTTTAATTAGCAGGATTTTGATTAATTTGAGGATTTTGACTTAAACGTGAAAATATGAACAAGAATTAGTTGACTTGGCAACATTTAGCATCTGGGGAGTAAATCAATTTCCCCAGTAACCTTAACTGTTAGTATTAAGTTACCTAATTTTATTATGGCTTGTACTTGATTGACTAAATATAGATTTGTGAATGAGGCTTAGGATGTTCAGGTATTTTGTTTCTGGAAAATCAATCAGTTAACATTTTTGAGGATTTACAAATAATTAATAATTATGCTGAATTGTTAAGAAACACACTGATGGTTCTTAACATATACGATGATGACATTCAGTAGATCATTATCCTGATGCAGGTAAAGACATTTTCATTACTAGATGTTAAGCTTCCTGATGTCAGGGACACACACTTTTTTATTAATCACTATATGTATATTTACTAATCATAGTTCTTTACTTTCAACAAATATTAATTGAATAAATTTAAATATAGCATTAAATAGTTATAGTAGCATAAGTGTAGTTTATGACTAAAGTGCTATTGTGGAAATCAGAGGGACATGAAAAGAGCTGACTTTTTCTTGGTGAAGGGGGAGTTTTAGATTTATAAATCACTTTAACAGTGATACAGTGTCCAACAGCTTTCATTAGACAGATAATAAAAGGAAACTAAATTATAAAAATATCTATAGTCATGATAGAAGAATTTTTTATACTTCATAATTCAACAAATAAAATATTAATTAAATATGTTATTGTGGTGTTATATTAGAATATATTAATATTCTATATACTAAATATATTTTTGTTTTGGTTTTCTTAATACTTATAAACAAAGAAGGAAACTAAAATTTAGAGATATTTGTAATTAAGCCCAAAGGGTCATCAGAAATAATCTATTTAAAAAAGATTATAGTAGGGGGCCGGGCGGTGGCGCTCGAGGTAAGGTGCCTGCCTTACCTGCGCTAGCCTAGGAGACGGACCGCGGTTCGATCCCCCGGCGTCCCATATGGTCCCCCAAGCCAGGAGCGACTTCTGAGCGCATAGTCAGGAGTAACCCCTGAGCGTCACCGGGTGTGGCCCAAAAAAACCAAAAAAAAAAAAAAAGAGTTTTAGGGCCGGGCGGTGGCGCTAAAGGTAAGGTGCCTGCCTTGCCTGCGCTAACCTTGGACGGACCGCGGTTCGATCCCCCGGTGTCCCATATGGTCCCCCAAGCCAGGAGCAACTTCTGAGCACATAGCCAGGAGTAACCCCTGAGCGTCAAACGGGTGTGGCCCAAAAACCAAAAACAAAACAAAAAAACAAAACAAAAAAAAAACAAAAAAAAAGATTATAGTACCCTTTGCCATTTTCCAAATGAATAATAATTGCTTCTCCATATTATATATCATATTATATAGTTTTAGTATATAATATCAGATCATTTATATTAATATAATATAATAGAAACATAACTTTTATTTATACTATTTACAATATATACCAGTCTACTTTTATGTGTAATTATGTTTCTCCAAGCATTGTGTTATTCTTCTACATAAGTTTCTAGCTACAGGCTTCGCTTGAGTGTTCTCTGGTTTCTTCTCACAAAACCTACCCTATTTTTCGGAGTATAAGATGACTGGGCATATAAGACAACACCCTACTTTTCCTGTTAAAATATAGGGTTTGGGCTATATTCACCATATAATGCTACCTCTCTTTTAATGCACACCAAATGGAAATTAAAAAAAACATAACAGAAAGAGAGCAAAACCCCTCAAAGGTTAACAGTATGTGTTTAATAAAGCTAGACTTTGGGGTGCCAACAATCATTTTACATTTGTCATTTGTAGTGAGTGACTGTTATTTTTAATTGTGATCTACATTGAGAGCAAGGAGAGGGGGCTCTTTCAAGAGTAGCCAGATGGGGTGCAGTGATTAATAGAGCACCTCCTCTGTGTCCCATAAATGATGAACAGTGGATTGAACACCAGAAAGCCACATACCCAGAGACTGGATGAGATGTGGCGATTGGTAACTCAGCTCCTCTGTGTGGAATGGAATGTGGTGGTAAGAGGGGGTTGGATAATTCGTCCCTGAAGCTGGAGTAAGTTTCAGCATGCCATATACTGGTGTATAAGATGACCCCCAACTTTTTTTAAACCACCATTTTTTAAAATTTTTATTGTGGCCAAAGTTAATTACAAATCTTTCACAGTGACATTTAAGGTACATAATGACAATAAATGAGGGGTAATCCCACCATCAATGTTGTCCTTCCTCCACCCCTGTTCCCAGCATGCATCCCATCTCTCCCTCCTTTAGCCCCCAGAATACTAGTGTAACTGGTCCCCACTTGTACAGCTTGTTGTAGATTGGGTATTGATTCTGTTGTCTTTGACTTTGGGTTTGGAATTAAAATCTGATCTTTTTTTTCCTTCCACAAAAAGGTCTTATTACCATCCATTTCTCTTCTCAATTTGTGAGGCTGAATAAGATGATTCAAGTCATGTGGTTCTATTGGAGAAAAAAAGAATGAATGAAAGAAAAAACTGGGAGGAGTTGGTCTAGTTATAAATAATGGTTCTATTGGAGATAAAAAGGAAAGAAAAAAGAATGAATGAAAGAAAAAACTGGGAGGAGTTGGTCTAGTTGTTATAAATATCTATTTGGAAGAAAAAAGGAAAAAAAGAAGAAAATGGTAACAAAACAAAAACAAAGACAAAACAAAAACAAACATAAACAAAGCAACAACAAAAACAAAATACAGAAAAGAACAAACAAAAACCAAAAGGAACAACTATGAAAAACAAACAGGCAACATACAAAAACAAAACAAAAAAACAATAAAAAAAACCAAACCAACAGCTATATAAATAAGTTTGTGGCGTTTTTTTGTTTTTTGTTTTTTGCATAGGCACAGTAAGTATTGTAAGTTTTGGGAAAATTAGAACAGGAATTCCCTTGGCCTAAGAGGTACCAGGTTTCTCTGTCCTTGAAGCATACTATAATGGGACCAACTACAGGCTCCATACACATTCATCTTCACACCCCAAGGTCTTTTTTATGGTACCAGACAATTTTCTGCTCAGTTGTAGATGATAAAATCAGGCATCTCTAACTAGAGATCTTGGTATTTATACAGGTCATAGGATGAAACCTATGATAGAGTCTTTCTTTACAGTTCTAGAGGTTCTGTTCCATCAGTGTTTTTGCAATCAGTCTTTTATAAATAGTAGTCTTGGGTTTTGCACCAATCCTAGGACAGCACCTGGGATAGTGTTTTTTCATTATGTTTCCAGAAGTTATGTTCCATCACAGTTGTCAAAGTCAGATGTCTGGGATTAGAGATCTTGGTTTTTGTATAGATCTTAGGCCAAAGCCTAGGCTAGGGTCTTTTTTTATTGATCCCAGGGTAAATACTGCCCAATTCTTGGCTGTCAAAGTCATCTTCTGTAGTTGGTGGTCTTGGTTTTTTGCACATATCAAAGGGCGATGTGTCTTCTGATTTCATCTTACCATTAGGGCAACCTGCTCTTAGATCAAGTTATTGCTGCTTCCTTTTGTCAGGACATCATATCAAAACTGACGCAAGTTGGTGCTAAGCAGTATTAGGAATTTCCCAGAGGGAGTTTGTTTTCTGGTGCTGTTGTAGGGACCTGTGTTGGTTCTAGATCTGGGATCTAGGTCTCGGGATTGGACGATTCCTGCTTGATCATATGGAGTCTAAGTTGGGTCCACATGACACACATTCAGGCTTAGAGGCTCCCCTGTATTATAAAATGTATGGGTTCTTGTTCCTGGTAGATAAGAACTTGTTTCTATACATAAAGTTTCCCTTTTTAAAGTATGCCTTTGCAATAAATGATGCTATTTATATTGCTGGTGTATTTGTGAGTAAGGATGTCAGGCTATACAATCTCTGTGCCCTGGTTTTGACCTGAGCTTTTATCCCAGGCAAGACTTTTTCTTGTAGGTTTACATACCAAGCACAACCAACAGGTGAAGTTAAAGAGGAGAAAGAAAAAATAAATATATATATATATATGTATATATATATGTATGTATAGTAGAAGAAATAACTAAAAATACATTTCAAAAAAGAATTAAAGAAAATAAGTTATTTAAGAGGCTCTTACATTTGGAAATAAACAGACTAAGAGGTATTATTACATTGGTATTAAACATATAAAGGACATATAGGCCTCCCCATTAAGTCTTTTGAGATATTCTTGTGGGGGATGAAATCAGGTCACATTTTCATCACACACCATGGTCTTGTTGAGTTTAAGAAATGATTTGCGACCATAAGGGATCAGGTAGTGTCCTTGGGCTGGGGTCCTTCTGGGGAATCGGTAGCATGTAACAGTCCACATTTCAGAGGGTGAGAGGAAGGGCCACAAAGTATGAGTCATCAGGACTGTTGGTTGTAGTTTCTTGCTAGTGCATGAGATGTGGGACTGAGAGGGTGTTCTTTTACTTTGGGAACTGGGTAGTGACTTATTGTGTCAGGAGTTCAGTCTCGTACCTAGTGAATTAAGAACTGAGGGTAAAGAAGGTTAAAAAAGGAGAGATATCAGATCAGGGTTGGAACCCCCAACTTTTAAGAAGTTTTTCATGGGTAAAAAAGTTATCTTATATGCCAGAAAATATAGTAGTTACCATAAAACGAGACTCTAACCACATGGCAAGGAAAGTTGTAATATGGCTTTATGAGGTATCTGATATATGAGGAAACATCTTGAAATGCTCATAGAGAGCAGACATTTGAATATGCTGTTTATATATGTCTTAGACATTATGGAAAAAGACAACTCATTATGTTCTCTGTAAAAGTTAGACTCAGAGAATGTCTCCTTTTTACACCTCTCCAAATCCCTAACATGAGAGTTAGAGATATGGCATTGACATAATGAGCATGAGGAAAAGGCCATATACATATTCCATATTTAGACTTGATAGCTTAAGTTGTAAATCAAAAGACCTATATTGTTCTAATTCAAACTTTTGAGTAGGCAATATAGTTTTGGAAAGAATAAAAAATGTAGCTTATAAATCCCCTTGACAAATTGGATTTTGTCAAATTTGAAATTTCTGGTCAATAGCCAGACAGATAGATCCATGAACTAGAGTGCATGTTTTTCATGCAGTTTGAATCCTAGTACTACCTGAGTTTGAATCCTAGTACTGCATAAATCTCCCCAGTACTGCCAGTTGTGAACCGTCACCAACCTAGCATCGCATTGAGCATTGCTAGTTGTGACTAACTTAAGAAATATATAAAGATAAATAAAACAATAGAAAAAAGGTTTGTGAATAAATATTGATAATATCTATTTGAAATACTACTAGTATACCAAGTTATAAGAAATTCTACAAACTAGTAATAAAATGTTGAAATATACTTTTCAAAAAAAGAAAAAAAGGATCTCACAAAAGAACAGCTATCGCATGTCAGCTAGGTCCTCAGCTAGGGGCAATTTATATAATAACATAAATGTTATAAAATGTTTATAAGTACATGAAAGTTTTGGTATATTCATACAATTAAATATTAATCAATAATAATAAAAAAAAGTTGTTCACATGTCTTTCTTGTGTAGATCCCTGGGTTCCATCTGTCAACACTGAATGTAACCAAATAACCAAATAAACAATACAAACTACTGATCATCCAACAACATAGTGGATCACAAAATCTTTATACCAAGAAGTCAGATTCATGAATTTACACACAGTTATTCATTTTATAAAACAACTCTATGATAGTCCAACACCAAGGTGTATTTCTAGAGATAAAAAACTTATTTTGACTAAATAAGCAGTAGGATAGCCAGGGTAGTAGAGCATATATGATAGACAATGCTTTAATGTCAGTATGACTCTATCTTCCACCCCTAACACTACATTGCTCACTCACATGGGACTTTGTAATGACATTTCTAAGCCCTCGCATAGACATGGAATCTGTTAAACCCATTTTATCACCAAACTGGGAGCGATCAGTTGCCCTGCCATATAAACACTCTGTTTATATGGTCTTTTTGGTAAAAACAAAACAAAACAAAACAAAACAAACCAACATGTGAAATGTGTGTGGCCTCTTTCTCATGATTGGAAAGAACAAATTGATAAGCTTTTCACTGTAAATTTATTTGTAGTGTTGGTTACATGAACATGTGCCATTGTATTGAACCCTTAAGATTTCCATTTTTATTATAGATAGGTTCATTTTACTTCAGTAACTGTAGAGAATGTACTTAATTTTTTTAATCGGATTCTAGCTAAGAAAAATGTAGAAACATAATTTGAATCTATTTTCTTCCATGGAGAATAGTACTGTTTTGATTTTGTTTATTGAACAAAGTGGGCACAGTGAACATTTTAATATTTTCAACTTGCTCCTTTTGTGTGAATTTTTTACCTAAGCTATGCTGTATCTTCACTTGAAGAAAGTGCATGCAAATAGAAATCATTGCATAGGAATATATACTCAAAAGATGATGCAAAGGTGAGATTGAGCATAGCTATGAAGGGATACTCAAAGTCACTTAAAATCTGCTTGCTGAAGGAATTCATTGGCAAGAGGTGAAATTTTTGTTCTGTGTGTGACAGAGTAAATAGTTCAGACTTTATCTTAGAGGAAATATATATTCACGAATCTGTGGATGATTTTATTCAAAATAATGAGTGAATTTTTGGCACTGCCTAAGATACTGACTCTGTGGATAATAAGCAAAAAGCTGGAGAAGCTGGAGAAACTTGTGGTTGGACCACTAGATATCTGATTGTGATATTTATATTATAGAGCAATTTATCTCAAATACAATTTTTTGAATATAATTTTGATGCAAAATAATTTATAACTCAGATGTTTGTATCTTGGAAAAGTTTGGAAATATGCAGGTTATTTTTACTCTTTTTTCAGTATAAATTGATAATTATTACTTTTTTGCGACAATGACAAGTGATCTTTATCTATATTATGAAGTTTAAAGTATCATTATTTAATTATTGAATGTAATTTTTTAATGTTAGGTATAAGAGCTTAATTAATGTTCTGCATGTATGTGAAATTTTGTCTTGTCATTATAAGATATATACCTTTTAAAATATTAATAATGTGAACTTACAGAGTGTTGGAATGTGGGAGGAAAAACCTGGAGTAGGAAGCCATATTTTTAGAGAATTATTGCTTTTGGAACTATATTTTAAAGTTTCAGCAAAAACATTTTTTCAGGAAAAGATTTATTTAAATAAAATTGCGATGGCATGGTAAGCTTACACCAGTAGCATAGCAACTATAGATACACATTTAATTTTGTAAGATGGCAAGAAAAATGTCTTAAGTGTAAGATGTATGTTAGTGCCAATTCAATAATGTAAAACATCACCCACATGAAGTAAAACCTCCAGTTATGATAGTGAACTCTTAAAATATTTCAGCCTACACAATAAATTTTCATTCATGTTTTTTTTAAAGAAGTACTGCAGGGGGTATTAACTTAGAGTACAGGTAACGAGACACTTGCCTTGCTTCTGGATGACCTCAGTTAATTTCAGAACCACATTTCCCCAAGCTTAGCTGGGTGCAGTCCTAGAGACCTTGATCATAGTCAGGATGATCCAGACAATCCTTGGCACCTCAGAGTCCTGTAGCACCATATCCCTGGACCCTCATATTGAATCACCAGCCAAATTGGCTGAGAAACATAAGAACTGGCCCCTGGCCTCTTGAGCACTGCTTGGGAGGCCAAAATAAAGGAAGATGAAATAAAAATAGTTACTTTAGAAATTTTAAAAGATCATAATGGTCATGGTTTATTATATACATAACATTTAAGAAATGTCTCATCTAAAAAAAGATTAAATCGTGGAAATGACTGCATTATTTGACTTAAAACTTATTCATACATAATTTTATTTAAAAATAACTAAAAAACTAAAGGTGATGGAGGAAAAAAACATGTGGCTTGGCACTAGAATGTCATAAAGCAAAGTTAATATACTTTATGAGTAAAGCTTTTTGAAAAATGAGCTAATTCTTAGGAACTTAAATATATTTCTCATTATTGCTTAAGGTAGTTACTGTAATAAAAGAAATTCTTGATTGCATTTTGTGAATACTTACAAAATGACCTTGAGGATTACTTTACTTTAAAATTAATCTATTTTATCACCATTTATTAAACACAAATATATAGTTTAATTTTTTACTTTCTCTGATATAATATAAGCCTTTACTTTTATAATTATGTGTGTACACTTAGAAGATTCCACTGATTTCAACATAGTAGGTTGTTATATTATATAAATTTATATAAATAAATGTATATTCTTCAGCCTGGTAAACTTAATGATTTTGATATCATATTCATAGTAAATTTTGTGACCTTAAACTTATAAAATATGAATTTAATAATCCTATTCTTAGATTGCAGTACACAGAGTGGGGAACCAATTGCTCAGAACTAAGGGAGTTTTCATGGCATGAAACTACAGTGCTCAAAATGGGATAGTTTCAGGAAAACTAGAAACAATTTAAGTCCTCAAGACAGTTTCAAGGGTCTGTGAATTCCAAGTTATTTCCATTATTATACTAAAACATTGTTTATTACTCTCCTCTTCACTCAGTTTGCAGCGAATTGTTTCAGGAACTTCATGGGTGTGATAGTACCTCTCAAGTGGTACCTATCAGTTGGTACTATCAGACAAGTATGTTAGTATCTAGTATGTTAGACCCCGTATTAGAATAAAAGGTGTGCAAAGAAGGCCATTTGCTATTCTTTGTTTTGAAGATCAGAATTATTTTTTATAAAACATTTATTTTTATCATAATGAACTTATTATTTTATAATATAATAAATTTTTATACTTTTGGGGGAAGGGTTGAGTATACTTAGCAATACTCAGGGTTTACTCTTGGCTTTGTACTCAAGATTTTCTCCTGGCAGGCTCAAGATATCTATATAGTATATATATATATACATGTATGTAGAGTTAAATAATTAATGATGGAGCTGGATGAAGATGGATGGATGGAGATACCTTTCTCTGCCATCCCAGGCCGCGTGGCTCTGCAACCCGCTGAAGCCAGCAGGTCTGGAGGTTCATGAGTGCAGCAGGTAGAAATCTCACTCACAGTCAGGCTTCAGGAAGTATCAGCTTTATTCATACCCTATCCACCACATGTGTGGCCTATATCATAACCAATTAAGCATTCAGCCATTCTTAGCTAGCCCTGCATCTTAGCTCCTTTCAGCCATCTTCCCTTTGACCTCCATGCTGGCAAAAGACCAAAAGACCCTAATCCCCTGGGTCAAAGGCCTTATCTTACCTTTCCAAGACCACTCCCAGGAAAAGGCGGGGTCTTGCAGGTAAAGATACATGCAATTTCCACTTCCCAAGAGCCCTCACAGGAATGGGCGGGTCTCAGGTAGATACACCTAAATCCAGGGTGGGGTTACACATGTATATATATATATATATATATATATATATATATATATATATATATATATATATATATATATATATATATATATATATATATGGAATATACATATATGGGATATTTATGTATATATATGGGATAAATAATAGATCTTATGTGGGTCGGCCAAGTAAGACAAGTGCTGTACCTACTGTACTGTCTCTCTTGAGCCTCAATATTTAACACATTTTATTTCAGTTTTATGTCTGTATTGCTTGGCTTTTGGGTCACACATGGCTATGCTCAGAGATTACCTCCCTGGCTCTGTGCTAGGTGATGCCGGGAATGGAATCTGGGGTTGATTGCATTTAAGGTTAAGGCTCACTTCACTATGCTATTGTTCCTGACACATTTCAATTTTGAATATAGGTAGTACCAAGAAACCTAATAAAATAAGTAAATGTTTTTGGGAGTGCCAAAATATTTAAAAAGTATAGAGTTTTATGAGTTAGAGTTATAGAAATAGTACTTTGCATTTTTGCTACATGAAAGAAAACTCTTTTATATATAAGCAATCTCCTTTATAAAGTCCTTCCCCAGACTCTGTTGTGGGAATATTCTTCCTCCTGTTAACAGTGTGTGTAGCATGCTACTCCCCTGTCTTAATTTTGAAATAAATAAGAGTATTGTCAGTTTACTCTATTAGTATCACCTTCAGTCACAATAGCTAAAATTTTGAAAAAAATAGCAACAACAACAAAAAAGAACTCAGATAATGTAAGCACCTGTCTTATAACTGGAAAAACACTTAAGTATTATGGAAACATTACTTGTTTTACCCATTCTACTTGTATTTTGTCATTCCTACTATTTGTGTATATCTTATTACTAATTTTAATGAATATAAACGTTTCACATGACTCTTCCGTGCTACTGTGAGAAATGAAGGCATTTTGTATTCTTCTCTTTAAGAGTTTAAGTCATTGTTGGTACTAATGAGTATTCCATTGAAATAATGAAATTCTCACTGTTCTATTTATTATAGCATTGCGTTGCTGCCTTGGGTCCTTGAAGAACTGGAACATAGTGGGGAATATGCAGATCTGGTTAGAACTGTAGACTGGTGAATATTAGAACTGTGGACTGGTGAATAAAACTCTGGTAGTGTTTTGTAATTTCTTCACTTCATAGATTTTTTTGAAATTTATTATGGACATGACCAATAAATCCCTTATGCCTGAAAGAAAGATAAATACTTGGGCAAATAAAACTAACAATATCATAAACTCTGTGTTGCAATGAATTGATACAGAATTTCTTTTATAGTCATTCTGTTGCTTTGAGAAAGTTTAGGAAAATTTTTGACAAGTCTCTTTGATATAAGTACTTCCATGATGCTTCTAATTAAAAAGTTTCATTTCCTGTCCCAGAGATAACTATCTTGATCGACATTTGTGAGGGATCTTTGTAGAAAGCTTATTGTACAGCTCTACTGCTTTGTTTTGTTTTGTTTTGCTTTGCTTTGGGGTCACATCCAGTAGTTCTTGGGAGCTAACTAACACTATAGGTGCTCAGATAATTCCCACTGCCAAAGACTGAACTCTGGCTTCTAGCACACAAAGCATGAATCCAGATTGTTGAGCTATCTCTCTAGCCTTCAGATTTACTTTTAACTGTTGTTATGTTGAAGAATGTTTCATGATGTGAACTGCCTGGAAAAACTCAAAATTTGAGAAAGCCATACCTTTTATTTAATATTTAGTAACACCCCCTAAGTACTATATACTGTTTTTAAGGAATGACAGTCAGTTGAAAGGTTTAGAATTAAATATAATTTTTATAGAATTCTATGTATATTGGGCAAAAGATTTCTATGTCTGAATTAAGATGTTTTCTTTTCTTTGTTTTTATTTTAAAAGTGAAAAGGATTTTGTTTTGATACCTATTTTTTGACATTTAATTTTTTTTATAATATCTTTATTTAAACATCTTAATTACCAATATGTTTGTGATTAGGTTTCAGTCATGTAAAGAACACCCCCCTTCACCAGTGCAACATTCCCACCACCAATGTCCCAAATCTCCTTCCATCCCACCCCACCTCCACCTGTACTCTAGACAGGCTTTCCAGTTCCCTCATTCATTCACATAATTATGGTAATTCTCAGTGTAGTTATTTCTAACTGCACTCATAACTCTTTGTGGTGAGCCTCATGAAGTGAGCTGGAAGTTCCAGCCCTCCTCTCATTGTCTCAGGATTATTTAGTGGAGAAGAATGCAGAAAATAGAGTACATGAATATAACCAGTTAATTGTGTATATATAGTCAGTTCTCATAGATAGAATATTTTCAAATTTGCTTAATAACTTTTATTTATATGCAGTCCCTAAGACAATATTTGGGCAACTTTTGCAGTCATTCATGGATTTATTAGAGTACAAGAAAAAAATGTGAGTTGCTGAACATATATGTCTAACTAAAGTCAAATAAGATGATTATCTGCCTTCTTGTTTTAGCTCTATTTCTGTAAACAAGTATACTTTTTTTTCTTTGTGGCACCTTTGTGAAATTTTGTGCTTTTTTTATTGGTGGTTTTGTTCTTTTATTTATCCCTGAACTCAGTACAAATGCATACTCTTTCCATAAGTGCATTGACATATTCTATCTAGTGAAAAAATTAGTTGATAAACAGACTATATAAATTTCAATCAAGTATGAACTATATAGTGTCATAGACTCAATGTTTATGATTAAGCAGTATATTTAAATGTTATTTTTGAATTGAAACATTTTATTGTATAAGTTTATTATTGACAAAAATAATGAAAATATTTTTATAATTATCTTTATTTAAAACTGTGATTACAAATATAATTATAGTTTCAAAATTACAGTCATGTAAGGAACACCCTCCTTCACCAGTGCAACATTCCCACCACCAATTTCCCAGATCTTCTTCCTCTCTAGGAATATGGTTCAACATTACATTTTCAATTTTTCTTTTGTTTTTATTTTTGGGCCACACTTTTGTTTTTATTTTTGGGCAGTACTAAGGGGTTATTCCAGGCTCTGTGATCAGGAATCAATTCTGGTGTGCTCGTAGACTATATGGATACCTTATCCACTGGACTAGCTCTCTGGCCCCAACATTATTCTTTGTTAATGGAAACTTCATAAAACAAAATTATTATAAATAATTTGAATTGACTATGTTTTTACAGATTATTGTATGCATATACACACATTAATATTTAAAAAATTAATATCTTTATTTAAGCACCATGATGACAAACAGTTTACAGTTGGGTTTCAGTTATAAAAAAGAATACCCCCATTCACCAGTGCAACATTCCCACCACCAATCCTTCCCTTCTCCCCCTCCCCACTCCTACCTGTACTCAAGACACACATTTTATTTAAAAGTTAAATTATAATGAAACATAAAGAGTTTTCTTATATTAAACATTTGGGCCCAGTTGTATTTCCATGTCAGTAAAACTGCATAAAAAACATAAAGTTAATGTTGTCATGTCATATTAATTTACTTTATCTATTCATTATTTTCACATAAAAAGTTTAATTTTATCCCAGAGGGATAGTAAAGAAGTAAGGGACCTGGCTTCCCCTGCCCCTGTGCCAAATTATCCAGGTTTGATACCTTGCCATGTTCATAGTCTTCCGAGCAGTGCTGCGAATGATCTCTGAGCACAGAACCAGGAGTAAGCTTTGAATACTGCTGGGTATAGCCGATGTATTTCCTCCCCATAATTAAATTTCTAGAAGCAGAAGTGACATATCAAAGAGAAAACATTTTAATAATTTTAATTTGTATTGTTAAATATTCCCATTGAAAGACTAATAATTTCTAAATTTAGCAATATTGTTCAAGAACATTGCTTTTCTATTATAATATATTTTTCTTCCTTGGGACACACCCGGTGACCCTCTGGGGTTACTCCTGGCTATGCTCTCAGAAATCGCTCCTGGCTTGGGGGGACCATAGAGAACGCTGGGATGGAACCTAGGTCAGTCCTGGTCAGCCGCATGCAAGGCAAATGCCCTACTGCTTCACTATCGCTCCAGCCCTGACCCCCTCACATTTCTTTAGCAATTTTCTAAGGAAGAACAAATATAAGTGCAAGTTACAAATGGAAGTATATAAGAAAAATTATTTAGCATAAACATATTAACCAAGAAAAACATTCTGATAGCAGGACATAGCTTATAATATTTGTTGCAGAACATTACCATAACTATGTGATATTTTTTTACACAACAAAAATGGAAGGAAAGATTCATTAAGATTAAAATTTGTGAAACATACAAATATTGTGCCGGATACATTCAAGCTTAACAAATTCAATAATTAAAATTAGCAAATGATTTTGCCTCATATTTAAAGAAAGTATTGGATTCAAGGCTTGATTTTATACAATGAGTATATATATGCACATATAAAGAAAACATGGTTCATTAGACCAATATATCCTAACTAATGGAGCATCTCAGAACAATGATTAGAAAAGAAATTGAGGATATAAGATGGAAGATGCAAAGGAAGTTTAATTTTTAGTAGGAAATAGAATTATAAAAGTCTTTATTCAAAGAGCTTGATCATGGATCTTTGCCACTACTGAACTTTTAGCTGGAGAGATACTTTAGTTTTTTAATGTAACTTGCAGGCAGGGTGTGGCTTATAATCAGGAGCTGACATTAATAATTAGGGTCAGCTTTGGTTAAAACTTGTTTTTTCCATTATGAGAAGATCATCAGAGGAAAATGTCAGTATATTTCAATACCATGAACTGTTTGGGGATGGTTGAGTCATTTGGCAGTCCTGTAATTGGAATAGGATTTCATTGAAAAACTGAGAACTCAGAAATATATGTTCTCTGCCTTCCAGCTGATCTATTTTTAAGGGTCAATTTTAAGACTAGGATATTGTTACCTGTATTCTGAAAAAATATATAAATATTCTGAATTATATTAAAATATTGGCATATAATACATATTTTGGTATAAGCTAAGCATGATTATAAAGGAGTGAAAAATAGACATTAATTTTATTATAGGTCATTGAAACCATCAGTCTAAAATAGGAGGTGGGCACAAATTCATTTAGAAGATAATTCAGTTTAAAGTTCTATAATTTTTTATTAGTTCTCTTTTTACCTAAATAAGATATTTTTCTTCATAGTATTTGCCATGGGAATCTATAAGTTATTAGGCTCTACTCCTTAATTCTTTTCATTCTTATTTACGTCCACTGTATTCTATTTGCTTATTTCTATTTCTTTCCTCATAACTTTTCCTTGACTTCCTCTACTTTGATTTTTTTTGCCTTATAGATATTCTAGTTAGTATAGTAAAATTATATTGATTAAACTAGAAATCAGTAGAAAATTTAACAAGCCAGTCACCATTGTTTAATTTCTTTATATTCGGATTATATTTCATATATTTAGATTTTCCATATAATTCAGCATTTCTCAACAAGGGACCATATGACCCTCTGTAGTCCTCCAGAATATTCCAGGGAAGCCACAGGCGATGCTCACATGTAGGAGTGGGCCATGCATAATACAACATGAAGGAACCACTGATATATTTTTATTAGTGAAATAGTTCAAGCTTCTTTTGTTATCTTCCTATTTACTTTTTGTTTTAAGTTCTCTTGTATGATTTTAGAACTGATTTTTGTTTCCTGTCAGAATTATTCTGGGAGTTTTGGAAGTGTTGTTTCTATCACTAGATCTTTTTTTCTCATAGCTACACAACTTTATCACAATAAATAATAATATCATGATAAATAATAATAATAGAGCCAAGAATTTTCTTTTACTCACTAAGTATTCTACTTCCACCTTGACTTGAATTGAATTATTTTGGTATTTTTTTCCCTTGTGGTGTAATAGACTACTCCAAACTTAGGGTGTTAAAATAACGAACAAGGTGAATAGGTAGGACACTTGACTAGAATATGACTGTCAATCCCTAACATCCATGTGGTATCCCTAGAATTACCAGAAGTAACTTAAAACTTAAGTGCAGAGCAGGAGTAATCCCTGAATATGGCCAGATGTGACCCCAAAACAATATAAGCAAACAAAAGATGGCATTATTATATTCTTAGATTTTATGTGTCAGGAATTCAAAGAGCATGGGTGAATGATCGTCTTTGCTCCAGAATGTCAGGGTTCTCATCTTGCAATGCTCAAAATATTGGGAGTAATTTGAATGGTTGACTTTTAGGACCATATAAAGTTTTCACCTTTCAATTGTCTGCTGGCTGAGCTTGGTGATCTTATCCTTGTACCCACACTTGATCTCTCCATGGGGATTGAGCGTCTTACACTATGGCATCAGGATTGAGAGGAAAGTGAGTGTTTTAGGAGATGAGGCAGAAACAGCAAGTCTTCTTCCCAGCTAATCATAGAAGTAAATCAACAATACTTCTGCATTCTTTTGATTACAGTGAGTCTCAAAGACTTTCGTGGATTCAGGGGCAGAGAAACTAAGACTTATCTTCTGAAAGAGAAGTGCGAATATCCTACAGAGGGAAGTAACAAGGGATGGGAGATTGTGTTGTGGGCCTTTTTCGGGGAGTAAAATCTACCACATTTACCAATTCATAGAATGGCCTGTTAAACTCAGTGGGAGTAAAATGCCTAAAATTACTGTTTAGAATTGGAAATTCAGACCATTGAATATCAAACCATTGAATCAGTAACTTCATTGATGAATCAGAAACTCCATTGATGAGATATCCAATAGGATCATATTTAACCTCTGAAAGATACTATCTTAGGAGGTATTAAACATGATGTGGACTTGCAAATAGCTCACCCTGTGGAAGAACAACAGATGCTAATAGAATTGTTTAAGCTACTGAGTTTCTATTTGCAAGCAGAATTTCTGTAAATCATATCTGTCATTACTTGTTTAGCTCTAGTAGTTAATTATGGTCTAATCTATCATTTTCCAGAACAGCAACTATATCTTCCATATTTATCTGCAAAATATAGTATAATGCTATCTTTAATATTTATTAATAAGTTTGATGTAGGATGGTTTGGAATAATTTTGATTCTGTTTTTTTTTCTTTGATTCTTTTGGTCCACAACCAGTAATGCTTAGGGGTTACTCCTAGCTATTCGCTCAAAAATCGCTCCTGGCTTAGGGACACTGGGGGATCAAACTGTGGTCCATCCTAGGCTAGCGCTGACAAGGCAAATGCCTTTCCACTCCGCACCACCACTTCGGCTCCATAATTTTGTACTTTGGTATGAATTACCATGATCAAAAATTATGTTCTTATAGTTATTTAAAATAAAATCAAATTTTATTCGGAGGTCTGGAGGAAGGGGTAGAAATTATGAGAAAGGGAGAGTAAAAGGAACTCATTTAAGAAAACATAAGCTTCTTCAAATTGCAGAGAAAACCCTGGTACACAAACTAGCTTGAGAATAGGAGAGTACACAACTCATGAGGGAGATATGACCAACATGTGTTGGAACACCATATTCTGCAGTACACATGCACCAAAAACCATTTTGTTTTAGATTTTACCTTCTCTTTTGTCTATTGCATAGTAGTTGGAATTTATAAGGCCTTTTCTTTTGTATAACAGCTATTTTAATGAATATGTTTTTACTGACTAAATGCATATTGTTTTAATTTGGTTTTATTAAAGTTTAATTTGAACACAAACTGAGTCATTTTATAATATTTTAAAAGCCTAAGACATGTTTATTTTATTTTTTCCTTTTGGCTTTTGGGTCATACCCGGCAGCACTCAGGGGTTACTCCTGGTTCTACACTCTGAAATTGCTCCTGGCAGGCTCAGGGGACCATATGGGATGCCGGGATTCAAACCACCATCCTTCTGCATGAATGACAAATGCCTTATCTCCATGCTATCTTCCCGGCCCTTTATTTTATTTTTAATATATGACTGTGATGCATTTTAATCATTAGAATTAATATACAGCTTCCATTTATTTCCTTTCAATTATCATCTTGTGAAATGTTTTATTATTAAAGAGAAAAATTCAAAATTCATTTTGAATGAAATATTATTTTTCTCAAATGATCATTTTCAGACTGTTACTTGCCATATCTGTGCTGCTTGTTAAAATCAGTTATTTCTGATCTTCGTTCCAGTCCTTTTGAATCAGACCTTGGAGCTGAAACATGGAAAAGTATCTGAGGTTGGAACATAATTTCTTTGGCAGTTTTTACTTTTTTAAGTTTTTTTTGCAACATCCAGTGATGCTCAGGGGTTACACCTGGCTCTTCACTAAGAAAAAACTCCTGGCAGAACTATAGAGTTTCATAAAGGGTTGCCAGTGGTTGAACCTAGGTCAGCTGCACATAAGGCAAGCTCCCTACATACTCCCATACTTTGTGGCTTGTTTAATATTAAATTTATGGTAATATTTTAATTTATTTACCTTGGGAAAAGTAAGTTGTATATTGTCAGGGAAATGCTTTTCAAGCTCATGTCTTTCTTGGGGGCACTAATGTATTGGAAGATAATTTAATTCAAAGTCATCTTTTTGAATATCTATTAAAATGTGACAACTTAAAAAAATTGAAATGAAACAGTGAAGATCTTAAGAGCCTTCTCAAAAGTCATATTAGCTATGAACATGACTTCTCAAAATTTATTCTAATTAATAGAAGAACTATGACCAGAACTCAAATCTTTAATCAAGCTGGGTACCTTTTTTAAGGTAATAGGTTAATTTAGCTGTATTTTTGGATATTAGATATGTCAGTGGTAAGATGATGAAGGAAATTCTGTTCATGCAATAGGAAAAGGTCTTTTGGTTTTCTGGATTTATCTTGTTAATAAAATGAATGGTTGCTTTTTTAATTCTGTCAAGGCCTATGTATTATAATTTAATATTTCCCATAGAGATTTTCTTGTATGTTTATATACTCATGATGTTTTATCATGAGAACAATTGGATGAAATGTCTCCATAATTAACTAAAGATATAAAATCAAAAACATGAATGCTAGGAGAGAATTTATTCTCTTTATAGTTAGAAACCAAAATTTTCTTTCAATGTATTGTAAATATTTAAATTCCATAAAAGTTGCAAAGTAGAAAAACATTCTGTCATAGGACTGTGTGTGTGTGTGTGTTGTGTGTGTGTGCGCGCGCGCGTGAGGGAGCATATGATATTGGCATTAGAACTGAGGACCTCACACTTGTAGGACAGGCACTCTGCCACTAAACCACCTAACTAGAGATTTTAAAACTTTATGACAATTAGGTTGAGTAAATTGGTTTTATTTTCACATTTTCAGATTTGCATTCTTTTTCCTTTTCTTTTCTTTTTTTTTAACATTTGTATCCATAATTGTTTCCTCTATAACTGTACAAGAAAGTGAAAGACAGGTGACTCATGAGATACAATTTCTTTTTATGTTGTTCAGTTAGTTAGCTGACTTTTAAAAATATAAATTCCATTTGAGAAAAAATATCCATTCAAAATGCATTTTGAAATTTTTCTCTGTAATAAAACTTTTCACAAGATGATAATTTATATTTATAAAAAAAAAGGTGAAAGAGTCCCTCAGTTTAATGCTTCTGTTTGAACCAAGTCATGGGGATTGTTGGACTTGTTCTTGCAGCCCCCATATGCGCTGATAACAACATGTGGCATTATTCCTTGTTTGCCTAGGGATGTTAAAATGGAAAATACTATACATACAAATAAGTTCTTATCTAATAGAGATAAAAACACACAAATGTTGTAGTACAATGGGACCTTACACCCTGAACATTGACATAATGACCTGGCACAGGCCTCAGAAGAATGGGTATTCTCCACCTCTGAAAGAGGGAAGCCATCTATGAAACATCCAAATTTGTCTATAACATCACCTGGAAGCAATACTCTACCAGGGAAGACCCTACTGCTGCTCTGACATTTATCTACTCAAAAGAGTCTTCCCTTAACACTGAGAAGACTTAAACAACAACAACGACCTGCTTAGTGGACAGGGCTTTCTGCATTGCCCTTTAATTGTGAGTTGAAAGTAGAGGACGCTCTGCACCATTTTGACCTCAATGTAGGATATTCAGATTCCAGGATTTTCAATACAGAAACATGATACCAACAACAGAGACTGTGTGAAAAATAAAATTGGATTGGCACTACAGACAATGACCTGGTTTGGACAAACTAGTTTGCCTGGAGCCTAGACTTGGTCTTATGTCAGGAAACTTCAGGGATAGGGTCTCCTTGTATTTAGGCCAAGGCTTTTCCTTTCCATGTCCCCCATACTTTGGTGGGCCTATGCAAACGATAATTGCCACTCTAACACCGTTTTTACTGTGCTCCTTTGACTCTAAACCAAAAAAAAAACAAAAAAAAAACCTCACTTATACTTTTGAGGTTAACTTAAACTTATATGCATGTGCATGGAAATGTGAAAAGCTACTATGCCTTCAAGTTTAAGGAGTTACATAAATGTTATGGCTTAGATTGCTTTGAGTACTGCTAAGAAATGTTAGAATGTGCTACAATCTGGGGTCTTGAGGAACAAAGTAATTGTACATGGGTTCTATTTTATTTTTCTTAATGTTCTTTGACTGTCAGTTCAAAATTAAGGTGTCAGCAGGGGGAATATATATTTATATATATATAAATAAATTTCAATCCCGAACCTCAGATCCCTACCTTAGAACTGGCACAGTTCCCTGCAGCAGCACCATGAAGTAAACTCCCCCCTCCCCCCTCAGGAGTTAATACTGCTCAGGTACTAATTTGCCCAAGGTAGGTTTATATGACATCCTGTTGGTGAAGAAACAGCAACAACTTGATCTAAGACAGTTCTTCTCAAATAGTGGGGCACACCCCCCATGGGTGGCACGAGGCTCCATAAAAGGGAGCACATTTGACCTCGGCAAACACTGTCATAACATGCTAAGCCCCGTGTTTATGTCTTTGTATGTCTCTGTAACTGAGAGTTCCTGTGTCCTGCTTCAAACCCCGCTTCGAAATCTATGCATTGCAAAACATGCTCATTGTAGCCATTAATACAGGCATCATCTCTGATTTAAAAAAAAATCAGCTCAAATTATTTTATATATTTTTGTTTTGCAGGTTAAAGTTGTTTTTAATAAAGATACTATTTACAGTCGGATGGGTGGGCGGAAAATGTTTTCTCCTTTCTAGGGGGGGCATGACAGAAAATAATTGAGAAGCACTGATCTAAGGGCAGATTGTGCTACCTCATCATCTAGTGGAGAGATGATATCAGAAGACACTCTGTCCTTTGATCTATGCAAAAACCAAGATCACTAAATACAGAAGACTGACGACTACAACCAACCATGACTGAACAGAACTTCTGGAATCATAAAGAAAGACTCTATCCTAGACTTTGTCCTTGGATCTGTGCAAAAACCAAGATCTCCAATTAGAGAGGATTGACTTTGACAACCATAACTGACAGAGCAGAACATTTCCTGGCACCAGAGAGAGAGACTATGAACAGGTCTGGAGCCTGACATTGGTCTCATGACTGTATGCTTCAATAGTGGAGACATCCTGTATCTCTTAGGCCAAGGGAATTTCCTTTCTAATTTCCCCAATTCTTAATGTGCCTATGCAAAACCAAATCAAACCAAACCAACAAACAAAAAACCCTCACCATACCATCCCCCTCTTTTTCTCTTTATTTTTTAAATTCATAGAACATGAATCATCTTTTCTGCCTCAGATTTCTATGTCTTCCTACAAACTGAGGGAAAAAAGTGAATGGCACTAGGTACAAAGCAGTCTCCTGAGCATTCAGGCAAAATAAAAAATGATCTGACTTAAATACCCAAGTCAAAGTTAATGTCATCAGTAGAATCAAGAGACCCAAACCACAACAAGCTATACACTAAATGGACCTGTTATACTAGCAGTCTAGTTCTTTCTGCCTCTTTCTTGTGTTTATTCTCTTATTTATTTATTTATTTTGACCCTACAGAATTGGACCATGCAGTCTGGTTTGACTACTCTTTCTTCCCCTTCCTGTTCCTCTTCTTTATTTATTCATAATTCTTTTGTTGCTTTATTGGCTACCATAATTATTATTGTTAATGATGCAATTTGAATTACTTATGATTTCCAAAACCACCAAAGTAAGTAAACCTGTTTAAGTTCATACAAATTTTCTTCCAAGATTATTGAGTCTATATCTTGAAATATATATTAATTAATATAGGTAGAATACACAAAGATGTGGAAACAATGTTCAAATAAAAGTAAATTGTTCTTTATTTTATGTTGTGCTACCATTTGTACTGTATTTTGTTAAAAATGGGAATGTTGCACTGGTGATGGGTGGTGTTCTTTACATGACTGAAACCCAAACACAATCATGTATGTAATCAAGGTGTTTAAATAAAAAAAATAAAAATAAAAACAGAAAAAAAGCAAGAGTTAGATATGAGTTGTCATATTTTGCTAATAGTTATAAACTGGTCATTTATTCTCATTTCTTTCATTTGCAGTTCTCTGTGGAACCTTGGGTAATACTAAATATATTATGTCTTTAGTTCTATAATTTATAGAACAACATGTTTTCTTATTTCAAATAAGATAAATTGTAACATTTCATTCAATAAGTAACTACCTTTTTCATTATGATATACATATGTAGTTTATATGGCTTCATAAACAAGATATTGAAAATCATGTGTCAGAAAGAAGGTAAAATCAGAGAAGGGAAATGAATGCTCAAGAAGACGCCATTAAGCAAGAATCTATGGCTAAGGTCATCTTAAAGGTTCAAGGAGAAAACAGCATTCTCCAAACAAGTGGAAGCAGACATAAACAGATGTGAATATATTAAGCTGAGAAGTTTCTGCACCTCAAAGGAAATAGTGCCCAGGACACGAGAGCCACCCACTGAGTGGGAGAAACTATTCAACCAGTATCCATCAGATAAGGGGCTAATATCCAAAATATACAAGGCATTGGCAAACTTTATAAGAAAACAAAAACATTTAATCTGATCAAAAAATGGGGAGAAGAAATGAACAGACACTTTTTTAAGAAGAAATACAAATGGCCTAAAGACACCTGAAAAAATGCTCCAATTCACTAATCATCAGAGAGATGCAAATCAAAATAACAATGAGGTATCATCTCAAACCATAGAGACTGACACATATCACAAAGAACAAGAACAATCGGTGCTGGAGGAGATGTGGGGAGAAAGGAACTCTCATTCACTGCTGGTGGGAATGCTGTCTAGTACAGCCTTTGTGGAAAACAATATGGAGATTCCCAATAAAACTGGAAATTGAATTCCCATATCATTCAGCTATACCACTCCTAGGGATATACCTTAGGAACAAAAAAAACGCAATTCAAAAAACCGTTCCTCACACCAATATTCATTGCAGAACTATTTACAGTAGCTAGTCTTTTGAAACAACCAAGATGCCCTTCAACAGATGAATGGCTAAAGAAACTGCGGTACAAAAGCCAACTTCAATATCTACAGAAGACTGACTATGATAACCATGACTGGGCAGAACTTATCCTGGGACCAAAAAAAAAAAAAAAAAAAAACTAGTCTAGGCTTTGGCTTATGATCTGTACAACAACCAAGATCTCTAACTCCAGAGGTCTGAATGAGACAACTGCAACCGAGCGGATCTTCTGGAAAGAGAAGGAAGAACTCTATTTTATGCTTCATCCTAGGATCAGGGCAAAAATCAACTACAGAAGACTGATTAAAACAGCAATGATGGAACAGAACTCTTAGAACCATAAAGAAGACTCCATCCTTGGACCTGTGCAAATACCAAGATCTCTAGATACAGAGGCAGGATTTTATTTGTCACGATGGAGTGGAAAGTTTCCAGACACCACCAAAGGACCAACGGGAGAGTAAAAAGAACATGTATGGAGCCTGTAGTTATTCCCATGACAATATACTTCAAGGGCAGAGAGACCCTGTATCTCTTAGGCCAAGGGAATTCCCTTTCTAATTTCCCCAATATTTACTGTGCCTATGCAAGAAAAAAAAGAAGAGAGAGAAACACAAATTAACTTTTTTATTGGTTTTACTATTGTTGTTATTTGTTGCTTGTTCCACCCCCCCACATGGGTTTTCTTTTTTGTGTGTGCTTTTTTATAATTTCAGGACAGTGGTTATTGTATGGTTGTTATCTGTATTGCTGTGGTGCTTTTTGAGTATTTTTGTTTGATTTTTTTTTTTAATTTTTTTACTATTGTTAGGTTTCTCCCTTTTTCCCTTTCTTCTCTTAAACTGATATTTATAGTCTCTAGAAGAACTCCTCGCATTTTTTGCTTGTTTGATTTTTGCCCCATTTTATTTATTATTTAGTTATTTATTTTCTTCAAACAGAACCACATAATTTGAACCATCTTATCTTGCCTCACCAATTGAGGAGGAAATAATGGAGGGTATCAAGACCAGACAGTCGTATGAACATTAAGACATTAAGTAGAAATCAAAAAACGATCAGACATGCTAGACACAGAGGGGACTACCTATACTAGCAACTCAGATGGTAAAGGAGGGGGATGTGGGATGCATGCTGGGAACAGGAATGGAGGGAGAACAACATTAGTGGTAGGAGTGCCCCTGATTCAATATCACTATGTACCTAAAAACTATTATGAAAGATTTGTAATCCACTTTGGTCAAAATAAAAAGTAAAAAAAAAAGAAAAAAGAAAAAAAAAAGAAACTGCAGTACATTTACACAATGGAATATTATGCAGCCATCAGGAGAGATGAAGTCATGACATTTTCCTATACATGGAATCTATTATGCTGAGTCCAATAAGTCAGAGGGAGAGAGATAGACACAGAATAGTATTGGGTTTTAAGAAAAATAAGACATTTTTCTAATAATTCTTAGAGATAATAGAGATGAGAGCTGGAAGGTCTAACTCACAATATGAAGCTCACCACAAAGAGTGGTGAGTGCAGTTAGAGAAATAAATACACTGACAGCTAACATAACCAGGTGAATGAACGAGGAAGTAGAAGCCTGTCTGAAATACAGGAGGTGGGAGATTTGGGGCATTGGTAATGGGAATGCCACATTGAGGAAGAGGGGTGTTCTTTATATGTCTGAAACCCAACTACAATTATGTTTGTAATCAAATTGTATAAATAAAGACATTAATAAAGAAAAAAGAATAAAATACTATGCCTTTAATGTTTAAGGCGTTGCATAAGTTTTATGGCTTTAGATTGCATTGTGTGCTACTAAGAAATATTATAATGTATTACAATCTGGGGACTTGAGGGACAAAGTAATTGTACATGGATTCTGTTTTATTTATCTTAATGTTCTTTGGCTGAAAGTTCAAAGTTAAGATATCAGCAAGGGGACTTCTGAGAATTATGTTATTGGTAATTGGCCTTCCACTGTAACTTTACCTTGTCCTCTTTCTGTGCATCTTTGTTCTCATAATTACAAATAAAAAATTAAAAAAAAAGAAAAAAGAATAAAAAGGTAGAATACCCATTTAACTGAATTTTTCTCCAGATATTGATTAATTACATACTGTCATTATTTAAAAAATTAACATTGAACAGTTTCTTGGGAGAAATAATGCTGTTAATATTACTATTTTTTAAAAAAAATCTGTAATCTCACTGAATGAGCAGTATGATACTGATTGGGTCCTTAAGAACAAATTGCTATTTCAATAGTGAGCATTCTGGGGCTCTTTTATATATAATCTCCATCAAAGACTGACCTTTTATCATTTTATATAATTGGATGAAAATGGTTTATTATAGTTCCAACCTGACCTGGCTCACTCTTGGTAGTGAGATAATGGAATAATAGAGAATCAACTATAGAAAATATCTTAAATTTAAGGAAATTTTGAAAGTTATATTTCTTACAACTCTTACAAGATTTTGATAAGAATTGAGTATATGAAAGTTGTGGTGTTGCTCTCTAAAAGAGAAACTGAAATATTATTGGCCAGTGCCATTAGGATCCAATCTATTTTCTAAATTGAAAGTCAAAATGATTAAACCATTTTCCTTTATTTTTATGATAATAGCACATGTCTGAATGGAGGGTTTACTTACCCTTTACATGAAGGTTATATCATTGGGGTTACCAATTTGAGAGGATTATAATCTGTAATTAATCAGGAATTATCAAAATAATGTTTATTGAATGAAATGTTAGCTATTCCAAATATATGGAATTTTATCATTTTATCATATTTGGTGGTATTGACATATTTTTCAGCATCTCTTGATTTCCAGACACTAGCACAGTTAACAGCAATAATTTAGCAAAATATTGAGAGTGACGAGCTATCAAAATATAGGTTAATTGCTATGAATTCATAAAAGGTAAAAATTTATTTTGGTTTTGGGTAAGATAAGAGGAGGCTTTTACTTAATGGCATATTGTTGGAAGATTATTTAAAAGATATTTGGTCTACACCTGGCAATACTGATCATGCACTCAGAAATCATTTGAGGCAGGCTTGCAGGACCATAGGGAATGCCAGGGATTGAATACAATCAACTTTGTCGAAGGCAAATAAATGCCCTTTCAACTGTATGATCTCTCTGGTCCCAATATCTTTGAGGATATTTTTGCTACTTTTTATTTTATTTGAACACTTTAAATACATCCCAAATATTAAGACTTAGTTCAAATAAATAATATCTTTGGCTTATAAATATTGTTTCTCAATAGTTTTCACTTTTATGTTGTAATTTTCTGCTATTTTACTTTCTGTAGCTTCTGTAAAATAACATAGATATTATAGGTAAAGAGATAATAGAAATGGTTGAAGTATATAGTTTGCATGTTGAAAATCCAGGTTAGATTCCCAGTACCTACCAAAGCATAACCAAGGAGCTATTGATGTGTACCAAATTGTGAATAGTTAGTGGCTTCGAGTATCATCAGCTGTGGCAAGAAGAAAGGAAGTAATTTAGGAAGAAAGGAAGGGAAGAAAGGGAGGGAAGGAGGGAAAGAAAGAAATTAGAAAGAAAAAAGAAAGAAAAAGAATAAAGGACTATCACTGAATTTCCTCTGAAATTTAAATGAAACTAGGAAATCATCTTTATACTGTTATAATTGCCATAGTAGTGATAAAATATAACCAGTTATTGTGTTGTTTTGGTATAAATAAAATAAATATTGGAAGAAAAAAACAGTGAAATGGTGATTATCAAACTTGTAATGAAATATATGAGCTAAGATAAAGTTTTTATATTAAAGTACAATGATCATCATTCTTGAATATTATGTTTTTCTCTTTCTCAATTACATATTTACTACGGTTTCCTGTTTCTTCTAATCACATTCTAGTTTACATAAAATTTGATATATAGTTTTATTACCAATTTCCTCTATATAAAATTTTAGTGTGTGTGTGTGTGTGTGTGTGTGTGTGTGTGTGTGTGTGTGTGTGTGTGTATGTTTTGGCCCAAAACTGCAGTGCTCAGGGCTTACTCTTGGCTCTGAGCTCATGGATCACTCCTGTGCTCAGGGACCATATGTTGTTCTGGGGATTGAATTGGGGCAAGGCAAATTCTTCAATCACTTGGGCCACCATAGTGTATATTTTTAAATTATCTATCATAATTTTTCTTTTGGTTTTTGGATCACACCCGGCAGCGCTCAGGAGGTTACTCCTGGCACTGTTCTCAGAAATAGCTTTTGGAAGGCTCGGGGGACCATATGAAATGCCAGGATTCAAACCACTGTCCTTCTGCATGCAAGGCAAATGCCCTACCTCCATGCTATCTCTCCAGTCCTCAATCATAAAATTTTTAAGCAAACTTTAATAAATATTTTTGGAAATATTAATGTCCTTTATACCTCTATGTCTGAAATTGATTAGTACAATTTAGTCTTTCCTTAGTGACTAATGCTTATTATTATTGGCATGTAAATCCTAGAGTTTCATGTTTACTGTAGAACTTTATAGCCTACAATGGGCATTTCATAGAAATTACTTCATATGAAACTCTATACCCCAAACTCCTTATTATTTGCCATTTACACTCTGCTAGAAATTAGTAAACCATCCATCTGGATTATTATAATTGGATACCAAATGTAAAGATACCTTTTAGTAAGATATATGACCTTTATGATAGCTTTTTATTAATGCTTAGATGCTGGGTTGGCTTAATCTTGACCTCTTGACAGTACTTAAATTGAGTGATATAGCTGGAAGCATTGACCAGATGAGAGAGGAGAATTATACAACTGGATTTTTAGCATATCATTATTTTAGAACTATTTCATCTAGAGTGCTATTAAAAGTCTACATAAAGACTTAATTAAAACACAGTTAAATATATTTAATATAAATTGCTTAATACTGTTCAAAACATATTAAAATTATCTATGTTATATTTTAGAAATAGTTTTTGGGAAAACAGTAAATATTTTCTATATAATTTTTGGAAATTGTTCAATGTTAAAACTGGGTAAATGTATCATAAAGTGAAAGAAAAATATTGTGTATCAATTAAGAGTAAATATTGATTATAATTATTTATCTATTGTGACTTTCAGCTTGATTTTGATGTGTGTATTCAATTTGTATGTATATTCAAGTGAAACATGTAATGCATGTAGAAATTGGCATGCACGAGGAAATAAAATATCTTAAAATTTTGAAGTAGCATTCTTTTTACAAAAGAATATATGTTTCAGAGGTAAAATATTACAAATCACAGCCATCACTGGTGTCAGTTTCCACATTCCACTGTCCCAGACTATCATTCCACCACTGTCCTCTCCAGCCTACCCCATTGCCAATTGAGTAGTCTATTATCAGACTCTTGAGGTTTTGTTTTCATTGCATATTGTATAGTCTCTTGCTTGCTTGCTTTTTATACCCCATATAGGTGAGTTCATCTGGTATTTTTCTCCTTTCGACTTATTTTTCTTTGTTTAAGCCTTTTAGACAAGATTTCATCTTTGCATAGTGGCTGAAAGAACCTTTAATACTTAATTTGTTTTTTCAGTGAAGGAAAATAGTTTTTGTTGAAACTTAGTTAGAAAGATCTGAGGGGGGAAAAGAATTGTGTGTTCACTCAGGCATCTCTAGAATGGACATACGGAAGCAAAGACACATACAGACAAACAAGGTATGTGTTTAAGGGAGAACACAAACTTTCAGAGCAAGTAAAGGGAACCTATTTACTTATTTTGTTTTGTTGTTTATTTTTTATTTTATTTTTTACCGCTTAAGTTATAATTTTATTTTTTTATATTTTAAATAATTTTATTGTGGTCAAAATGAGTTGCAATTATTTCATAGATATATTTAAGGCACATATTGACAATGAATGAGGGGCATTCACACCCCTAATGTTGTCTTCCCTCCACCCCTGTTCCCAGCATGTATCCCATATCTCCCTCCTTTATCCCCCATAATGCGAGTGTAACTGTTCTCCACTTGTATAGCCAGTTGTAAAATGGGTATTGATTCTGTTGTTGTTGATTATGGGTTTGATGTTTGAGTCTGATCATTTTTTTATTTCCACTAAATGTTCATTCGACTGTCTGGTCTTGGTACTATCCATTTTCCCCCCTCAAATTGTGAGGCTGAACAAGAAGATTTCAGTAATGTGGTTCTGTTAGAGATATATGAAAGATAAGGAATAAATGTATGAGGAAAATGGAGAACCTGTCTAGAGTACAGGCGGGGGTCGGGTGGGGAGGAGGGAGACTTGGGACATTGGTGATGGGAATGTTGCACTGGTGATGGGTGGTGTTCTTTACATGACTGAAACCCAAACACAATCATGTATGTAATTAAGGTGTTTAAATAAATTAAAAAAGAAAAAACAAAAACAAAAGCAAAAGGGAAAAAGAAAAGAAAAGGAACTAGTAGGGTTCATTCTAGGCATTATAAATTTCCCTTCAGAAGGAGAAACGGAAAAAAGAAGAAAAGAGTAACAAAGCAAAACAAACAAACAAAACCAAAAATAAACAACAATAGGGCAATAATAACAAAAGTACAAAAAGAACAAAAAAATGGGGCCAGAGGGATAGCATGGAGGTAAAGGATGCTTTGCATGCAGAAGGTCAGTGGTTCGAATCCCAGCATCCCATATAGTCCCCTGAGCCTGCCACAAGCAACTTCTGAGCATAGAGCCAGGAGTAACCCCTGAGCACTGCCGGGTGTGACCCAAAAACCAAATAAACAAACAAACAAATAGAACAAAATCAAGAAAAAATGACAAAACAAAATAGGACAAAACAAAACAAAGCGAAGAATGATGATTTCAGTAATGTGGTTCTGTTGGAGATATATAAAAAGATAAGGAATAAGAAAACAAAAGCAAAAGGGAAAAAGAAAAGAAAAGGAATTAGGAGGGGGTCAGTCTAGGTGTTATAAATTTCTCTTTAGAAGGAGAAACGGAAAAAAGAAGAAAAATGTAACAAAACAAAGCAAAATAAAACAAAAATATAATAGAGCAGTAATAACAAAAGTACGAAAAGAACAAAAAGGAAAACAAAAAAAGATAAAAACAAAACAAAGCAAAAAATTAATAAAAATAATGAATTAAAAAGTTAAGCTCCTGAGTTTCTTATTCATGCATTTATTTTGCCCTCGAGTTCATCCATGTGATTCTCAATGTGTGTAATTCTGCTATTGTGGTTTGCTAATATGGTTTTTAGTTTCCTCAGTTCTGTTTGTATGGACTTTCATTTTCTGATAAAGTTTATCTTTGAGTTGGATGAATTGTTCATCTATGGATCTCTGAATTTCTTTAGTTAGTGATTCTTTGAATTCCATTGTTCGCACATTAAATGCTGATTTTAGGTCCTCTTCTTTGTAAAATATGCATAGTCCCTTCTGGAGGACTTGAGAATCTGTTAGATTTCTCTCCATATTCCCAGATGGTGCCTTCCAGGGGTCTCAAACTCATTTTGGCCGCAAACGGCCCTCCATGGGCCGCAAACGGCCCTCCGTACAACATTTTGTGGCCCTGCCCTAGAGGAATCTTTTTTTGTTTGTTTTGTTTTAGTTGTTTGGGTCACACACCCCCAATGTTCAAGGCTTACTACTGACTTTGCACTTAAGGATCACCCCGACTTTGCCTCCTGCGGCCCCCAGGTAAATTGAGTTTGAGACCTCACTTTGCCTAATATTCATTATAACCTCTCACTGACTTAAATTTTTGAGTCTTTTTGAGTTTAGTTTGATGATTTTTTAAAATTTTTTTCTTATTTGAGCACTGTTCTTAAATACATTAATACAATATACAATATTTCAACTCTAATCCCAACACCAGCGTTGGCATTTCTCTGCCATTGTCCCAAGTTAGCTCCCATCCCCAAGATCTCCACCTTAACAGACACATTTAGATTTCATTGCTGTATTCAGTGTCCAATTCTTACAGTAGTGTTGACTCTAATGGTTTAGAGATATAGATATGCCTCATCTTTATACTATCATCTTTATACTTTATCATCTTTATCTTATACTATTAAGGGTTCCTGACCCAATCCATGTGTTACCTTCATATTACTTCTTACCTACTTATCCATTTCTCTCCTCGAAGTTTTCATTTCTGTCATATAAGGCAAAGTGTTTGTATGTCTTTTGATACTGTATGTTATTTTGTCTTATTATTTTTTATAAACACAGCAGGTAAATGAGACCATCTGGTGTTGTTTTTTCCTTCTAATTTATTTTACTTTGCATAATATCCTTCAGGTAAAAAGAAGTTGAGAGCAATTGCATACTTTCATCATTTCATGTGGCTGCGTAGTATTATGTTGCCTACATATACCACAACTTCATTGTCTACCCATTTGTTTTTGGACATTTTGCTTGTTTCCAGACCCTAATTATTGTACTGAATTCTGCAGTGTAATTTGGTGTGCTTATATATATATATATATATATATGTGTGTGTGTGTGTGTGTGTGTGTGTGTGTATTTGAATAATATTTTTTATGTTTTGGAAGTAGATACCAAGATGAGGAACTTATAGGTTATTATAGGAGCTTTATTCTTACTTATTAGAGAAATATTTATAATGTTTTCCATAGTAAATGAACTAGCAGCATTCCCAATCTTCAGTCAGTACATGTACAGTTCCTATAGTTATTCCCATGACAGTATACTTCAAGGGTGGAGAAATCCTGTTTCTCTTAGCCAAGGGAATTCCCTTTCTAATCTCCCCAATACTTACCTGCCTATGCAGGGAAAATAAAAAAGAAGCAGCACACAATAATTTTTATTTCGGTTTTGTTATTGTTGTTGTTTTTTTCCCCATTTTTTTGTGCTTTGTTTTGTTTTTATTTCAGGACCATGGTTATTGTGTGGTGCTTGTCTTTATTGCTATGGTGCTTTTTGGATTTTTTGTTTGATTTTTCTTTTTGTATTGTTATGTTTCTCTTCCTTTTTCCCCTTTTTTCTTAAATTGTTATTTATAGTCTCTAGAAAGACTCTGCCTATTTTTTGCTTGTTGCCCCATTTTATTTTTTTGTTCTTTCAAACAGAACCACATAACTTGAACCATCTTGTTCTTCAGCACAAATTGACGGGGAAATAATGGAGGGTACCAAGATCAAACAGTTGTATGATCACTAAGTAGTAATAAAAAATGATCAGACTTAAACACCAAATCCAAAGTCAAAGACAACAGAATAGATACCCAATCTACAACAAGCTAGACACAGAGGGAACAACTTATACTAGCAACCAGAGGAGTAAAGGAAAGGGATATGGGATGCATACTGGGAACAGGGGTGGAGGGAGATCAATTTTGGTGGTGGGAATTCCCCTGATTCAATGTCACTATGTACCTAAAATATTACCATGGAAGATATGAAATCTACTTTGGTCAAAATAAAAATTATTATTATAAAAATGTAGAAGCATATTTGCTGAAAAACCATGTTCTTTGGTAATATGTGCTTTCATTATATGTTGCTTGATCACAGAACAAAAGGATAAGAATGAATCTCATCTCCTTTGTCTAAGCTTAGTTATATTATTTTAGATTACAACACTATTAAAGTTTATATATAAAATTACTGCAGTCCATCTACATACCAATGACCAGTTTCCCTGTGTCATTTCTATTGTAATCTCCTCATTACCTACCATTCATTGATACATTTTGTAATCCCAATCTAGAAATTTTCATTGTTCAATACTATCTATTACTTTGTTTTGTTTAATGAAAGCCAGTTACATGAAAATCCCATATTTGAAGTACAGAATAAGCTAGTATAACACTAGAAAAAATACTTTCCTCTAGATCTGATATATATTCTGAATAATTAGTTTCCACATCAAGACATTATTCAACTTTGTTTTCAACTAGACATAAATCAATACTGTATATTACTACCTGACCTTTAAAGTAAATATATGAACTGTAACTGTTTTTCTGAAATATGCATACGTACCATAATATTCATTACTAATCATAGTCCTGGAATTTTCTAAAAATAGGAAATTAAAAAGAAACAGAAAAGGACAATACATAAGACTAGACTTGAATATAATGACATTTATTTTATTATAAAAGATAGTTTTAGTAGGAAAAATATATTGAATAATGAAGTCTAGGCTTCATTTAAAGAAGTTATTTAACAGACTAAACTTTTATGTATTTAAATATATACCATAGAACTCATTGTTTTATTACTGTGTAAAATACAAAATAATATTTAAAATATAATTTATAATATATAAAAATATAAAAACATACTTATCATGTCTGGACAGCAGTTTGGTGGTTGGTGATTCTGGGATGTTGGAAATAACTTCTTAGTTTATGAATCTCCATGCAATTTCATTTAGAGATAAAATACCAATTAAAATTTACAAGGGCACCTAGTAGTGGGATAAAATGTATGTGGTACATGATTTGTGTTTTTTTTGCATTTTGGAGTCACACCTAGCTGCGCTCAGGAGTTACTTCTGGCTCTGTGCTCAGAAATCACTCCTGGCATGGGGACCATATGGGATGCCTGGATTCGAATCACCATCCTTCCTGGATAAATTGCATGCAAAGCAAACACCCTACCACTGTGCTATCTCTCCAGCCCAATTTTGTTATTTTTTGTAATTTCTCTTTTCAATTTCATAGAAAGTTCTGTTTTTAACATATATATAATATGCACATATAATATGCTATAATATTAGCATTATAGATATTTGTTAGTAGTACATTTATTTAAATTTTATAGACAAAATTAAGAAATATTTGGTTTTGATTTATTGTATGTTCTTTATTTTATATAACTTAAAAATTAAAGAAATAGATGTTACTTAATAACGCTAATACATTTTATGCTTTCTCAGGCTGGGATGATAAAAAGTGATAATGATGAATATTTCATTGAACCCTTGGAAAGAGGTAAACAGATGGAGGAAGAAAAAGGAAGAATTCATATTGTCTACAAGAGATCAGCAGTCGAACGGTCCCCCATAGACATGTCAAAAGACTTTCACTATCCAGGTAGGCATCTTTACCTGTTTGAATACCTAACCTTAATTGTAAGATATAATGAAAACAGTTTTTTACAAATCAAAAGAATGTATTGGCCTGTGCTCTTGAATAATATAGGGTTGACAAAAATTTATACTTATAAATTATGAAATTTAACTTGCCTTTTTAAAACAGTAGAAGAATAAATATTATAGATTTTATTCTAGTGAATTAGTTTCTTTGATCTGTTTATAGATTTAAATCTTCACCTTAAAATTTTTTCTCTAACTGATGTTAAAACTTGAAAAAAATTTGCTTAATCAATGCTATATTTTTAACATAATTTTTATTTTGATCATAGTGGCTTACATATTGTTGACAATAATATTTTAGGTACATATTTACATAAAATCAGGGGGGATTCCCATCACCGGTTTGTCTTCCGTACTCCTCCGTTTTTGTCCTACCTTCCATATCCTCTTCCCTCACCCCCAGGGCTGCTAGACCTTACACCTGTTTGGTCCTGATGCCTCCTTTATTTCCCCCTCTAATTGGGGGGCAGGACTAGCTAGTTCAAGTTATGTGGTTTTGTTTGAAGAGGAGAAAAATAATAAACTGGGGTAAAAGTCTAATACACCAGGAATAAGCAGAATTCTTTTTTTTTAATTTATTTAAACACCTTAATTACATACATGATTGTGTTTGGGTTTCAGTCATGTAAAGAACACCACCCATCACCAGTGCAACATTCCCATCACCAATGTCCCAAGCCTCCTTCCTCCCCACCCGACCCCCGCCTGTACTCTAGACAGGCTCTCCATTTTCCTCATACATTCTCATAATTAGGACAGTTCAAAATGTAGTTATTTCCCTAACTAAACTCATCACTCTTTGTGGTGAGCTACCTGAGGTGAGCTGGAACTTCCAGCTTTTCTCTTCTGTGTCTGAACATTATTATTACAAGGGTGTCTTTCATTTTTCTTAAAACCCATAGATGAGTGAGACCATTCTGCGTTTTTCTCTCTCTCTCTGACTTATTTAACTCAGCATAATAGATTCCGTGTACATCCATGTATAGGAAAATTTCATAACTTCATCTCTCCTGACAGCTGCATAATATTCCATTGTGTATATGTACCACAGTTTCTTTAGCCATTCGTCTGTTGAAGGGCATCTTGGTTGTTTCCAGAGTCTTGCTATGGTAAATAGTGCTGCAATGAATATAGGTGTAAGGAAGGGGTTTTTGTATTGTATTTTTGTGTTCCTAGGGTATATTCCTAGGAGTGGTATAGCTGGATCGTATGGGAGCTCGATTTCCAGTTTTTGGAGGAATCTCCATATTGCTTTCCATAAAGGTTGAACTAGACAGCATTCCCACCAGCAGTGAATAAGAGTTCCTTTCTCTCCACATCCCCGCCAACACTGTTTATTCTCATTCTTTGTGATTGTGCCATTCTCTGGGGTGTGAGGTGGTATCTCATCGTTGTTTTGATTTGCATCTCCCTGATGATTAGTGATGTGGAACATTTTTTCATGTGTCTTTTGGCCATGTGTATTTCTTCTTTATCAAAGTGTCTGTTCATTTCTTCTCCCCATTTTTTGATGGGGATAGATGTTTTTTTCTTGTAAAGTTCTGTCAGTGCCTTGTATATTTTGGAGATTAGCCCCTTATCTGATGGGTATTGGGTGAATAGTTTCTCCCACTCAGTGGGTGGCTCTTGTATCCTGGGCACTATTTCCTTTGAGGTGCAGAAGCTTCTCAGCTTAATATATTCCCATCTGTTAATCTCTGCTTTCACTTGCTTGGAGAGTGCAGTTTCCTCCTTGAAGATGCCTGTAATGTCCTGGAGTATTTTGCATATGTGCTGTTCTATATATCTTATGGTTTTGGGGCTGATATCGAGGTCTTTATTCCATTTGGATTTTACCTTCATACATGATGTTAGCTGGGGGTCTAAGTTCAATTTTTTGCAAGTGGCTATCCAATTGTGCCAACACCACTTGTTGAAGAGGCTTTCCCTGCTCCATTTAGGATTTCCTGCTCCTTTATCAAAAATTAGGTGGTTGTATGTCTGGGGAACATTTTCTGAGTATTCAAGCCTATTCCACTGATCTGAGGACCTATCCTTATTCCAATACCATGCTGTTTTGATAACTGTTGCTTTGTAGTAGAGTTTAAAGTTGGGGAAAGTAATTCCTCCCATATTCTTTTTCCTAATGATTGCTTTAGCTATTCGAGGGTGTTTATTGTTCCAAATGAATTTCAAAAGTGCCTGATCCACTTCTTTGAAGAATGTCATGGGTATATTTAGAGGGATGGCATTAAATCTGTATAATGCCTTGGGGAGTATTGCCATTTTGATGATGTTAATCCTGCCAATCCATGAGCAGGGTATGTGTTTCCATTTCCGTGTGTCCTCTCTTATTTCTTGGAGCAGAGTTTTATAGTTTTCTTTGTATAGGTCCTTCACATATTTAGTCAAGTTGATTCCAAGATATTTGAGTTTGTGTGGCACTATTGTGAATGGGGTTGTTTTCTTAATGTCCATTTCATCCTTATTACTATTGGTGTATAGAAAGGCCATTGATTTTTGTGTGTTAATTTTGTAGCCTGCCACCTTGCTATATGAGTCTATTGTTTCTAGAAGCTTTTTGATAGAGTCTTTAGGGTTTTCTAAGTAGAGTATCATGTCATCTGCAAACAGTGAGAGCTTGACTTCTTCCTTTCCTATCTGGATTCCCTTGATATCCTTTTCTTGCCTAATCGCTATAGCAAGTACTTCCAGTGCTATGTTGAATAGGAGTGGTGAGAGAGGACAGACTTGTCTTGTGCCAGAATTTAGAAGGAAGGCTTTCAGTTTTTCTCCATTGAGGATAATATTTGCCACTGGCTTGTGCTAGATGGCCTTCACTATATTGAGAAAGGTTCCCTCCATTCCCATCTTGCTGAGAGTTTTGATCAAGAATGGGTGTTGGACCTTATCAAATGCTTTCTCTGCATCTATTGATATGATCATGTGGTTTTTATTTTTCTTGTTATTGATGTTGTGTATTATGTTGATAGATTTACGGATGTTAAACCAGCCTTGCATTCCTGGGATGAAACCTACTTGATCGTAGTGGATGATCTTTTTAACGAGGCATTGAATCCTATTTGCCAGGATTTTGTTGAGGATCTTTGCATCTGCATTCATCAGTGATATTGGTCTGTAATTTTCTTTTTTGGTAGCGTCTCTGTCTGGTTTAGGTATCAAGGTGATGTTGGCTTCATAAAAGCTATTTGGAAGTGTTTTTGTTTGTTCAATTTCATGAAAGATTCTTGCCAAGATTGGCAGTAGTTCCTCTTGGAAATTTTGATAGAATTCATTAGTGAATCCATCTGGACCTGGGCTTTTGTTTTTCGGCAGACATTTGATTACTGTTTTAATTTCATCAATGGTGATGGGGGTGTTTAGATATCCTTCAACCGTGGAAGATTATAAGAGTCCAAGAATTTATCCATTTCTTCCAGGTTCTCATTTTTAGTGGCGTAGAGTTTTTCAAAGTAGTTTCTGATTACCCTTTGAATCTCTGTCATATCAGTAGTGATCTCTCCTTTTTCATTCCTGATACGAGTTATCAAGTTTCTCTCTCTCTCTTTCTTTGTTAGGTTTGCCAGTGGTCTATCAATCTTGTTTATTTTTTTGAAGAACCAACTTCTGCTTTCGTTGATCTTTCGGATTGTTTTTTGGGTTTCCACTTCGTTGATTTCTGCTCTCAGCTTTGTTATTTCCTTCTGTCTTCCTATTCTTGGGTCCGTTTGTTGAGCATTTTCTAGTTCTATTAGCTGTGTCATTAAACTACTCAGGTAAGCTCCTTCTTCCTTCCTGATGTGTGCTTGCAAAGCTATAAATTTTCCTCTCAGTACTGCTTTTGCTGTGTCCCATAAGTTCTGAGAGTTTGTGTCTTTATTGTCATTTGTTTCCAGGAACCTTTTTATTTCCTCCTTGATTTCATCTCGGACCCACTGGTTATTGAGCATGAGGCTGTTTAACTTCCAGGTGTTAAAGTGTTTCTTCTGAGTCCCTTTGGAGTTCACAAATAATTTCAGAGCCTTGTGGTCAGCGAAGGTAGTCTGCAAAATTTCTATCCTCTTGATCTTATGGAGGTATGTTTTATGTGCCAGCATGTAGTCTATCCTGGAGAATGTCCCATGTACATTGGAGAAGAATGTGTATCCAGGTTTCTGGGGATGGAGTGTCCTATATATATCCACTAGGCCTCTTTCTTCCATTTCTCTCCTCAGGTCTAATATATTCTTCTTGGGTTTCAGTCTGGTTGACCTATCCAGTGTTGACAAAGCCGTGTTAAGGTCCCCCACAATTATTGTGTTGTTGTTGATATTATTTTTCAGATTTGTCAACAGTTGTATTAAATATTTTTCTGGCCCCTCATTCGGTGCATATATGTTTAGGAGAGTGAATTCTTCCTGCTCTACGTACCCCTTGATTAATATAAAATGTCCATCTTTGTCCCTTACAACCTTCCTGAGTATAAAGTTTGCATTATCTGATATTAGTATGGCCACTCCAGCTTTTTTATGGGTGTTGTTTGCTTGGATAATTTTTCTCCAGCCTTTTATTTTGAGTCTATGTTTTTTCTGACTATTCAGGTGCATTTCTTGTAGGCAGCAGAAGGTTAGATTGAGTTTTTTGATCCATTTAGCCACTCTGTCTCTTAACTGGTGCATTTAGTCCATTGACGTTGAGAGAAAGAATTGTCCTGGGATTTAACGCCATCTTTATTTCAAACTTTGGTGTGTCTTTTGGGTAGTCTTCTCTTAGATTAGGTATTTCAGTTTTTCTCTTAAGACTGGTTTTATGTCTGTGAAGTTTCTGAGCTGTTTTTTGTCTGTGAAGCCATGTATTCTTCCGTCAAACCAGAAAGTGAGTTTTGCTGGGTATAGTATTCTGGGTGAAGCATTCATTTCATTCTGTCTTGTCACAATATCCCACCACTGCTTTCTGGCATTGAGTGTTTCTGGTGACAGGTCTGCTGTAAATCTCAGGGAAGCTTGCTTGAACGTGATTTCTCCTTTTGATCTTGCTGTTTTCAGAATTCTGTCTCTATCTGTGGGATTTGTCATTGTGACTAGGATGTGTCTTGGGGTGGTTTTTCTGGGGTCTCTTTTGGTTGGTACTCTTCGGGCATGCAGGATTTGATCACATATATTCTTTAGCTCTGGAAGTTTCTCTTTAATGATATTCTTGACCATTGATTCTTCGTGGAAATTTTCTTCCTGGGTCTCTGGGACTTCAATGATTCTTAAGTTGTTTCTGTTGATCTTATCATAGACTTCTATTTTCATCTGTTCCCATTCTTTGACTAATTTTTCCATTGTCTGCTCATTTGCTTTAAGTTTTTTTTCCAATCTCTCTTGCTGTATGGAATCGTTATGTATCTCATCTTCCACAGCACCAAGTCTATTCTCAGCTTCTGATACCCAGTCCCAGAGCTTATCCATTTTGTCATTCACTTCGTTTACTGACTTTTTCAGTCCTGTTAGTTGACATATTATTTCAGTTTGGAGTTTTGTGATTTCTGTCTTCATATTTTCTTGGTTCTTATTAGTGTTCTGTTCAACTCGATCCATGGTTTCTTGGAGTCCATTGAGCATCTTCCATATTGCTAGTCTAAAGTCCTTATCTGAGAGGTTGATTAGTTGGTTGGTCATTATCTGTTCCTCAGAATTGTCATCTTCATTCTCTATGTCTGATGCTGGCCTGCGTTGTTTCCCCATTGTCACACTTGTATTGTGGGTTTTTCTACGTGTTGTGGTGGTATTCATTGTCTATATGATGCAGGCAGCACACTCCTCTGGCTCCTCCCTTTCTGTATGGGCTGACTTGCCTCTAAGGGAGGGGAGTCCTCCGTGGATGAAGCCTCACACTGGGTCAAATCTTAGGCCCGAGTATGCAACAGAGAAGACAGTCCGGAGAGAAATGTTTGCTTCTGTGATATAGCGCCGTTCTTAGTGTGATTTTTCCTTCTTGTTGCAATGGAGTTCTTTCCTTAGAAAGAGTGCGCTTCGCTACGCGGCCGTGCTCCGCTGGAGCCTCTTTTTGCCCCACTCCAAGAGTTTCACGCAAGAGGACAGTAGACAGACATAGACAGGTCACACTCACTAGTTTTTCCTAGTTGGGCCCCACTGGGCCCGTGTACTTTCGCGGATTTTCCCCGCCTGGTGTCACACACAGGGAGCCTGCTTTTGCAAAGCTTTACAGGTTTAAGCAGAATTCTTTTAGAGGCTCTTGCCATCGGTTTGAGAGACGAAGGAGAAAAAGAAGGTGAAACAGTCCACCCCTACGAGATGAGGTGTCAAATATCTATTAAGAGTTCCAACAATAACGCTAAGCACCCCAAAAACAGAACAAAACAAACAAACAAAAAATGTCATGGTCTTGAGAAAGGCATCCAAAACCCTTCATCCCTCATACCCATCCATACTTCCCACGGTATTAACACTCTTCACCCTCAGTCCTTAATCTATTAGGCATCAAGATTGACCTCCTACCCCAATGAACCAGTACCCAGTACCCAAACGAAGAGACACCCAATCAAACCCACACTTCGTCTCAATGCTATATTTTTATTTCAAATTATTAATTTAAAATATTGTATGCATAAGATTTACATGTTACAACTTTTATTAAAGTTTATCAATTAGGCTTTATTTGCCTTCACATTATGAAAAAATTACTACTAATTATGTTTTCATATTTCAAAAACTTCATTCCTAATTAGAAAACTAGTTATATTACATTATTTGTAGTAAGATGCAATATGTTTTCTACAGTCTTGGTTGTTGTGTATATGATTAATAAATAGTATGCCTTTTAGGCAATGGTTAAATGATTTTTAAAAAAGAATGTTCATATATTATGGAATAAAATATTTTTTAAAACAAAAATTATGAGAATTATTGGTTTAATACTTATAGTTTTATATGCTGGATAGGGGAAATAATAATACTTGAATAGAAGATTTAAATGATTTCAATGGGATGGACATTATTTTAAGAAATTACTTAAAGTATCAATTTCAGTAGAATCAGTTCAGTCATATCTTATTCTTAATTTTAAAAATACAGGCTCTATGAAATTTTCTATTGTGAAGTAGATCACATTATAGTAGTTGTGGTAAAAATTTTACAATATTTACTTAAATAAGTTTTTTAACGTTGATAGATTAAAGCAAAATACATTTTGTTGTTATTAACTTTCAGTTGCTTGATCCAAGGAGATTATAAGGGTTATGGTGTATGCTTTGCATATAGCCAACTCAGCTTTGATTCTGGACACTTTATCATACTCTAAGCTTTGCCAGATTAATCTCTGAAGGTCCCCAAGTACCTTACGGGGTCACTCAGGTGTCTTTTGAGCACTGCTAATGTGGTTTAATAAACACCAGTACTTAAGAACCCAAGTAGCACCAGAGACCCTGTATTGAACTGCAGGCCCTCTTAGCCAAGAATTATCAGGAGGGTGCCTTTGTGACCATTCTCTAGAGTTACTTTTAGGAGGTATTTCCCCAATACAACACAATTCTTTTAAATTAATTGAAATCTTGATTCAAAATTAAACTATTCAGTTATTTTAGATTCTTTCCTGTCAAGCCTTAGCATGAATTTAATACTTTTTGTTTCCTTAATTATGAAGGTCTGATTCAACTGAGATGTGGTGATATCATATTGCCTTTGGAGAATTTTAAATTATAGTCATGTAATTTATAAGTATAAATTTCTTGCTCTGTAAATAGAAATTCAGATTCATATATTTTAAACACCATACTGTAACTTTAATTTTTTCTTTTAACTTTTTGGTCACGTTTCTGAGAGCTGAGCATTAGTTTTTCCAAGTGAAAATTAAGAAAATGTTTTTATAATTTATTCATTATCTGAAAATTTAAAATTGAGCATCTTCTAGATTAGAAAGTTGTGATGAATTATTAATGAGAACTGTAGTCCCATGTAGTAGAGCGTTTTATTATGGATTGATGAGATTATTTGATGAAACACAAGAGTATCTTTTTCAATAAGTTATAAGAAGAAAAAGAAAATAAGTCTTAACATAAATAAAGATGGGGCCGGAGAGATAGCATGGAGGTAAAAGCTTTTGCCTTGCATGTAGAAGGTTGGTGCTTCGAATCCCGGCATTCCATATGGTCCCACAACCCTGCCAGGAGCGATTTCTGAGTATAGAGCCAGGAATAATCCCTGAGCATGGCTGGGTGTGACCCAAAAACAAAACAAAAACAAAAACAAAAACACACCTTATAAATAGATGTTTAAGAGCCTTGCCTTTATAAATGTCTTTATCAAAGGATGTACTTTGATAATAAGCAAGACACTTGAATTTTTAAAGTATTTTAGTGACTCCCTTGTAATTAAATATTTTGTATGTTGCTCATTGCCACATAATTATCAGGGCATTTTTCTTACAGCATAAGGTTAGTACTGATCATTCATTTGAGACAAAGTTTTTTCAAGTTTTTCATATGATTACCATGATAATTTGAACTGTGTAATATTAAGAGGAAATAGACAAAATTGTATTGAGATTGAAGTACAATTGAGTTATTTGATGAAGTATATATTGGAGATAGAAGGATAATGAGAGCAGGAGAGTGAAAGAGTTAGAATAAGAGAATAGAATAATTTAGGACTGAATTACAATTCTAAAACCAGAAGAGTAGAAAATTACCTTTCTGAAACCCACATTTTTAAAATAGAAATAATTATAATCTTAATGGAGAATCTAAGTAGGTATAATTTTGTTAATACAAGTGGAAGATAGGTTGGAACAGTGGTGAATTTTAAAAATGTATTGTGTGTTTTCATAATCTTGTTCTAAGACACATTTAAGTGAAGATGGGTAGAGATAAATTTTGGTTTCATATATCAATCAGTTTTGCCTCATGGAAATTTGGAATGTCTCTACTGCCTTCCTTTTTCCCCACACAATTTTGCATTAGTGAGAAGCAGAAGTACAGTTATATTGTACATAATTGGAGTGCATGAAATATATTTTCTTCTTATTCATAAAGGAGGGCATGGTTTTAGGTCATAATAAAAATCTCCATAAAATCAAAAGTTAGCACAAAACAAAATTGTGTTTCTATTATTTTAAGAACCCAAAACTATTCTTGACTGAATGCAAACATTTATTTTGTTCCCTTATCCTCTAAAAATATTTACCTGTTTGTTCTCTTATGCTTTAAAAATATTTATCAACTTTTCAATGAAAGTTATAGCTTTGTACCTATTGAAATAATATGTTAAAGGTATGATTCAACAATTCCAATATATTGAAGATTTTTTTGGTTCCTAGGAGGAAAGGTAGTATTACAGAATGTAGAAATATATACAGAAATGTTTTAAAATCTATTGAGCTTGTAAACTAACAAATGTAGTATTTTATCTTAAAATTTCTCTTTTATTAATAAAACTTACATCATGTTTTTATTTGACATTATATATCATGGCCTCTTCCAGTGAAGAACTGGTCAGTGTTCTTAACACATAGCATTCACAGATTCTGGCAAAGAATCACCATCCTTTCGTTAAACAACAAACATAAACTTGGCTTGCTTATGATAAATAAACTTGTCTACTTCATCATGGCCAGGCTGTGTGGTTTTGAGTTTTCTTACAGATTCTGATTTGGGAGTGTGGAAATCAAACCCATGTTTTGGCACCATTAGTTCAGAGAAAATTGTTTTTTGCTGTTTTTGAAATTTTCTTGGTGAAAACATGATTAATAAATCACTAGTGTTATAAAACTCACTTCCACTGTTAAATGAGTCATTCAAAACCGAAGTTATAAAATAATCCCTATATATGAATGCCTACTTTTTTATTATTAAAACGTTGGTTTCAGGCTGTAATTTTTGTTGTTGTTGTGGAGGAGGGGTATTGGATATATGACATCATTTAGCTTTTCATATTTTTAATTTAATCCCTAGGCCCTAAGGCTTCTCCCCTCAAATTACAACTATTCAGTCACCAGAAGCTTTGTGTTAAGGTAATTTTTGTAATTACTTCCTACCAGTGGGAAACAAGGAATAGTAAGCCTTTATCTTCTAGCTTCCTTTCAGGATTTTCATTTTCCTGCATGAACCCAAGTGCTTGTGTTGCTGGTGTGGTTGTCATGGTGCTGCAAAGGAGTGTCTTTGTCCCAGGTGGGAAACATGTACCAGTCAGAAATGATTTGGGAGTTGCTCCTGGTTGCCAGGGAATGAAACTATGAAACAAGAACTAGAATAATGGGAAGACTATTCCTTATTTTACTTACCCTAAGAAGTTTCTAGGCAGAGTCCTTCCTTCAATCTATGGACACATTAGTAGGTACTCTAAGTCTTTGTGTTTGGAAGTTCTCACGACCTATGGCCCCAACCAAAGTGAAAACATTGGGAGACTTTGTATTTCCTCCTAAGACTCCACTAATCAAACAAGAGAGATTAATTTTAGCAGATGTTTACTTATCAAGTGAAGCATGGAACATAACATACTAAACCATTAAGATCTGTCAAATAATGGCCGTTCTTCAAGGTAGACGTTAAATGCTGAATTTTTCACAGCTCTGAAGTTTTGTTAATCATATAATCTAAGGCTTGACCATTTGTCAAGGCTGCTACTATTAGATTAATATGAAAATATGAATCATATGTACAAAATTATTTTGGTTGGCTGTATAGATTTCATAATATATGTGTTTCTACAAATCATTGGCTAAATAAAAGCAATTAAAGATTGCTTTTAAATAGTTGATGATTGCAAAATTATGAAGAAGCAGAGTGAAAGAATTTTCAGAATGTGAAAAATTTCAGATATGAAACATAAAGGATAATATTTTAATTATTTTCATCAAAACATTTACTAGTTTATCTCATTATTAATAGATTTACTGAAACTTGCTTGGGAAATTATGGACTTGGTTAATGCTTTATAACTGGAACTCCCATTTTTTTAATAAAGATTTGACTATAGAACATTGAGGAAACTGTATTGAAAAATTCAGAACTACTACAGTACTATTTAGTTATTGACAGGACATTAATGAAAAAGAGCATTGACAGATTTTAAATACAGATCATGTTTGAAATTAAATTGTGATAAGAATATAATTAAACTAATTTAGGCCAGGGACAGGAGGAGCTCAGGTTACTTACAGTATGGAATTTATTACATTTTGATCTTGTATTAAAATTTCATATTAATCATATTGGCCAGCTGAATAGTTCAGACCAGTTCGATAATCCCTGAGTTCTGACCACCCCCAGTTCACCTGACCAGATTCTGTGCTCAATGTTGCAATAGATCACCCTGAGTTTTGATTAGGACTCTATTTAGTTCAGGTGATAAAGCCAATTTCTGTTATGGCTGACCCTTGTTCAACAGCTCCCTTGTTCAATAGCTCCCCAAGGAATTCATATTGCTTTGTTGGTGCACAGGAACAAAAGGGAGTCACAGTTTCCTTGGATCACTAGATTGATGTGAGAGGAGCCCACAAAGTAAGTATTCTGCAATTAGATTCTTCACAATAGAGTAGAAAGAAAAATTAACTCCTTAGAGTTCCTCATTGATATTTTATTTTATTTTTTCCCTTTTAAAATGTAGTTTATTAAATACAGTGGTAACAAGCTTGTTCATAACAGAGTTAACTTTTTTCACAGTTTATTATTTTGTTCATAATTGAGTTTCAGTCATATTAATCTTTCATCAGAACAAATTTTTCACATTGTCTATAGTTTCTCCTATCTTCGAGTCTGTCCTCTGCCTTGCAGTCTCACTGTAGTTTTCAATACTGCTGAAGGGATATCATGCATATCACTTTATCTTTTTTCAGCATCTATGTCTTGTCCAGAGTGGTCATATAGAATTACAATCATTATAGTGATAACTTTTCTGCCCTAACTACACTCCCCCAAATTTGTGTCAAGCTTTCTCCTAGGGACAGGCAATTGTCTTCCATGGCAATTGTTTCGATTATCTTTGAATATTAATAAGATGCCATATTTTATATACCACAAATTAGTGCAATCATTCTATGTTTATCCCTTTACCTCTGACTCATTTCACTCTCTTATTGAACGAGATCAAATTTTATGATTCATTTTCTTAACAGCTTCATCGTATTCAATCAGGGGTCTCAAACTTGTTGCCCTTCCCTAGAGGAATCTTATTTTGTTTTGTTTTGTTTTAGTTGTTTGGGTCACACTCCCCAATGTTCAAGGCTTACTACTGACTTTGCACTCAAGGATCACCCCGACTTTGCCTCCTGCAGCCCCCAGGTAAATTGACTTTGAGACCCCTGGGAGCAATTTTTATCTGCCTTTTGGCCATCTGTATTTTTTCTTTGAGGAAATGACTGTTTCTTCTCATTATTGAAGTATTGGATACTTTATTTTGTTCTTTGTTTGCTTTGTTTTGCTAAGCTCTACCAGTGACTTAGATATGTTAGATATTATCCCATATTCAGATGGTTATTGGGTGAATAGTTTCATTTCATGGATAATCTCTATATCCTAATCACTATTTCCTTTGAGGTGTAGAAGTTTCTCAGTTTAAGAAATTTAAGTTCTGGGGCTGGAGAGGTGGCACTAGAGGTAAGGTGTCTGCCTTGGAAGCGCTAGCCAAGGAAGGACCATGGTTTGATCCCCCGGCATCCCATATGGACTCCTAGCAAATAAGAATGTTGTTGGGTTTTATTCTCCTAAAAACTACTTCAGCTTGTAATGGTCAAATCTTTCTCTCATGGGGATAAAGCCCAAACAAAAACATATTAAAAATCTTTTAATTGATCTTTTGATGATGAAGCCTCATGTGTATATGCTATGAGAGAAATAAAGTATCGGAAACTCCTTTCATATGAGCTCAATCGCTTTCTGCAGCATACTTAACCATATGATTTGTAATCTACAATATATCATAATTATAGTTTTGGTATTCTAAATCAATAGAAAAACTTTGGAATTTTTGTTTTCCCACATCTATACTCCTGTATTTGCAATATTAATTCTCATTGACATGTTTTATTTTTATAAATAATATTTGAAAATATAAACTTATACTGACCTCTATTTGTTGCTATATAAAGAAATCCAATTTATTCACTTTGAGAATTATGAAGTGATTAAAACATTCTATACAAAATAGAAAATAGCAGTAGTTAAATAGGTGTCATGAACCCATTAATGAATTTTTGAAGATTTTTCTTCTTACAGTTAAAATAATATGATTGAAAGTAATAGTCACTGTGTCTAATCCTTCTTCAATACAAATAGGAAAGTCATCTAATATAGTCTCCCTCAGCTCTTGGCAGTAATAAAGAAAATTAAATAGACTATTTATGAAAGAAATTTTTATTTTAAATTCAGCAACCAAATATTGAAGAACAAGCTTAAATGAACAAACTAAAGGGAAAGACAATTAGTCCTCTCATGGCCTCTTATATTTCTACCTAGAAGAAGAATATAAATGGCTATTTAAAACAAAAGTTTTAATTAATATAAAAAGTTGGTACATTAGTTTTGTTTGTTTAGGTCTATATCTGGCAGTGCTTAGGGCTTAATCTTGACTCTGCATTCAGGGATTATTCCTATAGAAGCTCTGAGGACCAAATGAGGTGCCAGGGAATGAACCGGAATCAGATGTGTACAAGGCATACACCCTACATATTGTTCTGTCACTCCAGCCCCATCTATCACTCTAACTCAATTATATTAATATAGAACCAAACACATTCTTTATTAGCTTCTTTTTATTTTTAAAATTAAAGTAATATGGGGCCTGGAGAGATAGCACAGCGGCATTTGCCTTGCAAGCAGCTGATCCAGGACCAAAGGTGGTTGGTTCGAATCCCGGTGTCCCATATGGTCCCCCGTGCCTGCCAGGAGCTATTTCTGAGCAGACAGCCAGGAGTAACCCCTGAGCATCGCCGGGTGTGGCCCAAAAACCAAAAAAAAAAAAGTAATATTTGTTTTATTAATTTTAATTTTTCTTAATAATATATTTAAACAACATGGTTACAAAGATGTTTGTAGTAGGGTTTCAGTCATTAAAAAGTACACCACACTCTTCACCAATACAACCTTCCTGCCATCAATGCTCTCCTCATTCCTCCTCCCCCACATCCTACCTATCTTCCAGACAGGCATTTTATTTCTCTCACTCACTATCATTGTAATGATAGCTGATAGTGTGGTTATTTCTCTAAATGCGCTCATCACTCTTGGTGGTAAGGTTCATATCATGGGCTGGTCCTTCTGACCCCATTGTCTCCATACTGTCTTTTATTTTTCTTAAATCTTAAACTTATATTTCTTAAATCTTAAATCTTAAATGAATGACACTATTCTGTGTCTATCTCTTCTTCTCTGAGTTATTTCACTCAGCATAATAATTTTCATGTCCATCCATGTATAGGTGAATTTTATGACTTTATTTTTCCGAACAGCTGCATAGTATTCCATTGTGTATATATGCCAGTTTCTTTAACCACTCATCCATTGTCAGGCATCTGGATTATTTTCAGATTCTAGCTATTGAAAATAGCACTGTGAACATAGGCATGCAGAGAGCTTTTTGTATTGTGTTTCTGTGTTCTTAAGGTATATCCCTAAAAGTGGGATTTCTGGATCATATGGGAGCTCAATTTTCAGTTTTTTTGAGGAATCTCCATATTGTTTTCCATAGAGACTGGGCCAGACAGCATTTCCACCAGCCGTAAAAGAGAGTTCCTTTCTCCCCATAACCCTGCTAGCACTGATGCTCTTGGTTTTTTGTTTGTTTGTTTGTTTGTTTGTTTGTAATGTGTGCCAGTCTCGATGGCATGAGATGATACCTCATTGTTGTTCTGATTTGCATCTCCCTGATGATTAGTATTGTGGAGTATTTTTTCATGTACCTTTTGGCTATTCTTTGAGGATGTGTCTATTAATTTTATCCCCATTTTTTGAAGGAATTAGATTATTTTTCCTGTTAAATTCTGTCAGTACTTAATATATCTTAGATAATAGCCCCTTATCTGATGGGTATTGAGTGAGTAGTTAGTTTCTCCCATTCCATGGGTGGCCTTTGTATCCTAGTCTCTGTTTTTTTTGAGGTGCAAAAGAACTTTTCAGTTTAATGTAGTCCCATTTGTTTATCTCTGCTTCCACTTGCTTGGACTGTGCTGTTTCCTCCTTGCAGATGACTTTAGTCTCAATGTCATGGAGTGTTTTACCTACATTTTCTTCTGTATACCTTATTGTTTTAGGTCCGATATCAAGATCTTTAATCCATTTTGATTTGACCTTTGTGACTGGTGTTAGATGGAGGTTCAAGCTTGCTTTATTACATGTTATTCAGCCCCTTTTTCACAGTATTCCACCACCTTAACTGACTTTTCTAAAAACCATATTTTAAAACCAAAGGAAATTATTACAACTGCTACATTTTTTAGGGGATTGTTTGCCAAAGATGATCTGTGAAAAATAAAAAAAATCCTCAGTTATTTTTATATTTTTTGATCTGCCTTTAAAATTGGATCTTAGTCATCGACCTATGGACGTCTGTAGAATAAAAAATCCACTGGAATTTCTTTGGGGATATGAAGTTACCCATCTATTTTACTAATTTTTGGTCTACTATCTGTTTTAACCCATTTTTAATTGACTTTGGTATGGTGTGAGATTGGAGTCTTATTTTTTTTGTATGTGCTAACAATATTTGTCCAATGGATTTTCCTTCTTTCACTTAGCTCCTTCAAGGGTTAACTTTTAGAATTTAATACTCCTTTACTGCTCTGAAAGTCAGTTTTTATTTCATTATTATGCTGTTTTGATTACAAATAACTTTTGAATATAGTTTAAGGTTCAGGTATGAAATGCTTCCCATCTTTATTCTTAAAATTCATTAGATTACTTGAAGTGTTTTATAATTTCAAGAAATTTTAAAAGAATGCCATTAGAATTTTGATATGAATTGTATTGAATCTATATTATGTTTTGCAGAGTATAGTCATTTTGATAGTCACTTTTTAATTATATGTGAATAAGGGATATTATTTTACATTTTCTGTTGTGGCCTCATATTTCTTTCAGTATAGATAGTATATAAGCAAGTGTATAGGTTATTTTAATATAAGTCTTTCATATCCTTTCTAAGTTTATATATTAGACTTTTAATTTGGATTTTTAAAATATTATCTTCCAGTTCATTATTTGCTCATGAAAATTAAATAGATATTTGTGTTAAGTTTGTATCCTGTTTCTTTAATTTTATGAGCTTACTGTTCCTAAAAGCTTTTTTAGTTAAGTCCTTAGTGCCTTCTACATATGATCTTATATCATTTTACATCATTTGCAAATAGTGAGAGTTAAATTTTTTTTTCTCAATTTGGATATTTTTGATTTCTTTTAGTTGATCAGTTGCTGTGGTCTAGACTTCCTGTACTGTGTTGAATAACAGTGGAGAAAGTGTATATTCTTGTCTTGTGAATGATCTCAGAAAAAAAGCTTTTAGTTTCTCACTGTTGAGTATGACGTTCACTTTAGGTTTATTGTTTATGCCATTTATTCGCGTGAGTAAGTTCTTCTATGCCTTTTGAACATTTTTATCATGAATAAATAACTATTCTTGTGAGCCTAGCATTAATCCCACTTGATCATGGAATATGGTTCTTTTGATATATTGTTAAATTTGATTGACTAAGATTTTGTTAAGAATCTTTGCTTCTATACTGATATTTAATGCAATTTTATTTTTTATTAACATTTCTGCCTACTTTAGCTTTAATGTTGGTTCTGCAGAAGCCATTAGGAACGATTCCTGTCTCTTGGATATTTAGAAGATCTTTAGGAATATAGAAAATATATCATCTCTTTGCATTTGGCAGAACTCACTAGTGATATCATCAGGAATTGGACTTTGTTTGGGGGGGTACTTTTTATTACTATTTTAGTTTTCTTAGTTGTAGTTGCTCTGTTCTAGTTTTCTTCTACTCCTGATTCAGTCTTGAAAGATTTCATGTTTCTAAAATTTTCTCTATCTCTTCAGCCAATTAACATAAAATATATAGTAATTATTTTTGTTGTTATTGCTGACCTAATTAATTGTTTTTTTCTATCTTGTGAGTTCAGCTAAGGGCTTGTCAATCTTATTAATTAATTAATTAATTCATTTGTTTATTCATTCTTTCATTCTTGGATGGGTAAAGCTCTTGATTTTATTGATCCTTTGTATTGTTTCATTAACAGAAAGCAATAGAGGGATTTATATATATGTACTTTTATATATATGTATATATGGTAAGGGCACTCTGGTTATTCAGTGCTTAATAAATCAAATTAATCAATTAACGTTTCTTAGAGTATTTTCAGAGAAATCTTGTGATTTCTGAGATGTTAACTATTTTCCAAATATTTATATAAAAATGTTTGTATTGATGAGTTACTTAAAGATGGAAAGCAGTAAAGAGTGCAAGGTATATCAAAGAGGGTTACTTAGATTACCTAGGTTACAGAAATGAAAATGTTAGTGAAGGAAAGAACTTGTAAAATTGAGATGTGAGGTAATAGTGCCAGAGCTCAGGAGCTTCAGACATATTGGTGGTGTAGAGGTAGAATATATGAATATATTTAACTTACAAACCAACAACACTGAAAGCATGATATCCAGACTACAGCAACCAAATTAGAAAATGTGTCTATCAAGAAGGTAGGCTGTGGGCTGTGGGAAGGAGCCTTGAGACATGATGGAAGGAAGCTGATACTGGTGTAGGACTGGTGTTAAAATATTGTATGCTTAAAACTTAACTCTAAGTTTGTAAACCGCATTGATTTAATAATTTTAGTTACAAGGAAAAATGCATATCAACCTTTCTTATTCATATGTGAAATTTTAAAAATAGTGGGATAGATAAACCAGGGAAAAGGTAACATTTTGAACTCTAACCACAGCACTGAGTTTGCCAAAGGCAAGGGTTGAAGTGGGAAAGGTAGGGAGAATGATCTTCCAGCACACTATGGGGAAGGGACAATGGTACTTTGTGAAGGGTATAGTGTGTAACATATACTTTAGGAAGAGGTATGAAACTATACTTTTCCTTTTGTTTGTTTTCTTTGTGGGGGGGCACCCGGTGGTGCTCAAGGGTTACTCCTGGCTATGCACTCAGAAATCACTCCTGGCTTGGGGGACCATATGGGACTCCTGGAGATCGAACCATGGTCCGTCCTCACCACTCTGTGCCACCACTCCAGCCCTGAAACTTTACTTCTAAAACATAAAACAATTATATTATTAACAACGTTAACAGTGTTATTGCTATAAAATCTTTTAATTAAAGATTAAAATGCAAAGCAAGTGCCCTTACTGTATTTTAGCCCAGCTAATTTAAATTTTAGATGATGTATTTAATTAGCTGCTCTTGTATTGAACAGCACATTTTAAAATTTTATAACATGATAAATAACAGTTTCAAAAATTCCTAAACTTTTATAAAAAAATTTAGAATCTCCCAATAGTAATATTATGACAGAGTATAAAATAGATTACCTCAAATTTTTCTCTTTGTTCAACATTGCTTTTCAGGATCTTGTATAGAGTAAGCATTCAGTAAATATTGATTGGTTGCATACTGGGATGATTTGCATGCAAGGACATCATTGCTAAATTTCTCTAGAGAACATAGCTTCTTCTGCTCCTCTCCTTTTAGTACTTGGTTTATATTCTCAGTGCTCTGCATAAACAGTTTTTTTTAGAGATACTGGGAGATGTTGAAAAATGTCAATAAACTTCTATTTTCCTCTTGACTTTTTCTACTTCTACTTTTTCCTCTGGACTTTTGTTACTCAGACTCCTTTTGATTCCTGCAAATTTTGCGTGTTTACTTTCTCATAGTATTAAATGCATTTGAACTCATAATTATTTTTTATCCTGTGCTGTATATCAGAAGATATACTGTCTTTATAAGTAAATTCTTTACTTAAATCATCATGAGATACACAATTACAGAGTTGCTTATGATTGAGTTTCAGTCAGACAATGCACCTTCACCAGTACACATTTCTAGCTTTCCTCCTGCCCTCCCCCTGCTTCCTCCGTCCTGCCTCTCTGGAAAACCAACACTCTCTCTCTCTCTCTCATCATTTTTTCCTTTTATACACCGTGGTTTGCAATGTTTTATTATTTATTTATTTATTTATTTATTTATTTATTTATTTATTTATTTTGGTTTTTGGTTACACAGCAGCGCTTAGGGGTTACTCCTGGCTCTATGCTCAGAAATTGCTCCTGGCAGGCTCGGGGACCATATGGAATGCCAGAATTTGTACCATCGTCCTTCTGCATACAAGGCAAACGCTATCCATACTATCTCTCCGGCCCCAGTTTGCAATATTTTTATTGAAGGGGTATAATACATATCATTTTTATCTCCTTTTAATACCCAGTTCTTGTCCAGAGTGATAACTTCCAACTGTCATTGTCATAGTGGTTCCTTCTCTGCACTAACTACACTCCCCTGCTATTTGTGGCAAGCTTCCTATTATGGACCAGTTCCCCTCTACTTTGTCTCTATTAGATATTAATAAAACATGGCAGTGGCGCTAAAGGTAAGGTGCCTGCCGTGCCTGCGCTAGCCTTGGACGGACCGCGGTTCGATCCCCCGGTGTCCCATATGGTCCCCCAAGCCAGGAGCAACTTCTGAGCACATAGCCAGGAGTAACCCCTGAGCGTTACTGGGTGTGGCCCAAAAACCAAAAAAAAAAAAAAAACATTGCCTCTATTGGATATCCTTGTCTCTATTGGATATTAATACCATGCTATATTTTTATATCCCTCCCCTCAATAAGTGCATTCATGCTATGTCTATTACTCTCACACTGACTCTTTTCACTCAGAATGATAATCGTTTTTGTCCATGTATAAGAAAATTTCATAACTTATTTTTCCTAAAAGTTTTATTTTTGTTTTTGTTTTCTGGGCCATACCAGGTGGCGCTCAGGGGTCACTCCTGACTCTGCACTCAGAAATCACTCCTGGCAGGTTCAGGGGACCATATAGGATGGAACTCAGATCCGTCCTGGGTCGGCTGCATGCAAGCAAATGCCCTAATGCTGAGCTATATCTTTGACCCCTTATTTTTCCTAACAGTGTGTAGTATTTTATTGTGTAAGTATACTGCAGTTTCTTTATTCACTCATCTGTTCTCGGCCACTTGGTTTGTTTCTGGATTCTGGCTTTGTGAATAGTGCTGCAATAAATTTAGGTAAGCAGTGGGCTTTTGATTCATATTGTAAGAACCTCTCCTACTGATTAACTGTGGAGACATGGGCATTTAGACAGTTCCACATATCATTGTTTTATCTTCAAAAAAATGCTGCCCATTTCAAGATGATGCTAATGAAAAGATGCTCTACATAGGTGGGCAGCAGTTAGTAATGTCTGTCGCATCTTTTAATTTTCTTTTTGTCCTACTGCCAATACAGACCTGTATATTTTCTTGTGTTTGTTTAAAAAAATGTCAATTAATACTAGATTGCACTAGTATTAACTATTTCACTAGTTACTTTTGTTCATAATTCAGTAAGTTTTGTTCCAAGTACAGTAGTGATCTCCTAATTTTTCTGCTTCTACAACCTCCTCTCTGATATTTAGAAATTGAATGTACCAAATGGGGATTTGTATATTCACACCACATATAAACAACTGAGAATGTTTTTGTATTATTATAGCTTATGTATTTACATTATCAGAGCTTATTAACTATATAATAATCCTAAAAGGTACTACGAGTGTTATGGGACATGCATAAAGTCATAACTGATAAAAATGTCATAAAGATAATCTTGATAGAGGAGCTATTTTTTTCTCTATATCCAGTAATATATACTTTCACTATAAATTCCTTAATGCACTGCTGCTCTTTATTGAAGTACAAATTTTATTGAGTACTACATTTTATTGAAGATATAACGAGTAATCTTATTTATCATGTCACTATTTAACTTAAAATTCTATGATCATTCACCATTTATTATTGAGTAAAAGAAACAATTGTTAGTTTTGTCTTTGGTATCTGAGCCTCATTATTTTTTTAATATAATTTTTATTTTGATCATAGTGGCTTACATATTGTTGACAATAATATTTTAGGTACATATTTACATAAAAGCAGGGGGGATTCCCATCACCAAATTGTCCTCCCTACACCTCCGTTTTTGTCCTACCTCCCATATCCTTTTCCCTCACCCCCAGGGTTGCTAGAATATGTGGTCTCCTCTGTATCTAGCCTACTACTTAGTAGTCTTGCACCTGTTTGGTCCTGGTGCCTCCCTTATTTCCCCCTTTAAATGGGGGGCAGGACTAGCTAGTTCAAGTTACGTGGTTTTCTTTGAAGAAGAGAAAAGTAATAAACTGGGGTAAAAGTCTAATATGCCGAAAATAAGCAGAATTCTTCTAGACGCTCTCATCATCGGTTTGAGAGATGAAGGAGAAAAAGAAGGTGAAACACTCCACCAGTACAAAAAGAAGTGTCAAATATCCATTGAGGACTCCAACAATAACGATAAGCACCACAAAAAAAAAAAAAGAAAAAAATAACCCGCCATGGTCTTGATATAAGAAACATGGCATAGCACATAAAGAAAGAACAGAAAGGAAGAGAAAAAATAAGTATAACTGAGGACAACAACTTCAATAATCACACCCAAACAGAGAAATTGACCAAAAATAGATAGGTAAATAAAAATAATAATAATAATAATAAATGAAGATAAAATAATATATAAAAAATAAACAATGTTTTGTGCTTTTTTGTTTTTTTGTTTTTTCCCTCCTGCCCTGGCACAGTAAATATTGGGGTCATTTGAAAGGAATTCACTTGGCCTAAGAGATATGGGGTTTTTCCGTCCTTGGAATATATTGTCATGGGATTAACTATAGACTCTGTTCAGGATCATTTACTCTCCCGGTAGTGCTTTTGTGGTGTTTGGGAGACTTCTGCTCTGTCCTGGGTGATACAATCAGGCCTCTGTGTCTAGAGATCTCAGTATCTGCACAGATCGAGGGGTGGGACTTATGATGAAGTCAGTCTTTGGGGTTCTAGAAGTTCTGTTCACTCAGTGTCATTTTAATCCATCTTCTGTGGTTGGTGATCTTGGTCTTTGCACTGAACCCAGGATGGCACCTAGGATAGCGTCTTTCTTTGTGCTTCCAGAAGCCCCATTCCGTTACAGTGGTCTCAGCCAGACCTTTGGAACTGGGGATCATGGTTGTTGTGCAGGTCGTAGTTCAAACCCTAGACTAGGGCTTTTTTATTGGTCCCAGGCTGTATACAGTCTGGTCGTGGTTCTAGCAGCCAGTCATCTGTAACTGCGATCTTGGCTTTTGGACCTACCAAAGGGTGACAAGTCTTCTGATTTTGTCTTGTCGTTAGCTGGTAAGGTAGGATAACCTGCACTTAGGTCAAGTTGTTCCCATTTTCCTCGTTGTCAGGATATCATATTAGAGTTGGCACTTGTTGGTGACCCGCAGTATTAAGGCTGTCCCAGATGGGATTTGTTCCCTGCAGCAGTTGTGAAGAACTGTGCCGTTTCTATGTCTGGGATCCAGGGTTCAAGAGCCTCATTATTTTATTTAATATTTCATAATTCTTTAGTCACTCCTAATCCTCACCTTTCTTGGTCCTTATGGTTTGCTTACCTCCAAATTTCCTAAATGCACATTTTACCACTTTCCCTTCTTGTTCTTATAAATAGTAGGGACTATTTCTCTCTTTCACTTTCTTTCTCTCTCTATCTTTCTCTCTCTGTCTCTGTCTCTCTTTGGTTTCTGGTGTTTGGGCCACAGCTGCTGATACTCAGGGATTACTTCTGGCTAAGTGCTCAGAAATTGCTCCTGGCTTGGGAGACCACTGGGGATCGAATTAATGTCTCCTGGGTCAGCACCATGCAAGGCAAATGCCCTACTGCTGCACTATCGCTCTGGTCCCTGGACTATTTCTCTTATTCAGAATCTTGAGGTGGATTCTTTTAACGTACTATGCCTGTAAAACACTAAATTATCATTTATAAGATGATAATAAATATATCTGCCTTGAATTTTGTAGGATCTGAAATAGGCAGACAATAGTATTAGTCTCATATATGAGAACTAAATGAGATAACTTAGTTAAAAGCATATGGTTTGCCTAATTTAGTTATATGTATCATTTATTTTTCCCTGTATCGAAAAGTATTCTTTGAGACTAAAATTATTTTCTTTTCTTCAAATTTCATATTTAAAGTAACTTAAGAGTAGTCTAGTTCTCAGAACAAATATCGCGTGTAATTGAAAAGAGCATTATGAAAGACACATTAAATCATATAAAATTAGAAATGCTTTGAAGAAATGCTCAATTTTCTAAGAAATTCATTGTTCTACATAAATACTTTCCATAAAGATGTGAGCACAATTTTATTTTGTAATGGAATTGTGTCCTGTAAAGCAGAAATTCAGTTCTTATGGGTATTAGAAGATCTAATTCTTTTTTTTTTTTTTTTTTGGTTTTTGGGTCACACCCAGCAGTGCTCAGGGGTTACTCCTGGCTCTATGCTCAGAAATTGCTTTTGGCAGGATGGGGCAACCATATGGGATACTGGGATTTGAACCACTGACGTTCTGCATGCAAGGCAAACACATTATCTCCATGCTAAATCTCCAGCACCTAGATTATCTAATTCTAAGAGCTCTTTAATTTGTATATTTGTATAGTTTTCCTTATCATTAGCTCTAAAATAGTTCTATAGCCTTTAATGAACTTTCACAGGGGTTCATTATTTTTTCAAATAGCTTTTATTTTAGGCACTGTCCTCAAAATTTTTGCAACAGCATTATTTGGTTAACTTAATGTGCTTACAAATATTTGGAACTAAATAGGTAAAAAGTGGATCTTATTTGTATAACGAGGAAAGTTGCCTGCTAACTACTAGGCTTTTAATTTTGAAATAGTCATCAATGTACCTTTCACTTGTTACAAAAAAACATCATTTCCCCTTCCTAGATATAAGCCATTCTATTCCAATTGTGTCTGCTAACCAAAGTGAATATATATATTTTGGTGAGAGGGTAGCATGCTCCTAAGTGCAATTTCTCCCAAAACATGACAGATAAAAATTATGACACTCCTCCCAAGAAGTAGGGTTCTTTCCTATTGGAAAAGTTAGGGATTGTTTGCCATAGAAATGATAGTGCTTTGAGTTAGGAGATCTTCATTATCTCAGCCAACAGTGGCCTCCAGAAGCAATGACATCATTGTTGCTGCACTGACTTCAGAATTCAGGCAAGAGCCAGAAGGCTTGGAACTTAGGCTGCTGCTTTGTGAGACACAGAATAGAAAGGAAGACACAAAGAAGCTCATTTTGAGTCATGGCAGGATTTGCGACTCTTTTCTTGGCCCTTTGTAAAAGCATATGACTGAACTTGTAGAAGATTAACCCCCTTAACATTGCTATAAAAAATTAAACAGATGCAAAGCAGCTCCATCACCCTTTTTCCTCTCTGTTGTGAATTCAGTATTATGGTGGGCAGTGAATTATTTTAAATACCCTGAGAGACGCCAGGGCAGTCAATGGGAGCTGTGAATGAGGGCTCTCTGAAGCGATCAGTTGTGGGTTTTCTTGGGCTTTCACTGTGTTTTATAGCATTATTCCTCTGAAAGAGTTTCCTCTAAGAGTGGGGTCAGTCTAGAGACCTCTATAGTGCTTGAAGTAATCCACCCTTTAATCTGTTCCTTCCTGTGAGAAACTCAGTAAGAGAAAAAAAGAAGGAGCTGGTATTTATTTCCCCATATAAACAATTTAGACTGTTTACTTTTAATTTACTACTCTTCTTTGCTTGAAAGGACCATGTTTTCTACTTAGTTCTTTATAAAGAGAGAAGTTTCAAAAACTTAATACATTTTGAGTTGATAATTTTACCTAGTCATATATGAATACTGAAATATTGGTATTGAGAGCTCTCATATTTCATATATTTCTTATATTATGTAATCATTTTATCAACTCAGCAGACACTGTATATTTCTGAAAATAAGTCTATTCTGTTTCTTTTAACTAAATCATCTCTATGTATTTTTATTTCCATGTTGAGTTTATTGACATTCTCTGTATGGAAATGTTTGCTTATGTATTTTGTCATTCAAAGTCAAAATATTATGCTTCAGTAGACCATGTCAAAAAGCTCTTGACCTTTTAGTGACAAAATTAGTGATAGTATTAACACAAATAATGATTTGCTTTTGTATAAAATGGATATTTGGAAATGAATCGGCAAGAGAAGATATTAGCTTCTTTTTTATTACTCATTTTGGGAGGATATTGGGGCACACATGGTAGAGTTGAGGGTAACACTCAGGAATCACTACTGGTGGTGTTCAGGGCACCACATGGGTTGCCAGGTCAGTTGCATGCAAGGCCAATAAATACCCTACTGCTTTAGTATTGTTCCAGCCCCATGTTGCTTAATTCTTAAATGGAATAATGCATCCATGTGTCATATATGTATTAAAGGAAAATAACAAAGAAATATTTATTATCTGAGAGAAATTGTGAACATTTTAGTTCATATTTTCCTTCTTATTCTGATTTTTAAGTCCATAAATATTATAATCCATGGATTTATCTTGGATTAAATTTCAAACCTAACCCCAAGTCCCTTTAGTTTATTAGAAAATATTAGAAAAGGACATAGGGAATTATATTTTTTTTCCAAAATATCTAAATAATAAGGGTAATTTCTTTTATCAAGGTAAATCTTTTTAAGACAATTCACTCAGTGAATTATAGAACCCATATTTGGGTCCCTGTAACTCTTCATAATATTATTTTGTAAGCTGTATATCATTTTATATTTCCCTAGTGCATAGTGATTTTCCATCACCAGCACATAAAACAAGCTTAAAAATATTTGACTCACACTTATTCTTCTAGGATCCCAGGAAAAAAAGAGGTCATCATGTGGAAGTTAGGAAAGTATTATACTTTTTCAGGACTAATTACTTAGAAATAACTTTCTGATATTTATAGAATGGCATAGGAAATGAAGCACTTTCCTAGACAGGTGTTACTGCTATGCTTTAGAATGCTGGCAGCAGAAGTGCTACCAATACCTTCAAAGGAGAAAACATACCATTTTGCTCTTTTCTGTATAATTGATGCTAGCTTTGCCAATATGACTAAGCACTATAGGAAATTTAGTTATTTTTGGTTAAATATAATATATTAAGGCATTAGATAATAGGAAGTTAAGTGGGAAAAAAGAGTGAGGTTAAAAATAATATTTTTAGTCTGGGCTTTACCTTAGTCTTCTTAAAATTTCTGTGCCTCATTTTTCTGTACATTAGAAATAGGGGAAAACAGTATCTTTCTTATTGGATTTTTTTAATTGAATGTGATAAAGTGTTTAGATTAGCACCTGACATGATAGCAACATCATCATATTAAAATATATTTACTCTTATTTTCAGCAATAATAGTAAGCATTGAAGAGTCACAAGAACTCTAAGAGTAGTTTAGTATTTAATGCTAATTCTTTTTACTGTTGTTTTGGGATCTATATATGCTGTGTTTGGAATTATTCCAGTCAGTACTTGGGTGTGGGGTGGGTCATGCAGTGCTGAGATTTGAATGTGGGTCAGGAATAGGCAAGGCAAGTGCCTCATTTATTCTACTCTCTGGCCCATTGATGTAATCTTGTGCAGATCTTCTATAGGACTAAGTTTTTCCTTAAAACATGGATATTTTAGATGCATATCTGATCTTTCTTTCCTTTTTCTCTTTTTTATTAATATCTTTATTTAAACAGCTTGATTACAAATATAATTGTTGTTGGGTTTCAGTCATGTAAAGAATACCCCCCCCTTCACCAGTGCAACATTCCCATCACCGATGTCCCAAATCTCTTATTTTTAGAAAATTGTAAGTAAATTATAATAAAAATACTTTGATTTTTTTCAAATTTCAGATTTTATTATCTTTTTATTTTGTGAGTAATGCTTCTGGAATATGTCATACAGTTTTGTGGCTTTATGTTAAAATAGTAGGTGTGTGGGATTTCATGATTGATTGGTGACTATAAATATTAGCAAAACTCAGATTCTTAGAGCTGATGAGATCGTTTATCAGACAAGGAGCTTGCCTTGAAGAACTGACCTATTTTATATCTCAAACACTACATATCTCAAGCACCTAAGCACCTTTAGGAGTGATCACTGATCACAGCCACAAGTAAGCCCTGCATATAAGTAGGTGTGGCCCCCAAACCAACAAGTCAAAAAACAAACATAAAAACATCAGATTTTCTCATATCCTTATTAGTCTAAAATGTTTTTAGAAATTGTTTTTTATTAAGTGAATCCAGATCAAGATGGAAATGAGATAACATCTCAAATCAGTGACAATGACACATATCAAAAATAGTGGGAACAATCAGTGTTAGTGGGATGTGGTAAAAAAATATACTCATCCACTGTTGGAATGTTGTCTGGTTCAACTCCTGTGGAAAATGGCATGGAGTGTTCTCATAGACCTTTTAAGTAAGCTGCCAGATGATCCAGCAGTTTCCCTTTTGGTAACCTATCCCCAAGACAAAAAAATTCATCCAAAAGGATATATTCACTGCAGCATTTAATACAATAGCTGAGATATGAAATTAACCTAGGTGTTCAATAACATATGACTAGATTGTAAAGATATGGCTTATATATACACACTAAAATTGTAGCCATCTGCAAAGTACAATGAAATCATGTAATTTTCTGCATCCTGCTTGGAACTAGACAATAACATGTTGAGTGAAGTAGCCAGAGAAAAAGACCAAATATACAATGATCTCATGCATCTGCGGTATATAAGAATAACTAAACAAGGAAATTAAATGTAGTAAATGGTGAGATTACATCAGCCTTGACCCAGAATATAAAAAGGAAAGGGAAGAGAGGGAAAGAAATTAAGGGGAAGGAAGAAGAGGAGAAAGTAAAGAAATGGGAGGACATGAGTCAGAGGCCTTGGATATACCAGTGATGTGAGAGAATATTATAGCTTTATATCCAAAGCACAAATTCAACAACACTGAAAACAAATTACAACGACAGAACTTTGAAATGTGCCCTTCAAGGTGGCAAGTGAAGGGTGGAAGGTTGAGTGGGTGAGAGGGGACATTAGGAACATTGGTGGTAAGAATATTGTATGCCCAAGACTCAGCCTTCACTTAAAGTAAGTCAGTGCTCTTTAAATTAAAAACCTTAATAAAAATGAATTATGATAAACTCATGAATCTTACCCTTTCTATTTCCTTTTGGGCATTTCAGTTGCTTCAAATATATTTCTTTGAATCCAGACTATCTCCCTTCCTTCTTTGCCTCAGTGTCTTTACCTGGCTCTTTAAGATGAATATATAAACAACTTTTTCTTCAATATGTGTAATTTCTTCAGTAATATTTTCAGTTATTTTTTATCTATAGGCAGTAATTACCTAGCAATTACCTAGATTTAAGCTTTCATACTTTGATGTTAGAAAATTGCTTCTTTAGTCTCTGCTGCTGAAAAACATTCTAAAGGAACTTAAAAAAAAACTTTTTTCATCTTTCGTTAATTATAGACTGTGGAGTAGCAATGGATAACATTTTTGATTCAGTCTTTTAATCAACCAGGAAGAGACTGACTGGCCCTCCATATTTTGACCAACACTACTTAAGTTGCCCTAGGCACCAAATTCAAGTTAATTTCAGTGGGAAAAATTGATAATACACTATTCACTGTAGCAAGTTCACTCTAAAGCCGTAGATGCTTTTTCTTGCTAATTATAATTTTCAACTCTAGCTAAAATGAGCTAAGAGTCATTTATGACAAACTTAAAAGGCTTTTCAAATTTGTTTTGCAAAGTTTCAAACTACAGAGGTTTGACACCTCCTAGTTTACATAGCAGATGCAAACTTACAAGCAGACAAATGGATAGTGATGCAACTATTTGTTAAAGGCCTTTACTCAAAGGATTTTTTGTCATTCTGAGAAATGCCTTTACTCTCAGGCCCCAAGACTGGTAACTTACAAAATAGATATGGAGAATGTCAGTGACAAATGCCATTATCAAAGCTACTTTCTAGTAGGACATATAAGAAAGAGCAACTTGTCCTTCATTATGGAAGAAATATCCTGATACTTGTACCTAAAATTTTGTACTGAAGGCGCAAGATCAGTAGCCCAGCAGCTAGAGTGCACATGCCTTGCACATGGGCAACCTAGGTTCAATACCTGCTACCTCATATAATCTCCAGAGCCCAACAGTCGTAAACTTTACATATAATTGTTTTATAAACTCATATGGGACAACGGCTTCTTAGAATCTATTAGTAATATGAATTAAATTTTTTAGACAAGAGTGATACACTGTGAAATTGTGTGAAAGAAATTTGTAATAACCTTGGGGCAAAGTGAAAGTGATAGATAGGTGGTCTTAAAGATAAAAAACATCTTGCTGATTGTGTTTTTGTTGTAAATGAATAGAGGAAGAAATATCATGTATCAAGTAAATGTTATTAATATATTTTGTTTTGTTTTTGGGTTACACCCGGCAGTGCTCAGGGGTTATTCTTGGCTCTATGCTCAGAAATCGCTCCTGGCAGGCTCGGGGGACCATATGGGATGCCAGGATTCGAACCACTGACCTTCTGCATACAAGGCAAATGCCTTACCTCCATGCTATCTCTCTGGTCCCTAATGTTATTAATTTGATCCAATCAGCAAACAATATCTGGAACAGTTTGGCTATAATTATTATCTCTACTTTACAATTTTTATGAGAGCCCATTATCATTCTTTAAATCCAACTGTTTTCTGAATTAGGTTAGAATGGAGAGTTAAATGGAGAAATGATGAAACCCAACTACAATTGTATTTGTAATCAAGGTGTTTAAATAAAGAAATAAATAAAAAAATGGAGAAATGACAGGAACCATACCTCTTGAATTGAGCCATTTTCTCTAAATGACTAATAGGTATAGAATAGTCTTAAAGAGTGTTAATGTTTTTAATGAGGCATTGATTTAATGGTGCCACTGTTCTTTTCCATCATAACTCATGTCTTACCTAGGAAATTCATTTGGCACTTTGGGTATGCTGAGAACTTCTTAGGCTAGGATTTCTGATACCTCTTAGAATATTCATACCATATCCTTTAGAATGTATATTCTTTAGAGATATAAATTTCTATAGGCTATATTTGGGTATTCCAGTACTTCTGAGATAAAACACATTCAGATTTAGATATTCTTTGGCTTTAGACCACAGAAGCAGTCTGTGTTCTCACCAATTAGATTAGATGTTCGTTGGCTGATAGAACCACAGAAGCAATCTATGTTATCACCAATTATTCCGACATCTTAAAGATCAACCTGCTCTGTTGTTTACATCTATTCATTGATGCAGAATATATACTGATGTGAAAATGGACAAGAAGGAAGAAGACTGAGGTAGATTAAAAACAATGTTAGTTCAATAAACATTCCATTTGTGGCTTGTAGTGCTAATGATATGGATAATATCAACATTTATTATGTGTTGCTTATCACTTTTGCTATATAAAAGTACATTTTATATGACATTTATAAAAATCAAAACTTTTGTGTAATTTGTTTTTTGGGGGCCACACCTATCCATGCTCTGGGTTAACTCCTGGCTCTGCGATCACTCTTGATGGAGTACAGGGTTTCAAATGTCATGTTAGGGATCAAACTCAGAGCAGCTATGTGCAATGCAAGCACCTTATTCACCATACTTTCCCTTAAGCCTATAATTAAGACATTTTTATATCACTTAAGAAGCTTAAGAGAAAATGAAATTTCAGTGTTAATTCCTAATTAATTTATGAAATAAATCAATACATTAAAATAAATAATTTATTGTGGAAACTCAAGAGAATTATGATGTAATTAATCTCCTGGAATTTTGTAACAAATAATTTGTATTTGCACAACTTGAATCTAATATTTGTGCTTAAAAAATCAATGTTCATATTTTCTAGAATAGTATTTCTTGACCCCTTTTCCATTGTGGGCTCCTTCCTGTGGTTTGCTGTTTTACCAATTAGCACCCTAATCATGCCATGATCCCCCATTTATGTGATTTTAATTTGAATTTATTTTATATAAGATCATGAAATAATTAGTGAAGAAAGAGGTTTTTATAATGAAATGATCACTAAATTATTTAGCTGATCTGTCAAATATCTTAGTTTTTTTTGATAACTAAAGGAGCAGTTACCAATCAATAAATTTTGTATATGACATATTTGGAGTAAGTTGTTTTCTTTGAGAGTGTTAGTCACTTCACCTCCTCTTGTAAGTCACAGGAAAGAGACACCTTCTGGACAATTGTTTGATTTGTGAAGCAATTTATTTATTTTTTGAAGTTAATTTAATTTTATTAAAACATCTGTAATTTATAAAGTCCTTCATACTTGGGTTTCAGACATACATTGAATCAGGGCCAATCCCACCACCATTGTTGACCTCCCTCTGCCATGTTCATACAGTGCATTCTACCACCATTATTGCTCACCAGAATGCCACTATAAAAAGCCCATTTTGTTCAGATTGATAAAGTTTGGGTCTCTTGATTCCATTTAACTTTGGCTTGTATATTTAGATCTGTCCTTTTTTTGTCTCCACCAATGGACCTGAGACCATTTAACCCCTGGATGCCATTCTTTCATATTTGTGTTTCCTTTTATACTTAGTTTCTTTCCTTCTCCTTGCTATACACTGGATCCAAGGGTGTTCGAAATTATGCCCATTTAGGCCATTGAATTTCTTCATGCATATATGTTATTCTAAATACCATATATAAGTGATATCATACTGTATTTATCCTTTTTCTGGCTTACTTTATCTAACATATCTTCCAGTTCCATCCATGTTACTGAAAATTACATGATCACATCATTCCTTACAGCTATGTAGTTTCCATTGTATATATGTATCTCATCTTCATGATCCACTTGTTTGTTGTTGGACATCTAGGTTGATTCCAAGTCTTTGCTATTGTACTGAGTGTTGCAATGAATAGCGGTGTGCATACATCCTTTTGGATGAATGTTTTTTTGTCCTGGGGATAGATATCCCAAAGAAGGTTTTCTGTGTCATATGAAGTTTAATTTTGAGTTTACTGGAGCAAAGTTCTAAGGACACCTATTATAGGGAATGGGATACTAAAATGTCCCTGGGATTTTTGATCCTTTGTTTACTTCTATGTATAATTTTTTCTCCTTAAACTTGGGTGCAACTTGTGATAAATATGGAGGAATATCAAAAAGGAGATCATCCTGGGTGGATTTAACTTCATCAGAACACCAAATTAAAAGAAATTGAAGCATAGTGTCTTCTGACCTGAAAGAAAGACACCATGTTGCAAATTGCCTGTGGGGACTTCATAGTGGAATAAAACCAAATCTGTCAGAGGTAAAGTGTTAGATTATATCTTATTTTACCTAAAACAAAGATCATTTTTGGTTCCTTTGTATGTTTCTTTACAACTTGCATTTACCCCAAAACAGAGACTGCCTTTCTTGTAAACCTGGGTGGAACTGACACAGGATAGGCTGAGTGAGCTATCTGTCCTTAATGCTCCACCCAGAGGTGGTCTCTATACTCAATAAAAAATGGCAGTTCTAGCCGACCTGGGGTGAGGGAAGAGAAAATGGGAGGTAGGACAGAAACGGAGGTGTAGGGAGGACAATTTGGTGATGGGAATCCCCCCTGATTTTATGTAAATATGTACCTAAAATATTATTGTCAACACTATGTAAACCACTATGATCAAAATAAAAAAAAATGGCAGTTCTGGCAAGCAACTTGTTCTCCATATGAGGCAGAAGACTGTCAAACTACATGAGTTTCATCCTCAGCCTGGTTTGGATCATTTCCTGTGTGACCCTGATTCAGACTCATTTCCCTGGAATCGGAGAGATGTTGTGTTGGGGTGATTTTTATAGTAAAGTCTTGGCTAACTGCTTGCAAGAAAATGGGGAATTCAGTTATTCAGCCACAGAAAATAGCAACTTGTGATTTTAGAGGAGTATCCCAAAGGTTCAAATAAGAATTTTAGCATGCCTGACATCTTGACTTCAATTTGGTGTTAATCTGGAATTTAAACAAAACTAATTGAGCCCTGCCCAGATTCTAATCTAGAATGATGAAATACCAAATAAGTCTTGATTTAAGCAATTGACTTTGTGATTTGTATGTGAAACATAGAAAGCTAAGATGGTATGACATAGTGTTAATCATTCTAACTTCTGTGATCTAAATAAAAATTTCATGTTATAATAATGGTGGTTTGTAAGCATCACATATTCGTAGTAATATGAAAGAAAATACTTATGTATTAACAGTTTATAGTGAAAGCATCCTTTTTATATTGATTCTCAGGTTTATTATTATGGACCCACCTATCTAAGAGGTTTTCTCTGTCTCTGTTCTGAATTGTTATAGGTAGAAGGCTTTTTTAAAAATAATAATATGTATGTATGAAATTGGTAACATAGCTAGGCAGATAAAGTGTTATTCTTTGATAATATATTATGTATACTTCAATGTTATATTTTCGTGATAATTTTCCATAGAAGAAAACCAGTCTTTGTTGGCACTAGGTAAAAATTTAAAAAATAGAGTGAGGGGTTGTAGAGATCATACAATCTAAATTCAATTCTTAGCATACCATATGAAACTGCCATGAGCGATCTCTGAGTTCAGAGCCAGGAGTAAGCCCTGAATACTACTGGGTGTAGCCCAACTTTAAAAATATTCAATTAATTAATAAACACGTGAAAAAACCTGATTGGTAAGAAGAGAAGAGTATACTGGACCTGAGTATCAGCAAAATTTTCTTATAAAGAAAAGATAAATTTGCTTGGGAGCAGGACTATCAAAGAACAAGAGGAAGGGAAATTATGGACTTATGTGTGCTCTGAAATGATAGATGATACACGATGTCCCACTTCCTTGTCAGTTTTCAGAACACACAAAGTTCATCAAGCATTTTACCTCTCATGGGAATCAGGGAAAGAATAAACTTAGGGTTATGGTTAGGATGAGATGTTGAAACATTTTTTAGTAGAAAATGAAAGATAATAAAGAACTCATTTTTACTTTCTTTTTGTTTTAAGTTTGGAAACCATGCAGAAGTATTCAGAGCTTGTATCTGACTCATTTTATCTGTATAGGTTTATGTAATTATTCTATGAAGGGTTAATTTTATTTTTTATCATTTTTATAAGTTCCAATTTGTATACTGTAGTACCTATATATTGGATGCTTTTATAAGTGTTTTAATAGGTCATATCTTATCTTTTAAACTACATTTGTAGTTATGGATCAAACTGAATTGGTACTTGCTCTCATAGATTGAGTTTAGTGTGTCAATAAATAGATAGAGCAATATATTTATAAAATAGATGTTATTATCCTCATAGAGACATTAGTGGTCCTCTGCTGGTGGTTGGTGTGGTGGAAAAACATTCTGTGTCTAAAAATTAATATTAATGCTATTATAAATCATAACATCTCAATTAAAATATTAATATAAAATCCTGTCAGCAAAAATGGTACTGGAGTTTTTATGGAGCATTCCAAGATCATAGCACTCTTAAGAAAATTTATTTCTTTTTATATGGAGACTGGTGATGTTTTTTATTCTATAACTTTGTTATAATTTATTACTGATTCCTCCATTTTATTATAAAGATTACTTATTGTTTTTATGTTTTTACATATAAGATATATAATCTTTGAAATATAATATTTATACTTTCTAATTTTTTATTCAATACTATTTATTTAACTCAATTTTTATTTAAACACCATGGTACAAGGTTGTTCATAATAAGCTTCCCCACACACACACGGATAAAGTTGTTCATGATTGAGTTACAGTCATACAAAGTATAACAGACTTCACCAGAATACATTTCCTGCAACCAATGTCCCCAGTTTCCTTCTCACCCTCCCTGATGCCAACTTCCCTCTCACATTCCCTCCACCGCCTGTCTCTAGGGCAGGCATTTTACTTCAGTATTTCTTTCTTTCTCTTCCTCTCTTTTCTTTTATGGCATTGTGGTTTGTACTACTGCAAATGAAGGGGTGCCATAAATGTTCTTTTCATATTAGATCTTCTCTACTCCAACTGCACTCTCTGCTCTTTGTGGCAAGCTACCTACCATAGAAAGCACCTCCTGATTTTCATCTCTATTGTTTCAGGATATTGTGCCCACATTATCTTTTATTTTCCTATATCCCAGAGATGAGTGAAATTATTCTGTTTATCCCTCTCCCTTTGACTCATTTCACTCAGCATAATAGTCTCCATATCTATAAGCAAATTTTATGACTTCATTTTTGACGGCTCAATAGTATTCTATTGTGTAAATGTACCACAGTTTCTTTAGCCAAGTATCTGTTCTCGAGCACCTGCTCCCAAATTCTGACTATTGTAAATAGTAATGCAAAGAACATAGAAGTGCTGAGGTCATTTTTGTATTGTATTCCTAGAGCATATCCCTAGGAGTGGTATTGCTGGATTATATAGAACCTCAATTTCCATTTTTTAAAATGAATATCCATATTATTTTTCAGAAAGGTTGGACTAAATAGTTTGAGCTGTGAATGAAAGTCCCTTTCTCTCCACATTCACATTAGCACCAGTTGTTCTTGTTCTTTGTGATGTTTGTCATTCTCATTATACCTCATTGTTGTTTTGAGTTGCATCTTCCTGATGATTAGTGATAAAGAGCATTTTTCATGAGCCCTTTGGCCATCTGTATTTTTTCTTTGAGGAAATGTCTGTTCACTTCTCCCCATTTTTGATGGGGTTTTATTTTCTTTCTTGTTCAGTTCTGTCAGGACCTTATATATCTTAAACATTAGCCCTTTATCAGATAGGTATTGGGTGAATAGTTATTTTTCCATTCCATAGATAGTCTTTGTATCCTAGTTACTGTTTTCTTTGCAATGCAGGAGCTTCTCAGTTTAATGTAGCCCCATTTGTGTAACTCTGTTTCCACTTGCTTGGCCAGTGGTATTTTCTCCTTGAAGATGCCTTTAGTCTCAATGTCATGGAATGTTTAGCCTATATTTTCCTCTATGTACCTTATGATTTCAGGTCTGATATCAAGGTCCATTTTAATTGATCTTTGTGCATAGTGTTAAAAGTAATTTTTGAGTTTACCTTTTTTGAAAGTAATTGACCGGTTTTCTCAACACCACTTGCTAAAGAGGTTTTCCTTAATTTATCTTGTATTTGTTGCCCCTTTCTCAAAGATTAATTGGTGTTATATCTGAGGGTCAGTATCAGAATACTCAAGTCTAGAGGTGAGGTTCTGTCACTGAGTTTTCATAACCTTTTCTGTGATTCTGAGACACTCATCATATTAGATATGATTGGTTATATAGCTTCAATTTAGTTGGGAGAGAAGTCAGTATTTCTACTTATCATATCTGTCTGCTTCTACAATGATTGCTACCTATTGAAGATCTAAGCTGATATGAAACATTTGAGTAGTCTATCTGTTAAAACACAGGAGATACCAAATTTCAATATCAATCAAAGATCAGAGTGAGAAAAATTAATTGTATATGACACTTCAAGTGTTTATTCTTTGTGCTTTATACATATATATAACAACCTGTTATGTTATTTAACTGTATCTATTAAATAATTTATACTTTATTTTTAAAAATTGCAGACAATTATGCCACCCAATAATTCATATTTTATTTCTATCTTAAATGTGCTTCTATACTTCTGTTGCTGTTCATATGTTAGTTACATGATTACTCATCCCTTTCTCCATATAAGTTAGGTTTAGTTTTTGTTTTGTTCTTCTGTGCCACTTGTATTTCTCCTTACAAAATTTTATGCAGCACAATATTCTGTTCATAACATGGAATCCATACCTTTTTCATTTGATTCCCAGAAGCACAGAGAAAATTTTGCAAAAATTAAAAATAAAAGTGTTTGGCTTTTATTCTTTTTTTCTTCTCAGAATTTTAATATTTTCTCCTTTTTTCTTATTTTAATTGACCTTTGTGCATATTGTTAAAATGCTATATTTTCTTGGATAGAAATATTTATTTTGCATGCAAGTTTCTGTCCAGTACATCTCTTACTTAATTATTTTTCATTAGATCTGAGCTCAGAGTAATCTTTCTAGGAAGCCCTTTATGACCTGTGTATTGCATCAGGTCTATTAAGTACTCTGACTACCCAGTACCTTCTATTCCTGTCACTTACAGTAGTTTGGATTCATACACCTTTGCAGTTTTTAAATTTTATTTTAATTTTAATTTTGCTTTACAATACTATTAATAATTGTTTCTTATGAATTTAATTCCAACACCATACTCATTATCAATGTACCTCCCTCAAGGATTGACCCTCTATAGTTGTTTAATCTCTGGCTTTTCCTCTTCAACTCTTTAAGGGACAACAACTTCTCTGGTTTACTCATTACCTCCTTACAACCTGGCAGAGTTCCGAGAACATAATAGGCAGTCTAGATATATTTGTAGAATTAAATGGACTAAATACCCAGAATTGTTCTGACAGCCTGCATGCAATTCCTTTGGTAAAGTCATTGTGCAACTCAGGGAGGAAACAATTTACTCAGAATTGATAGGGATAGAGACAGTCATCATCATGGTGGCGCAGACAGTCTTTAGAACAAAGTTAGAAGGGTGAGATTATATTAAAAATTGAACAAACGGAGGGATTGATAATGAAATAGATAGCCAGGAACACCTGAACACACTTCAGGACAAGCAGGTGAGAACTGAGTCAATGATGTCCTTGTGTATATTTTGTACCACGTGAACTATGCGTAACAATTCTTAAGGGACTTATGAAGAACTGCAAGAATTAGATTGTAGTAGCTTTGTATAATTATCTACTTTCATTTAAAAGTAGCTACATCAAGGACCAGAAATTTAACATTTTCATAGTTTTAAGCATTAAATGTGTTTTTGAAAGCTCCTCTTCGTTAGCCGTTTCTGTCGCAAATTTTGATGTCATAGTAATATATTTCAAATTCAATTTTTAAGCATTTTAATCAAACAACTATGCAAAAATATAATAAGTCAACTGATTCTCATGAAATATATAACTGTAATAGCAATAACAATACTGCTAATGTAGACAGGATGGAAGAAACAGAAGTGGAAGAAAATTTAGTATAAGGAAAGAAATCTATTTATGGAAGTGTTTACTTTCATATTGCCTACTTAATAATTAATGACATCTTTTACTTTCTTCTATTTATAACTTTGTCATCCTTTAGCTACATAAATCATCCAACTTTTAAACAATTCATGTATAATAAATCTAGTACAGTCTTGAAGGAGATAATCCCTTGTGACAAGTTTCATACTTCTGGATTAGCTACTTAGTGCTAAAGACAGCTCTTGGCATGATGGCTCAAAGCACAACAAAAATAATAATAATAATAGGGAATTATTTGTCAGAAAAATGAAAGAAGCTATTTATGAACATTGCAGCAAGATAAATAGACTGCCATTCAGGTTTTTGTCTTGTCTTGTTTTGATGTTGTTGTTGTTGTTGTGTGTGTGTGTGTGTGTGTGTGTGTGTGTGTGTGTGTGTGTTTGGTTTTTGGGTCATACCTGATGATGCTCAGGGGTTACTTCCTGGCTATGTGCTCAGAAATCGCTCCTGGCTAGGGGGACCATATGGGACATTGGGGATAGAACCGAGGTCTGTCCTGGGTCAGCCGCATACAAGGCAAATCCCCACCATTGCTCTATCACTCTGGCCCCTCAGGTTTTTGTTTTGTTTTTGATGTTTGGTTTTTTGGGCCACAGCTGGTGCCATCAGGGGTTACTCCTGGCTATGCTCTCAGAAATCACTCCTGGTGTGGAGGATCATATGGCACTTGGTGGGATTAAACCGTAGTCTATCTTAGGCTAGCTCCGACCTCCTCAGGTTTTCTTAAATTAAATAAGTGCTTTAAATTTTGTTAGAGTAAAAATAGTATAGAAAATTATTCTGCAAGTTTTTCTTTATTTACTAAAATAATAATACTATTTGAAATTTTTTATTTTAGTTTTTAAACAATTTCTGTCTGGAAAAAAATTTTTTGTATGAATATCATACTATTCATATAAGAGCACTAACTAGTTGTCTGGAAAACATACTCTCAGATCAAGTTCAAGACATTGCTAGAACATTTTGTACACTCTTACATTTTGTACACAACTTAAAGCACTCTACATTAGTTTTGCTTCATTTTTTACCTTTAATTAGAATCATTTACGTGGATATTTATCACTTGAAGTTATTTGTGTGAAATTTATCATTATATGTGTCGTTTTTCTATTTTATGATTATGCCACAATTTTCTTAGGTATCTTATTGTTGATGGACAGGATCCAAGATGTCTCAGCTGCTGTTGTTGTTAGGAAAAGTCAGAACTAAATATCAAGCCTGAGTCAACAACAATGAAATCATGAGACTAAAACTAACAAAACTTAAAAGGTGCTTGTTATACTGGCATGCTTGTGGTGGCATAGGTTTTATTCTGGGAACATTGGTGGAGAAAGGTTGACATTGGTAGTGGGAATGACCCTGAAAAATATGTCTGCAGCCTAGTTCTTCAACTATGAAGAACTGTTTAGATCACAGGGGTTTCAATAAAAAATTAAATATAAGTAAATAATAACAATAAAATTTATTCCAGCAGAGAAAACATTTAAAAATTTTGCTTTGTGCAATTTTTCACCAAACAGAAATTGAAAAATGTAATAAAATGTAAGATGATAGAATCTTGGGCAAAAAGAATACTATCTTCACAGTGGTAGTGAGAGAAATAGAATGACTGTCTAGAATACAGACAGGGGTTGGAGTAGGAGGGAAATGGGCATTGGTGGTAGGAATACGCACTGGTGAAGGGCTGTCATTTTTATAATGAAACCCATATACAAACATGTTTATAATCATGGTGCTTAAATAAAGATACTAATTTAAAAAATAATAAAAAGAAATCTATCTTTAAAAATTTTTTATATTGAGACCAATGTGAATTACAAGTCTTTCATAGTTGTATTTCAGGTGAATAGTAACAGTAAATTAGGTGCATTTTCACCACCTGTGTTGACCTCTTTTCACCATAGTTCCCAGCATACATATACATATACATATACATATACATATACATATACATATACATATGCATATACCCCCTATACGTCACCCTTGGCCCCTTGGACTGCTAGTATAACAGGTCCATTTTTGTGTATAAGCTTGTTATAGTTTGAGTCTCTTGATTCTATGTTGTTGACTCTGGTTTGGATATATCAGTCTGACCATTAAAAAAATCTATCTTAATTGTACCTTTCATTATAAAAACTATATGTCAGGAATTTTACCTGTAATATAAATTTATCTGCTGCCATTTTTAAATAGGATAGTTAATCATAACCTCAAGAAGATTATAATTGCAAATGAAAATTTTATGTTTCTTTGCCAATGTAAATATTTTTTATAAAATGTGTGCAGTACTTTCCAATAATATGTTATATTATGATAGTAAAATTATTGTTCCTACCTGTTAAAATATTTCATTGTTTATGAAATGTTTTCATTTTTGTATTTTATGAATGATAATATTTTGGTTCATATTTTATTTACACATATCTACATATGTATGATGGGGCCTTTCCTGGGAGTGAAACTTCTATAGAAAATATTCAACATTAGTAGTTATTTTAGCTTTCAGTTTTCTTCAATATATGAGCAATACTATAAATTTCATTGGGAGGCCAGAGATTTATTACAGAGGGTAGGTCTTTTGCCTTGTACACAGTCAACCTGGGTTTGATCCCTAGTATCTCATACGTTCTCCCCATGTACAGTCAGGAGTAATTTCTGAGGGCAGAGAAAGGAGTAACTTTTGAGTACCATGAGTGTGGTATATGAATGGACGGTAGGATGGAAGGGAGGGAAGGAGTGAAAAAGTAAGGGAAGGAAAGAGGGAGAGAAGGAGGAAGGGAGAAAGAGTGAGGGATGGAGACAGGGAGGAAGGCAGGTAGGCAGGGAGGATGGATTGTAGACCACTTGTTAAAAAAATCTAATCGGGCGGGAGTGATGCTGCGGAGCGGTAAGGCATCTGCGGTTTGATACCCTGGTATCCCATATTGTCCCCCAAGCCTGAGCGATTTCTGAGCACATAGCCTGGAGTAACCCCTGAGCCTCACTGGGTGTGGCCCTCCCCCCAAAGATTTAACCAACGATTGATACTATTATTTTAATTTTAACCATTCTTGGGTGGCAATAAAATTTGTGGTGGTCTTTATTTATGGCAATTGTGGTATCTTATGCTTATTGCCCATTTAGACCAGACAAAAATTAATATAGGAGTCAGAGATAACTTAAAGGGATTGGGAGAATGTATGGCATTCTGTTGAATCAAATTTGAAGCCCAAACCTTGATCCTAGGCAATTATAAATGTAGTTTTTGTTGTCCCTCTAACTCTCCTACAAATCATGGATCTGAGCACCAAACTGCCGGGATCATATAAACACAGTCAAGGGTTGTCCCCTAACCACCACCCCTACTAGGGTGGCCTATTTAAAAAAAGTTAAGAAACCAAGTAGTTGAAATTTAATTTAAATGTTTTTTTCTGATGTGCTGAAAATATCTTGTTTCCCTCTCCAGTTGATACCTGGATGCAACTACACAGCTATGTTATTTTTATGCATCAGTGAGATAGAATCTCATAGGTATTAGCTTCTAAAACAATTTTTTCATATTCAGTAGAAGATATCATTGCTTCTTTGTTTCATTGCTTTTGCTAATATAAACTTTTTCAATTACTACTATTGAATGTCTCCTTCTGTAACATATTTTGTAGGTATGGTGAGTGCAAATAGAAAAGAGACATTGCCAATTCCCCAATAACAATACAGAAAAATAGGGAATAGAAGACAAAGAGAAATGTCATATAAATATGGAATGTTCATATAGCTGAATGAATAAAATGCTTTCATGTTGATTATTTTCCAAACTAGCTTCACAGAATTGATAATTATTTTATGCATTAAGAAGAATTCTTGAAGACTTGCATATCAGTATGTTACTTTTTTATTTGCCTTATTTAACCATAATAACATTCAATCTTTTAGAAAAATTAGAACCATAGAAAGGAATTCGATCATTTTTCTCTACATTGTGCGTGAATGCATGAATATGAATTTGTATTTTGAATTGGTGCTTTTTCATGTTTGTAACTTGTATACTTACTTATGGTTATTAATTTTATGACTGCTAGCTTTCTCAATTTTTCATGTCCTTGTAAGGAAATGTACATTTTTACCAGTAACCTTTATGTCAACTAATTATAAAAATATTGAAAACATACTTGTCATTTTAATATACTTTTTGTATACTATGAGGAATTTGATTAATATCACTTCTGTTGCTAATATTTAATCATATATAAATTCAGGTTTTCTTATCTCTGAACAGAGTAGGAGAACACTGATGAGACAGAAGAAATCTGGAGCCAGACTTGCTGATTCAAAAATTCCTTCTTCTGCTTAGTTGTGGTGAAGCAATTCATTGCCCCTAGCTCTTTTTTTTTATAAGATGGAAATAATATTAATATTCATTACAGAGAATAGCTGTGAGGATTAATATAGTCAAACTCATATATAGTGCCTAGAAATTAGTACTAATTTTGTTGTGAATTACATTTATCTTAAATGAGGAAAAAACAATCTGCAATAGCCATTTTTTTAAAACTGGGTTTCATCAAACACTTTTATACTTCAATGACATTATGAAGACAGTGGGAAGATAATACTGAGAATGAAAGGAAATATTTGTATGCACCTCACAAAAGAACATGTATTCAGAATACATGGTAAAATATCTAAAAACATGGCATTAATGGTCGCCCCCGGGGCATGCGAGGTTGGAGGTTGAGGGAGAAAAAAACTTAGCAGTAAGATGACCTCAAAAAAAATTTTTAAAGGCAAAGAATTTAATGAACATTCCACCAAATTTATACGAATTTCCAAAATAATTATTATCAATACATAAATAAAATAGAATTAAATTATGCTAGTAAGATAGCTAAAAGAAAATATAGTAAGTGGTGAGGTTATAGAGAAATGAGACGTCTCATTAGATTGCTGGTGTTATTGTTTGTATAGTGATTGCTGGTTAATGAGCATAATTTCTTTAAAGGTGTTAAAAAAGTTCTGGGGCCAAAGCAGAGGCACAAGCAATAAGGTGTTTGCTTGCACTCGCTAACTCAGGACGAACCACGATTGGATCCCTGGAGTCCCTTATGGTCTCCCAAGCCAGGTGTGATTTCTGAGTGCATAGCCAGGAGTAAACCCTGAGCGTCACCGGGTGTGGTCCAAAGAGAGAAAAAAAAAAAAGTTCTGGTCATATACTGCAAAGATATGTTATAACTTAATATTTTAAACTAAAAAATGGGAGCAAGAGTAAGTTTACTAATAATACAAATTTAATAAGTATAATGAATATAAAGTAGCATTAGTGTTAAATTCAGTATAGAAGATGAAAAGGAGAGTTTTCCAGGCTTAATATTTACTATATGACAATATGAGGATACATTTATAACTAATTTAATAATTTCCATCTTCAATTGACTGTATCTCATAAAGTGTGTTTCAGACTACCGTAAAAGATTTAACACATTAAGAAAAAAAAAATGTGAATATTTCTAAAGTTGAGAACTGATTAGACAGAATATCAAAATAAATCAATATTCAGGTGTGACACAGGATAATGAATAACTTATTTTTTAAATCATTGCCTTTTTTGGGCCGGGAAGGTGGCGCTAGAGGTAAGGTGTCTGCCTTACAAGCGCTAGCCAAGGAACGGACCGCGGTTCGATCCCCCGGCGTCCCATATGGTCCCCCCAAGCCAGGGGCGATTTCTGAGCACATAGCCAGGAGTAACCCCTGAGCGTCAAACGGGTGTGGCCCAAAAAAAAAAAAAAAAAAAAACAAACAAAAAAAAAAAAATCATTGCCTTTTTTAAACTGTAAATAAAATGCTTGCTTGCATTTTTAAATGATTGACATAATTGACCTTAACTCATTTTTTCTAGATAAATAAAGCAAAGTTATTAAAAAAAATACAAAAAAAAAGTAAAAAGAAAAAGGAAGAAAGTTTAAGAAAAAGAAAAGTACAGTAGCAAGTACATTTATGAAAATTATTGTATCTCTTTGGAAGTGATAAATATAAAATGTACTATTTCTTGTAAAGTAGATATATGTAGTTTCACTTGAATCGAAATTGTATTTGGGAAGAATATCTCAATGGGAAATGTTTATTACAACATATTAACATTAAATTGATAAAAATAAATTTTTGTGTAAAAGTCCATATGCTGGGGCCAGAGAGATACCATGGAGCTAAGGCATTTTCCTTGCATGCAGAAGGACTGTGGTTCGAATCCCGGCATCCCATGTGGTCCCCTGGGCCTGCCAGGAGCGATTTCTAAGCATAGAGCCAGGAGTAGCCCCTGAGTGCTGCCGGGTATGACCCCCCCCCCCCAAAAAAAAAGGTCCATATGCTGCCGATTAGTAAAATGTTTGGTAGTCTTTTAATATGGTGTATGTAAATGTGTGTGTCTGTGTTTCCAGAATCCAGAAAACTGCTAGCAATCTTCTCTTTGGAATATATATTAATATAAAACCATATAGTTTTGCAGTTGTATTGCAATGAATCATGTTTCTTAATTCCGTGAGAAAATGCAAAAGAGCAAGCACATTTATACTAGCTATTTTTGCTATGTTTTGCTGTCAAATATTAAGAGAAGAAAGTATCATTAAATATAAATTTCCATTTGACATTTGTTGCCTCCTGTAAGAACTGATGAGACAATATGGACTTTCAGTCACAGGGCTGAATCTTTGTAACATAGTGCTGCATTGCTTAATTTAATCTTCAGCATGATTTCCCTGTTGGTCCCTGTCAGAGCATAGAAACATCAAGGGAACATTCTATTTATAGTGTAAAGGCAATTAATTTCCTTGGATTGTAACACACATTTATCTCTATAGGGATAAACAAAAGCACATGCCATGAAGGCAGTCAGAATGATCTCATAATTATATAGCCTTCCCCCAGTGATAAAGATGGGAAAAATTAGGACTGTCCATCAGAAAACTATTAAGATTAGTAAGCCACATTGGGAACTTGGCTAATTATTTGCTCCATTTTTTGTAATTCCCTTGGAAATATTCATCATTATTATTATTATATAATGAAAATATAGGCATTATGTATATTCAAATAATTCTAATATTTTGGTAATAGTCAATAGTTTCTTTGTTTTTTTGTTTTTGTGGGGGGTCACACTTGGCAGTATTCAGGGGTTACTACTGGATCTGCCTCAGAAGTCGCTCCTGGCAAGCCTGGGGGCCATATGGGATACCAGGATTCTAACCGGGGTCTGTCCTGTGTTAGCTGCGTGCCAAGCAAACTCCTTACCGCTTATCACTCTGGCCCTAGTCAATAGTTTCTTAATTTTACCAACTTCATAAAAAATAAGAGTATTTTATATTTATCCATGATTTGTGTTTGTCTTATTAAAATTATGACACATTAAAAATCAACAATTAATCACTAAAGTATATTCATCCAATTCATATATTAGTCTCTGCCATATATTTTGTCAGCATTGCTGTCAGTTTCTTTAACATGTAATTATTATACCAGACATGGACATATAACTTCAGGTATATTCTAATTAAATGGTATCGCATATCTAAAAGGTGGGTGAAGGCTAAGTGCTTGTGCTCTTTCTTTGAAGATTTGTCGATATAAAGTTTTTGATGTCACATTCTGCATTTCATTACTTGGAATTTGTTTAAGCTTTCATGCTCATTACACTAATATTCTTGAATGTTAATTCAGAATATATTTGATTACTATAAATAAATATTTTAATTACAATACTTATAGCTATAACCCTAGGGCCTAGATTATCATTTGCACATCTATCCCTAGAGATCTAGGGAAACCCTTTCCATTTAATATTATTAAAGGAATAAACCAAATAGGAAAAACACAAAGGAGTTTCTCTAGACTTGTACTATGACACAATATTGTGTTGGTTTTTTCATATTGTAAATATATACTATATATGCCATATACTCATTCCACATACATACTTATACTACATATCCATGCATATATGTATAGTTCATGTTCTTTCTCTGTGATCTTTAGAGGTTTTTTTTTCACATTGAAAATAGGCAGGAGGTTCTGATTTTCATCTAATCACTAACCAGTATCAAACTGCAAGTTATTTATTACTATTATTTCTTTATCTTTTCCTAGATATTTTTTTCATTTTGTTCTTACCTATTTTCTCTTACTCTTTGGAGTTATTTACTTATTTTGGGGGGCATATATGTGTGGAAACTAGTAGCTTTGTAGAGGATGATGGGGCTGAGGGCCCCCCAGGATCACACTTGGTAGATATATGGTGGATATGTATATATATGGCAGGTGTAGGATTGAATGGGGGGACCAGGGGAATTGTGGTGCTGGGGATCTGGTACAAGGCACAATATTTCAATATCTCAATATTGTATGTGGAATAACACTTGTACTATCTCCCCCAGTCACCTTTTATATCTTTTGTAAAGCTTGGAACTTTTTCTTCATACCATTCTATTTTACTATTACCATTATCCATTCACCCAATCTATCTTCCAACTTTACATACTATAAATAACTGAATATACCTGAACTTCTAATGTAGTAGATATATATAACCTTAGTTTTCTTAGCTTTTACATAGGAGTAGAATGTCTGTGTTATATACTATATATTTATTTAACTTTATTGGATAGTAATTAATGGTTTACAAGGTTGTATATCAATAAATATTTTGACCTATAGTATATGCAGCTCTTCTTGATCCAAGTCCTATCTGAAGCTTGATAGTAAAGATTTTATTTTCTGGTTCAGACAATGTAGTACATACTTGTTATCTATTTTTTAATTTGTTCTTCCTTCTGTTTGAAAATTTTTTTTTTCTGTTTGAAATTTTTTTTTTGGCCACACCCGTTTGATGCTCAGGGGTTACTCCTGGCTAAGCGCTCAGAAATTGCCCCTGGCTTGGGGGGACCATATGGGACGCTGGGGGATCGACCCATGGTCCTTCCTTGGCTAGTGCTTGCAAGGCAGACACCTTACCTCTAGCACCACCTCACTGGTCCCTCTGTTTGAAACTTTTAAGGAATGCTCTTGAATTGGAGCTATAGCACAGAGGTAGAATGTTTGCCATGCCCGTGGCCAATCAGGATGGACCTGAGTTTGATTCTCAGCATCCCATATGGTCTCCCAAGCCTACCAGGATAGATTTCTGAACACAGAACCAGAAGCAACTCTTGAGTGCTTCTGGGTGTGACCCAAATAAAAAAAATTCTTTATAATTAATGGTTATTAGACTATTTCTGTTATTTTCTTTATTCTTTTTATGAATCATTGTAGAGGTTATTGGGTCATACCAATTTGTGCTCAGAGCATACTTTAAGTTCTGTGCTTAAGGATCACTTCAGGCAGTGCTCAAGCGACCATCTGTGGTACCAGGTCTCACACCAAGGTTGACTGTATGCAAGGCAAGTGACTTAACCCTGGCACTATAACTCAAACCCAAATGCAGTATATTTTTAAGGATAAAAATAAAACCCACTTAGCTATCTATCATAGTGTTTTATAGGAGTATTTCCATATTCCAAGCATAAATACTATTTTGAGAGGCATGGGGACACACCCAGCCATGCTCAGGCATTATTTCTGGCTCTTTGTTCAGGAATCACTATTGGCAGTGTTTGGAGCACCATATGGAATGTCGGGAATCAGCCACGTACAAGGCAAACTACTTTTGCTGCTGTATTATCTCTTTGGCTCCTGAAAAGATTCTTAAATATGCATTACAAATATCTTTTCAGCTCTTTGATGAAATGCTTTTAAGTAATATTTATAGTTTAAGCATAAAATTCTATTTTTTTTCTGTTGACATATCCGATGAAATATATTGAAATAGAGAAAGGTAGCGACAAGTTGAGTAATAACCCTTATTAAATTGCACATCAGACCAGAACAAGCATATTGTTATTTCACAGTTAACATTCATTCAGACTTCCTTGTGTTCTGTATATGAAAGAGGGAAGGAAGGAAGGAAGGAAGGAAGAAAGGAAGGAAGGAAGGAAGGAAGGAAGGAAGGAAGGAAGGAAGGAAAGAAGGAAGGAAAGAAGGAAGGAAGGAAGGAAGGAAGGAAGGAAGGAAGGAAGGAAGGAAGGGAAGGAAAAAGGAGAAAAGAAAGGAAGGAAGGGATGGATGGAGAAAGGGAGGGAGGGAAGGAGGAAGAAGATGAAAAAGAAGGAAGAAAAGAAAGAGAAAGAAAGGAAGAAAAAAGAAAGAAGGAAGAAAAGTAAAAAAAGAAAGAAAAAGAAAGGAAGGAAGAAAGAAAGATGAAAGAGCAAAAGAAAGGAAGGAAGGAATGGAGAGAGGGAGGATAAAAGGAATTAAGGAGGGAGCAAAGGAGGGAGAAAGGAAGGGAGGGAGGATAGAAGGAAGAAAGGAGGAAGGGAAGGAGGGAGGGAGGAAGGATGGAAAGAAGGGAGGGAGATGGAGGGAGGCAGGAAGGAAGGAAAAAAGGAAGGAAGAAGGAAGGAGGAAGGAAGGAAGGAAGGAAGGAAGGAAGGAAGGAAGGAAGGAAGGAAGGAAGGAAGGAAGGAAGGAAGGAAGGAAGGAAGGAAGGAAGGAAGGAAGGAAGGAAGGAGAAAACTAGAACTTAGTGCCAGGTAAAATTTTTCTGCACAAAAGCTTAGACTAGGTAATGGAGTTTGTAAAATATTAATAGTACCTGGTATATAATAGATGTTCAATAAATATATTTAAATGAATATGTGGTCTAATCCCCAGTAAAGTCTCAAATACTATATTTTATATTAAATGGTAAATAATTGTAGTGAAGAAGTTTTATGGAAATATAAGTAAGAAGCCACTCTGAATACAGTTCCAGGGGAATGCAGGAGAGAATAATACTGGTACAGTGTAAACGCCACAACCATACTCAACAGAGGTAGCATTTTAGAGGTAGAAGGGCTTTTGTAGGTCTATGGATAGACCTATAACCCATCTGGCTCAACCCGCTGGCCCAACCCAATGGCTGTGGTTTAAAGGCTCAGTTTTGTTAAATAAGTCACCATATATTATGTCAAGGTTCAGTTCCAGGAAATTGAAACCACACTAGCTATTTTAAGCATGAAAGGATTTAATATAAAGAATTAAGTGCACTTGAAATTTTTGGAAAGATTGACGAATAATCTCTCTACGTTGGGTTCCAGGGTGAATGCACAGATTGAATTCATGAGGCAGATTGGTCCAATGGCAGCTACTCTTTCTTCCCACATCATGGTAGTGCAAGTTAAATGAATTGCAGAGGTGCCTGAAAATTCCAGGAATTTGAATACAAAGATGTTCTTCTCTGAGGATAACAGTTTGCAATTACCGGCCACAGTTGCCAAATATCCTAGATTTGCGGATACCAAACTTGGCCAGTTACAGAAAACCCTGGTCCCTCTAGTATTCCTTGAGCACATTAAACCCTTATGAATTAAAGTTGCAAAAATTCTTCCTCCGATCCTGCTGGTAAGAGTTCTAGTTTTCTTTTATTTTCTCTTTCTTCTTTCTTTCTTTTCTTTGTTTCTCTCCTTTTTCCTTTCTTCTTTCTCCTTCCTTCCTTCCTTCCTTCCTTCTCTTCCCTTCCTTCCTTCCTTCCTTCCTTCCTTCTCTTCCTTCTTCCTTCTCTTCCTCCTTCTCTCCCTTTACCTCTCATGACTGACTACTTATAAATTGCATTTACATTTCACTGTATAGTTAAAAAAAAAACACTCAACCTACTCAAAAGCCTACTGAGAAAAATCAGTAAATGCTACCCAGATCCTTGGTTTCAAAGTAGATAATAGATACTACATCAATATGTTGCTTGCTTTCTTCTTTCTTTCTTTCATATCTTTTCTTTCTTTCTTTCTTTCTTTCTTTCTTTCTTTCTTTCTTTCTTTCTCTTTCTTTCATTCTCCTTTCTTTCTTTCTTTCTTTCTTTCTTCTCTTTCTTTTCTTTCTTTCTTTCTTTCTTTCTTTCTTTCTTTCTTTCTTTCTTCTTTCTTTCTTTCTTTCTTTCTTTCTTTCTTTCTTCTTTTCTACAGAAAACAGGAGGTGTGAATGTTGTTGACTGTGAAATAACTATATTAATTAGTCTAGTTTCTGGAAGTAGGAAATATCAAAACAACTAGTAATATATAGTGATTATTATTTTCTAATAATCACATATTAGTGGGGTGACCATATAAGTAATTGTTTTAACTAGGGTATAAACAGGGGAAAAGGCCATAAGCCAACTTACAAACATTTCAATTCTTCATTTTCATCTCTCGGTCTACTGTAGTGATCCGTATTTTCAATATAAAATTTTACTTTGCTTTTATTATTCCCATCCTCTTTTAACTTTACTCCTCACAATGTATCTGTTCTTTATAAATTTTTGGCCAATGTTTTTGGCCATAATTTGTCCAATGTCTAGAATGACTTTTCCTGTTTTACTTTATTTAACTTTTAACATATATAGTTGAGGTACCTTGCCTGAATACTGTGAAATACTCTTTCCAAATAAAGTGAGTAGAGTGGCTTCATTCTATTGGTATTTTGTATGAAAATACCAGCTCATATTTTTTTTTCTATTTCCCCTCCCTCACCAATGTTTTTTTTTTTATTTTTATAGATCTTTCTCTCCTATCTAGTTATGATTCCTTCAACTTGGGTGTCTTGTCTTTTATTTCTAAATTTATGTGTTGTTATGTAACAAAAAATACTTAGGCAGTGTTTGGAAATAGATAGGGACAAAAAGAGGATGATAAAATAAAGAGTAAGAAATAAAGATGAATTAGAGGTATTTAAAGACAAAGAAAGGAAAGGAAGATACCAAAATTTTTCAGTCATTCTGACATTTCTCCTTAGATTATGTTTTATTGTCAATCGACAGTGTATTATCAAACTACAGGAGGAGTTGAATGAAAACAATCCACACTCATTTATATATAGCCTTACTAATCATAACTTGGATAATTATTTTAATATTTGCAAAGAATTAGTACTTATTGACTTGTTGTGATTAAGTATTTTTACTTCATCTATGTCAATTTATCAAATGTCTCATTCCTCAATTTGTTTTGAACATGTTAATTAACTCCTGAATTAAATGCAAAAATTTTTTTTTTTTTTTTTTTTTGGTTTTTGGGCCACACCCGGTAACGCTCAGGGGTTACTCCTGGCTATGCGCTCAGAAGTCGCTCCTGGCTTGGGGGACCATATGGGACGCCGGGGGATCGAACCGCGGTCCGTCTCCTAGGCTAGCGCAGGTAAGGCAGGGCACCTTACCTCCAGCGCCACCAGCCCCGGCCCCAAATGCAAAAATTTTTTAAATTGAGAAATATGAATTTAGATATAGTAGGACCTAAAGTAGTATCATTTGTTACATTTTTTTAATTACAAGATGGCTCTTTTTTATGAATTATATTCACCCTACTTTGGCAGTGAGAAGATGTAGAGACACACTGGTTACTTGGGCTACTCCCAACTTGTTACTCTGGGTTATTCTCAATGGGCCCATGAAGTGTCAGAATCAAATGCTCCATATTTTTCACCTATCTCCCTGGACAAATTTCATACTGTTTCTTGCTTATTTGAGGGCAGATGACATAAAAAAAAAACTTACATATAGAATTTCTTTCATTTTTTTTTCTTTTTTTGGGGGGGTCACACCTAGTGAAGTTTAGTAATTACTCCTGACCCTGCACTCAAGAGTCACTCCTGGGCTGGAGTAACAGCACTGTGGTAGGGTGTTTGCCTTGCACGGGGCTAACCCAGGGTGGACCTGGGTTTGATTCCTGGCATCTTATATGGTCCCCCAAGCCTGCCTAGAGTGATTTTTGAGCCCAGAGCCAGGAGTAATCCCTGAACACAGCAGCCTGGTATGGCTCAAAAACAAAAACAAAACAGAACAAAACAAAACAACAAAAGAATCACTCCTAGTGGGGAACACACGTGATGCTTGATGCTAGAGAACGAACCTAATTGTCCTTGTGTAAGAGAGTCTCCCGTAACATATTTCTAGCCATCACCTTTGTAGCTTAATTTCTTAATTGTGAAATTAAAGGTTTAGCAGCAAAGAAATTAGACCTATGACTAATCACATGATAAAGAATAACCCTCATACTAAAATTTAGGACCCTTAATTTTAAATGAAGTTCTGACCTAATTAACCAGAGGAGTATTTTTGCCATCCTCTAGCATGACCCATTTATGTTATAAATGATGAAATGGAGCCTTAAATTTGGCATCTCTCCAAACAAATCATACAGTGCTCTTATAGCAGATATAAAATGGTTTCCTTTTTTTAGACACCTTTTTAAATTGTGTCTGCTGCATCTTGTGACTTTTACTTTCCCTGTTCATTCTTATTATTATATTGTTAATTCTGTGTGGACAATCTGTGTGTCTGCCTTCTTGACTGCTTTACTCCTGGTGGTTAGAACAGTGCCAGTTTATATGTGACCATGTTGTTTAAATATTTATTAGAAGGAATAAATAGCAAGTATGAATATTCATAATTTGGCAACATTTCTTGTTTAGGTTTTTATAAATAATTTCATATATCATGGGAAAAATTTGTATAACCAGTAAATTGCTGTGGAAATTTAAAGTGAAGAAATATTAAATCCTTAATAAAGAGACAAAGAATATTATTGATGAAAATACTCTGAACTTTGACAATAGTAAAATGTGACCCTATCTCTTTTTTATGCAGCTAAGCTTACTTGGGAAACTGACTTCTATATCTGGGTTTATTAATTATGAGAAAAAAATGAAATCATGCAATTTGCTGCTATGTGAGTAGACCTGGAAAGTATCATGCTGAATGAAATTAGTCAGAAGGAGAGAGACAGAATAATCTATCTCATATATAGGATATAAAGAAAGAAAGTTGAAGAAAGCTCAGAAGCAACAGAAACCTTATTCTCTTCTTCAGGTGTAAGCTAAGCACAGAGAAAGGATGGGGTAGATGAGAATTAAGATGAAAGAGGTGTTAGGAGTGAAGTGGTGGAGAGAAGTGGATCCTCTGTGGGGAGGGTATAGTGATGAATTGTGTTGTGCATGGGACCTACTATTAGTATCACTGTAAACCATGATGCCTAAAGTAAAAACTAAATTAGACCAATAAGAGAAAAGAATGTATTGGTAATAATTTATCTTTGTGTTTTGGGCTCACAAGCAATTATTTTCAGGTTTTGATTCTAGATCAGGGATCACCCTGGCAGTAAAGGGTTGGGGTGGAGAGAGAATACTGAACAGGAGATGGCCACATTTTATCCCCTTAATTCCTCTCTAACCCATAGTTTATTATCTCTTGAAATTGAAAAACCAAGGTTTCATTTTGGTTTATTTCATTGGAGCATAAATTATTCCCTCAATTCGTGATCTTCATTTTCTTACATTAAACATACAACAACATAATCAAATATAATTTTATGCCACTATTAAAACTAGGTAGCTGTAGTATTATATTTTGTCTATTTCATGTTTAGTAAAAAGAACTTCCTCTTTGCTAGTAAAAACAAAACGTTTGTTAGTTCTATTGGAATGATTTAGGTAATTTGTCCACCCATTAAATAATTATAAAAATAAAGAAAATAGAATATGGTATTTCATCATGCCTAGATCAATGCCTACTGCTAGAACTGAGTGTTGTAAAGTAAATGGAGAAGGGAGGGTAGGAAGGTATAAGTGTTGTAATTATATGTACTATTTGGAAAAAGATAGTTGTCCCATACTTTGAATTGTCAGATTCAACAAATAAGATAATTTTTTACTTAAATTTGAATTAGAAAATTATCTCTATTTTTAGCATTAAGTATTTGAACAGAATATTTGGAACATTTTTATACTTAAAACATTGTTTATTGGGTCTCAGTAGTAGTATAATGGGTGAGGCATTTGTCAGTGGGTATGTTGCATGATATCAATCTAAGTTCAATCCCAGCACTCTCTGTGGGTCCCGAAGCACTTCAGAAAAGATTCCTGAGCAGGGTGAGGAGATACTTCTGAGGATTGCTGGGGGTGGTCTAACACACACACACACACACACACACACACACACACACACGTACGTGCGCACACAAACACACACACATAAATAAAAAAAAAAAGCTGTATATTTTCCACTTGAAATGTAAAGAAAACTGTATTTTGTTGAACAACCATGTCCACACTCAGAAGTCACTTGAGAAAAAGTAAATCACACATGTAAAAATTATTCACAGATACAGAACAAATATACTAGAAATTCTGCTCTATATCTGTTCTCTGTGTATGTCTCTTCCATGGGCATGTGATTCAATTCTTGCCACTGAAAAATGTAATTAAATGCACCAAAGTGTTGAGAAAAAATTTTTGCTTATCCCCTAGAAAGACATTCTTGAATTTGTTGGTGTATATGGATATGACTTTTGAATTTGTATGTCATTTTGAAAGAATCAAAATAATCTGAAGACAAAGTGTTTACATGAAAAATGGCAGAATAGGGCCCGGAGAGGTAGCACAGCGGCATTTGCCTTGCAAGCAGCCGATCCAGGACCAAAGGTGGTTGGTTCGAATCCCGGTGTCCCATATGGTCCCCTGTGCCTGCCAGGAGCTATTTCTGAGCAGACAGCCAGGAGTAACCCCTGAGCACTGCCAGGTGTGGCCCAAAAAACAAAACAAACAAACAAACAAAAAGAATGGCAGAATATAGAGATATTCAAAAAACAGCATACTTGTTCTACTGACAAACTGGTTAACCCAGGAATCTCTCTATCTCAGGAATTCTTGGAATGCAAACTTAGATATTCCCAGTTTTTATATACACTTTGTTTTCTTTATATGCAGACAAAAGTATTCAAATTTGTATAGTATTAAAAACCAGAGTATATCTGTATTGTACATTAAAGCAACTTTTAGTGCCAATTCTTGTTTATTCCTAAAAACGTGACCACATTGGTATTTTTGAAGCCATGTAAATGTTATTGCGCTGTTTAATATGTTAAATATTTGAAAGATAAAATGAACTTTTACATATAAATACATGTTTAGCATTCTGATAATTTTTTTCTATGTCCTGAATTGCCTTTTAGTTTGGGCACTGAAACTAGACTAAAGATTTGTTGCTATCTAATTTGTAATGAGTGAAATTTTAATCTTTTTGCTAATGATAAAATGCTCAAGCCATGAAAACACCATTGTTTAAATTAAAATGTAAGAAGTTTTTCATTGGAAACACCATCAAATGTCCAATAAAACATTCATTGAAAGCAAAGGAACATATATATATATATATATTTAAAATTAGAGTTTGGGCAGAATAGAAATCACAGAAACATTATCGGTATAATAGTGACCCTATTTATAAGGAAATGTCTTTGATAATTGATAATAATATAAACTAAAATATTTGTGTATAATATAAACTAATAATACACTTAAAAGTGTAATATTTACGATGCATTTAATACTTGGTTGTAGAAATATATTATACCCAAAAACCACAAAAAAAATTATATCCATAGAGAGACCATTGTTGGATGATATGAACAAATCAGCACAGTTATTTACATGTACACTTCTGTGCTCCTGATGGCATTTTACACCTAATTTATCTCTGATCCTATGATTTCCACCTACACTGGAAAATTTGGCTAGTGACATTTCAGTTGCTTAGTGCTTATAATACACGTAGTATACCAAGTTAGATAGCCCTATTTTGCATTTATTTGCCCCCAAAATATAATTCCTTCTCTCTGAGTTGGAAAGCAAGATGCATTATAAAACAAGCTGCTGTGAGGCATTTCAGTGAAAAGTGTCTCACTTGGTCATTCACTCATTAACATAAAAAAACATGAACTTGAATTCCCAAAGGGAAAAGAAGTGTAGGTCAGTGTAGATAACATAATTAGTACTCTTAGTGTTATATGTATTAGGACTCTATTCATAGCTATTCACATTTATACAGGATCGAAGTGTTCTTGGAAGTGCTAGAAAGTTGAAGCCTGGTAGATTTCATCATTGCCATAGTCAGTACATGCCTTCGTTCAAGGGTCCCTTATAATTCTCCTGACATCATGTCCAGGTTCATGCAGTTAGAAAAAAGCAGTGTGCGAACAAGTAAAGGCACATTTATCAAGATGAATCATATGCATTTAAGAAGCTTTTGTGAAAACTTTCCCCCAAATCAGCCAATTTAACCCACCTGGTACAAATAGTACTTCTGAATATATTTCTTCCCTTTTTTTGGGGGGGTGGCTGGGGGGGGGATAGATGCCACACTCAGAGCTTACTCTAAACTCTGTGCTCAGAACTTACTCCAAACTGTTCAGAGAACAATTTGCAGTGCTGTGGATCAAATAGAGGTAGGCTGCAAAAGAAGACAAGCACTTTAATTCCTATATTACTTTTCAGATTCCAGCTACTTTATATATTTTTTTGGATTCCCCATCGTATTTATGTGAACCGCAGTGGCAAGGAAGACAAGATATAACTTAGCTGGTTAATTGTCACCTGCTCCTGAGGAAAGAGTGGTGAATTTTCTCATATCTGTCACACTATATGTTTAAGATTGAATTATCACCCCAAATGTATTTGATTTAGAATTTGTATCTTTCAACTTTTTTTCTTTTCTCCAATTAAATACCATAGGATTTTCTCCTGGGATAGAGAATAGTGTAAATATTACTAAGCATATATATTAATATGCTGTTTTTCATCTTGAAAATGTATTTTGTGTCTGTGTTCATAAACAATAGACTTGTCCAATCTATTTGACCTATTTGCTAAGTTCAGAGTTAGGGCTTAATAGTGTCAATTCTATTTGGGGGGAGTCACACCCAGCAGTGCTCAGGGGTTACTCCTGGCTTTAAGCTCAGAAATCGCTCCTGGCAGTCATGAGGGACCATATGGGATGCGAGGATTTGAACCACCGTCCTGTCCTTCTGCATGCAAGGCAAACACACAACCCCCATGCTATCTTTCCGGCACCAATCAATTCCATTTTTCATTCTAAAATCGTGCAATATCATTTGATTGGTCACCTGTGTGCCCCTTCATGCCATATTTTAATAAGAACACTGTATAGCAGAGATTTTATTTTTTTCAGATTATATATATGTATATATATATATATATATATATATATATATATATATATATAGTCACAATGTATGTAGAAAGTAGAAAGTACACAAAAGGCTTCAAGCAAAAAATTTCCAAATTATGAATTTATTTCTAATAGTAAAATGTAAGTTTTTTAAAAAAAATTAAAAGTTTTTAAAAGATTTTCCTGAAAATGTGTACTATCACTCTGGTCCCTAGTCTTTCTTTTGTTTTTCATCAATCACTCTTTAGTGACTTATTCAGCAATAGCCAATTAATTCATCTTGATTCACTTAGGTACGTCACTGGGATGCTCATGGGAAAACACCAAGTAACTATGATATGTAATACGAAAACAAAATTTTACCCATTTTTACCTCTTGAATTAGTTCACTGCCCTCTACAATCTCTCTCTAGGACTGTACAGACCTTCTTGGACTCGATTATCTTTATATTTCTCTTTATATTCTTATATGGACTGATTGAGAGAGAATTAGGTTTAGAGCTAGAGACACCTAAAATTACAGCAACATGTGTGTCTGCTTTTAAACTTTGAAACTTCTTGGAGGTGTCATTTATCAGTAAGAGGTATTATCTGATTCTCTGATATGTCTGCTTCAAATAGCAACTATGAAAGTGATCCGAGCACATGGAATTGTCTGCTACAACTTGACACAAATTCACCTATATTTTGGATATAAATCCAGTACAATTATGGTTCCCAGGGATAAAAACTACGGAGAATGGGGCCCGAGCAGATAGGGTCTTTGCCTTGCACATTGCCAACCTGGGTTCCATACCTGCCATCCCATAGGGTCCTCCAATTTTGCCAGGAGTGATTTCTGAGCTATAAATAATACCTGAGCATCATTGATTTGGCCCGATAAGCAAAACCAAACAAACAAAAAAACCTGAGGAGACTATGAAATTTTCTTATCTTCTCTCTACCACATGTCTGGATGCTCTTAGATGTTAATCCCATGTATAACTAAGTCTTTTTCATTTTATGCTAGTCTTTTAATCTATACTCTTCGATGTTAATCTCATGTATAAACTAAATATTTTTCATTTTTTGCTGTTTATTTAATCTATAGTCTTAGATGTTAATCCCACGTATAAATTAAATCTTTTCCAATTTTTTGCTAGTTTTTTAATCTATTAAATAAGTTCATCCAGTTAGGTTTAATTCTAATTTAATATTGAAGATAAATATTCTAGTTTAATCTCTTTGTATCTTTTTTGTACTCTGCTGGAGATATTGTTACTCTCATTCTTTCAAATTATTAGCAGTTTAGATATTTCTTACTAATTGCAGTTTTCCTCAAATCTGTTTATAAAGAAACATAACTTTAAAAATCAATTAACTTGTAACATATGTTATAGAGAAATATTTATTTAATCAAGGTGTATGGGCCAGAGAGGTATCACAGTGGGTAGAGTACTTGCCTTGCAATGTAGCAGACATAGATTTAATCCCTGAAACCCCATATTGGTCCCTTAACCCCACCAGGAGCGATCCCTGAGGCAGGTGTAAGCACTGAATACAGTTGGATGTGATATAAAAACTTAAAAAAGGTTCTATAAAATGTAATTGGTATATAAAGTGAAAAAAATGAAGGTTTTACTTATCAGAATACTGGCCATGTATAATCAATTACTTTTGGCCAATACTTATAGCTAAAAACCGTGCACTTGTTTTTATGAACTTATATTATCACACAAGCTTACAGGGTTGTTATCAGTGACACATTTTAAAGATGAATAAACAGGTTCAGAAATCTTAGGTGTCTTAAGTAAAATCACACTGCTAGAATATGACAGTCCCAGGATTGGAAGTCAGGTATATCTATTTACAAAGCCCTTGCTACTAGTCATTTTAAATTTGGAGTATAACTTTTGCATACTTTATATTCATTTCAAATCAAGATATGTAAATTTTTAGAACTGTTTGTAATTAATAGTCATATTTCTAAGAAAGAGTACCATTACTTACTCTTTTCTCTTTAAACTATTGGACAAAATGTATTCTATGCATACCTAAGAAATCATAGAAAATATTGCCCATCATTGGCAAAACTATGGGCTTAAATATACTTCACTGAATAAAGGCAATGGTCAAAAGAATAGGACTACTGCTTGTTGTTTAGCGGTCACACCTGGAAGCACTTAGAGCTATCTCTTAGCTCTGTTTTCCAGGGATCGCCCCTAGTGGGGCTCCATGAACTCTATGTGATGCTGAGCCTTGAACCCAGGTCGGCTGCATGAAACACGATATTTTTTACCTCTTTTACTAGAACTACAGCCCCAAGAATCTCTTCTTTATCAGAAATCACCTCTATAAAGAGGAATTTATGCCCAAACAGTGAATAATTAGCGCACAATGAACTGTGTTTGTGAAAGTTATTTAGCCATATTCATTCTTATATCAAACTTAATAATATGATACCAAATGCTAGCATATTTCTATTAGAAACTGCTTTTAACATTATATCAAGAAAAAGAACCATTTTTACAACTAGGAACTCTTGTATGGCATTCCTATGTGTGTGTTTGTTATTCCAATTTTTCAGTCTCGAGTGATGTGAAAAGACAGGCTGAAAAGTAAATCTGTTTACAGGTGTAGTCTCTTGCCCACAGTGTGGGTTTTTAGCTCTTAAAAACAACTTTTGAGAAAAGCTTTCTGTTTGATGCGGATAGTGGCAGGAGTTATTTATGTTTTGTGGAGCCAATGTGATTCCTCAATGAGGAGAAAATTCCCAGATAATGATCTAGCAGTCGGGCTTGGGTTAAAGTGAATTATAGTATAACTTTTAAATCTGAGTAGTCAGATTCAGAATTTATGCCCATACTTGTAGGTGTGTGTGTGTGTGTGTGTGTGTGTGTGTGTGTGTGTGTGTGTGTGTGTGTGTGTGTGTGTGTTCCAAAGGGTTTGAGTGTGATCTGTACTCTACTACTTCTAACCCAGTGGCTAGGGCTTGGTCATCAATCTTTCTAGCCAAGAGACACTTTCCCCTTCACCCTAAATGTTACTAAAACCACTAAGGTGGAAAGGAAAATGACTATTCATTAATGTCCAACACTGATTTAAATGGCATACAGGCCACAGCGCTGCATTAAATAAACCTTCATATAAAGCATGAGTCAGAAATGGTTCTGTCAAATTTGTTTTTGATATGTGGCTGTTTTAGACATCAAGGCAGTTTGTAAAATAAAATCCTTCTCAGACTTTACATATTTGAAATGGAAATGAATATACTTTCTGTTTTATACTAGAAATTATAATACTTTTATTTTAGTATCCTAATTTTGTATTTTATTTTTTAATTCTCCAAAGTTCTCTTGCCAAAAATATAGTTATCTGAAGTAATCTACATGCTTAGAATCTAAGAATATCTTCCTCACATTCTTGATAGATGGAGAGATAGACAGTAGATACAGATGTGTATTTATACATATTTCTGTGTACATGTGCCATATTTATTTATTTTAGTATATTTATGGAAAGATTCATATGAGATGTCCATTAGAAAGTACAAACAAGTACAAACTTTATTTTTAGAACTAAATTGTATGCATTTTAATTTTTGTTCAGTTATAGCAATTTTCTTACTCTTTATTTGGTGTTTTATAGATTTAGATCTATAGTAACTAAAATAACGTTATTTAGATCGTGACAAACATAGGTTTGGAGAAATATGGTGATTTATTTTTATTTTGCAACATTCCTTACATGGAAAAGGACCTCATATAGTATGTGGTGACCTATAATATTCGTTGCTATTGTGTTTCTGTGCTCTAATTTAATTTTAAGGCATGGCTACTGAAAAATGGCTGATTAAAATTTAGGTAAAATAGCAATTCTACTCTCCATGATTACAATAACAAAAATACACTGTGAACTCATTAACTCATTTTTAGTCCTAAATTTTTAATTTACTTCATAAGTACCTAAACAGAACATTTTATCTGCTTTCTATACTTTCCACAGGGGATATAGCTTAAAAACACTAATTTATTCTTCTCCCCATGGAACCCTCATCTTGGCATGAATTTCTGCACATCTAGTGTTACTATCTTACGTTGAATTATAGGACATCTCTCTGAACATATGCAAAGGCATGATATTTATAAACCAATTGAAAAGTAGTCTTCCTATGACTATGTTAGAATGAAATTCCTTCTAAATTATTATTATTTTGTAAGAAGTTCTAAAGAATGTCCATTAGAAAAGTGAAATTTCTGAGTTCCTTTTGTTCCTTAATAGATTCAAATCGGGAAGGCTTTGGTGACCTCGGTACTCTTTATAGCAACATTGATCAGCAACTGAATGAAACTATGAGGCGCCGCAGACATGCAGGAGAAAGTGATTACAACATTGAGGTGCTGCTGGGCGTGGATGATTCTGTGGTTCGTTTCCATGGCAAAGAACATGTCCAAAACTACCTCCTCACACTGATGAACATTGTGAGTAATGGTTCATTTTGGAACTTTTCAATTTCTTAATTCCGCTCCCTTCTCTTTTGTCTTGGGCCTCACCTGGTGGTACTCAGGAGTTACTATTGGCTCTGTACTCAGGGATTACTCCAGACACTTTTTAAAATTCTTCATTGCCACTAATTCCTGCTAATAACAATTATCACACAGAGAACAAATTACTAGTTTTGATAATAGAGATAATAGAGAGAGCTTATTATTGTGAAGATATTCAATTATTAACTTTCAGTTAATATTTTCAATTATTTTTGCATTATTTGTTAGATATGTTACAATGAGCATGCTCCTTAATAATCTCTTTATTTTTCTCTAATATCTCATATATTTAATGAGAAAAATAACAATTGCTATGCTAAAGATATCTATAAATCGAGTAAATCCAAGGTATGCACTCTGTAAAGTGTTGTATACATATGTAGAAGTACATCATGTTTTAATTTTTAACATAAAATTTACTACCAAAGTTATCTAAACTTTCCGGAAGGTTTAGTTCGTGCTTTAACTTCTTTCTGAATTCATTATGTGGTACCACACAAATACATAATTCTAGCAAAGAAAATCTTTATAGATGCCATCCCCACTTGTTTTATTCATAATTCCCTGAAACTGCAACTTTCTGTCAACTACGGAATAATCAGTGAAATTGTTTATTATAAGCACAAGAGGTTCTTGAAGTAATCAGCAGAGGTTTGCTACAGAACTTGTCCACACAGAATTTAAAATTTTGAATAAAAGGAAATAACAGTATGAGAAAGTTTAAAGTTAAACTAGAAAAGCTTGATTTTATAAAGACATATTGTAGGTACTATTTAACATAGTGTATACAATTTGAAGAAGGGAGACATGATAAAAGCCATCTACATTTAAATTATTTTTTGACTACTCATCACCAATCATTCAGTCAATGCAAGTGCCATCCTGACCTTCCAACCCCATGGAAACAGGACCCATACTGCCTTGAAGAGCCCCTAGAACTCACATCAATGGAGTTGAGCTGACCCTGCCCACAAAGGATGGAGCCTGCTCCCAACCAGCCACTCACACATCAATGCAGGTGCCATTCTGAACTCCTGTCGCTCCAGAACCCACATATCAGATGAAACATACTTTAGAAATAAAAACATTACAAAGGACAGAAATGGACATATGGTAATAATCAAGGGATATATACAACAGGAAGGAATCACATTCCAAAACATATTTCGCACCTGATGAGGGATAGCTTAATATTTAAAACAATTGTTTGCAAATCTAAAAGAAGACATCAATGGTAGCACAATAATAGTGGGAGACCTCAACACCATCCTGTCATCTTTTGATAGTTCAACGAGGCTGAAACCTAACAAGAATATACTATGAAAGGAGAAATGGTAGAAAGTGGCTTAGTATATATATACTAGTATATAAAATTACTGATATTATTGTTTGTATATATTTATATATATACTAGTGTATATAGGGCTCTCCATCTTTCCCTCTCTACCTAGAAAACTAGACACACATTCTTTTCCAATGAAAATGGGTCATTTTCCAACAGGCACTGAAATTAGAAGTGAATTACAAACAGACATAGGGGAAAAACTTTAATACCTGGAAATTAAACAACTCATTACTGAACAAACAATGGATCAGAGATGAATTTAGAGAAAAATATAAGGATTCCTGGAAATTAATGCAAATGAAGACACAAATTATCAGAATTCGTGAGACATAGCAAAAGTAGCACTAAAAGGAAAATTAATGCTTTGCAAGCACATCAGGAAGGAAGGAAGGAAGGAAGGAAGGAAGGAAGGAAGGAAGGAAGGAAGGAAGGAAGGAAGGAAGGAAGGAAGGAGGGAGGGAGGGAGGGAGGGAGGGAGGGAGGGAGGGAGGGAGGGAGGGAGGGAGGGAAGGAAGGAAGGAGGGAGGGAGGAAGGAAGAAGGAAGGAAGGAAGGAAAATGTAGCATAAAGAACTTAATGACACAAGTCATAAAATTAGAAAGTGATTAAAATGAACCAAAAATAGGTAAGCAGAAGGAAACAACAAAGCTTAGAGTAGAAATTAATGAATTGAAAATCCAAAAGATCAATGAAGGCAAGAGTTGGTTCTTTGAAAAATTAAACAAGATGATAAACCACTAGCAAAATTCACAAAGAAAGGGAGAAAAAGAAACTTAAAAACCAAATTAGGAGGGGAGGAGAGATAGCATGGAGGTAGGGCATTGGCCTTGCATGCAGAAGGATGGTGGTTCAAATCCTGGCATCCCATATGATCCCCTGAGCCTGTCAGAAGTGATTTCTGAGAGTAGAGCCAGGAGAAATCCCTGAGCACTGCCGGTGTGACCCAAAAACAAAAACAAAAAACTAAATTAGGGGCTGGAGTGGTGGTGCATGCTGTAGGGCGTTTGCCTTGCACATGCTAACCTAGGACCAGCCCCAGTTCAATCCCCCAGTATCCCATATGGTCCCCCAAGCCAGGAGCAATTTCTGAGCGCATAGCCAGGAGTAAACCCTGAGTGTCATCACATGTGGCCTTTCCAAAACAAACAAACAAAAACTGAATTAAAATGGAAAAAGGGGAGATCACTACAGATAGTACAGGGATTCAAAGGGTAACCAGAGTTGATTTTGAGAAAATCTATGCCACAAAACAAGAGAACTGAAAGAAATGGATATATTCTTGGACTCTTATAACCTCCAGGATTGAACCAAGATGATTTAGTATATCTGAAAAAATCACCACTATTGAGAAAATGAGAATGATGATTAAAATTCTTCCCCAAAACTAGAGCAAGGGTCCAGATGGATTCACTAATGAATTCTTTCAAACCTTTTAAGAGGACCAACTACTCATCTCTTTCAGCTTCTTTCAAGGAACTAAAGAAATAGAAACACTCCCAAATAGTTTTTATGAAGCTAACAGCCTGATACCAAAAGCAGACAGACACGCCTCAAAAAAAGAGAACTACAGACTAATATACTCGATGAACACTAATGTAAAGATCTTCAAAAAAGTCCTAGCAAATAGGACCCAACCGCTCATCAAGAAGTTCATATACCATGACCAAGTAGGGTTCATTCCAGAGATGCAAGGATGGTTTTTCATAGCAAGTCAATCTGCATAATATACCAACAAAAGAAAAATAAAAACCATATGACCATATCAAGAGATACAGAGAAAGCATTTTCACACTCATGATTCATACACATTTATGATAAAACTCTCAATGAGATGGTAATGGAAAGAACTTTTTGCAGAATAGTCAAGGCCATTTACCATAAGCCCACTCATTGGAGATAATTTGAATTATTTAATTTAATTTAATAATTTAAATTGAATACTCAAGTTTCTCTAAAATCTTGTATAAGAGAAGGCTGTCCCCTCTGCCAGTCCTATATAACATAGTCCTGAAGTCTTTTCCATAGCAATTAGGCAAGAAAAAAGATATCAAGAGCATCCTGAAAGGAAAGAAAGAAGTTAAGCTATCACTATTTACAGATGACATATATGACACGGTACTATATTTAGAAAAAATTTTAAGACTCTACCATAAATCTTCTAGAAGAAATAGATTGGTTTAGTAAAGTGGCAGCCTAAAAAATTAACATGCAAAAATCAATGGCCTTTTTATACACAAATAATGATAAAAAAGAAATTACATTAAAAAAATCCCATTCACATTGGTACCACAGAAATTCAAATACTTTGGAGTCAAGTTGGCTAAAGAGCTGAAAGACCTATCCAAAGAAAACTACAAAACACTGCTTCAAGAAATAAAAGATGACATAGGATATGAGGATATATATCCTGTTCATGAATTGAGAGGATTAGCATCATTAAAATGGCAATGCTGCCCAAAGCATTGTACAGATTTAATATAATCCCGCGAAATATACCCATGACATTTTTCAAGGAAGTGGATCAAACACTCCTGAAATTAATTTGTAACAATTAACACCCATGAATAGCTAAAGAAACCCTTAGGAAAAAGAAGATGGGAGGCATCACTGCCCCAAACTTTAAGTTGTATTACAAAGCAATGGTCATTAAAGCAGCATGGTATTGAAATACAGACCCTCAGATCAATGAAATAGACTTGATTAATCAGATAATGCCTCCCAGACATACAGTCAGTTAATCTTTGATAAAAAAGGAGAAAACTGCAAAATGGTGCAAGACAAGCTTCTTCAACAAGTGGTGTTGGAATAACATGCAAAAAAAATGAACTCAGACCTCTATCTAATAGCATGAACAAACACCAAATCAAAATGGATTACAGACCTTGATATCAGACCTGAGTCTATAAGGTATATAGAAGAAAACATAGGTAAAACACTCAATAAGTTGAGACTAAAGGCATCTTCAAGGAGGAAATACCACTGTCCAAGCAAGTAGAAGCAGAGATAAACAAATGGAACTACCGTATTTTCTGGAGTATAAGACGACCGGGCATATAAGACAACCCCCTAATTTTACATTTAAAACATAGGTTTAGGCTTATATTCACTGTTTAAGACAGAATATTCCTGTGCTGCAAACTGTATGTACCACAGTGAGCCAATCACAACAAGCAAAGGTTCAGAGGTTATGCTGTAATAGACTTCTCTGACTCTGGCCAATCTGAGTGGGCTTTTTACAGTGTAGATTGGGTACAAAACATTGTCTAATTTGAATGCATAGAAAGCCTGCTTGGATTAGCTGAGTTAGAGAGGCCGTCCCAGCAGCCTTGCAGTGATTGGTGCAAGATCGAGCTGGAAAATTCTTTTTGTGGCAATATTCAGACAATTTTCGTTTAGCGGCATATTGAAACATTTTTCGAGATATACTAGGTGTATAAGATGACCCCCGATTTTTGGTTGACTTTTTTTTTGTTTCAAAAGTCATCTTATACGCCGGAAAATACGGTATATTAAACTGAGAATATTCTGCACCTCAATGGACTCAGTGACTAGGACACAAAGGCCACCCATAGAATGGGAGAAATTATTCACTCAATACTCATCAGATAGAGGGGCTAATATCTAACATATACAAGATGCTGACAGAACTTAACAAGAAAAAACCTCTAACCCCATCAAAAAATGGAAAGAATAAATGAGCAGACATTTTCTAAAAAAAGAAATAGAGATGACCAAAAGGCACATGTGAAAATGTGCCACATCATTATTTAACAGGAGAAGAAAATCAAGACAACAATGAGGTATTATTTCAAGCCACAGAGACTATTACACATTACAAAGAACAAGAAAAATAGTACTGATGGAGATGTGGTGAGAAAGAAACTGTCATTCACTGCTGGTGGGAATGATATCTAATTCAGCCTTTATGGAAAACAATACGGATATTCCTCAAAAAACTGGAAATTGAAGTCCCATATGATCCAGCAATACCACTACTAGAGATATAAGTTACATTCACAAAAACACATTACAAAAAGCCCTCTGTATGCCTATGTTTGTTGCAGTCCTGTTTTTAGTTGCCAGAATCTGGAAACAAACCAGAGGCCCGACAACAGTTGAGGGGTTAAATTAACTGTGGTACATATACACAAAGGAATACTGGGTATCTGTTAGCAAAAATGAAGTATGTAATTTTCCTATATATGGATGGACATGGAAACTTTCATGCTGAGTGAAATAAGTCAGAGGGAGAGCAATAGGCATAGAATAGTCTCACTCGTCTGTGGGATTTAAGAAAAATAAAAGACAGTATGGTAATAATTCCCAGAAACAATAGAAATGACAATGGAAGGAATAGTCCATGATATGAAGTTTATCACCAAGAGTGATCAGAAAAATTAGAGAAATAACTATACTAACAACTTTCATAACAATGGTAGTGAGTGAGAGAAATAGAATGCCTGTCTTGAAGACAGGCGGGCTGTGGGGGGGTGGTGTCCAGAGGGAAATGGGGGCATTGGTAGCAAGAAGGTTGCACTGGTGAATGGGGTGTACATTTTATGACTGAACCCCAACTACATACATATTTGTAACCATGGTACCCAAATAAATTATTAGAAATAAAAAGATAACACAGTAATAAATCCAATTAAATTATCAGCTCATGCAAGTCATAATAATTGGGACTAAAGCTATTTTGTTCAGTCATGCAGATGCTAATGAGTAATCCAGTAATAACAAAAATTCAATGGTATGTGATAAATTTTTAAGTTATACACTTAAAAATAGGAAAATCAAGTCCTGTATGTTTTCTCAGGATCAGGCCAGAAAAGTTGAACAAGGATTATTCCCCTTTTATTTTTGTTATGTATCACATCTACCTGAACTTGCTTCCACAATACAAAAGACCAAATTCAGAATGAATGGAGGGGTACTGCTTTTCATGAGGGCATCAAAATGGCAAAGGACCATTAATGCAGCAGGCTGGATTTCATTTTCTGAAGCATACTGGTGGTGGTGGTGGCTGGTTTCATAAGTCATTTAGAAGAATCTGACGATTTAATTGACAATATATTTTATGTTTTATTGTGCTCTGCAGATTCTGTAGGTTTTGCTATTTGTTTGTTTGTTTGTTTTAAACCAACTGATCTGTGAAGAGCTGAAGATTTGTGGTAACTGCATGGAGTAAGGCTACTGTTGGCACATTTCCTGACAGCAAGTGTTCACTTCCTATTTTATGTGTCATGCTAGATTAATGCATGAGTGTTTTTGTTTTTTGTTTTAAGAATGGATGCTATTGAGAACTCAGCATACTGCAGTAAAATAACTTTCCAAGGTTCCAAGAGGCACCAGACCACCTGCATAGAACAATACTGCTAAAAAAAAATTTTAAATGATAATCAAATAAAAGCTTGGATTCACACACAGACACACACAAAAAGTCAATTCCATTTAAGTAGAGTGCAGAAGAATTAGTGTCTAGGAACTAAGTTAACAAAATACAGGGGTGATTGATAAATGAAAACTTTAAATCACTTTAGGAAGAGATGGAAGACCTTAGGAAATGGAACATATTCTATGCTATTGGATTTAAAGAATCAATATTGTTAAAATGACAATGCTACCTAAATTTTAATATATAATCAATGCAACTCCTATCCAAATTTAGATGACATTCTTCAAGAACCTTGAAAATTCAGTAATGAAGTTTGTATGGAATCAGAAGAGCCTTCATATAGAGAAAATCTACTAAAAAAATAAAAAAAACTGAGAAGTATTTGTTACCTTAATTGTAACTGTGCCATAAAGTGCAGTGATCAAAATTGTTTGATACTAGTATGAAAATAGGCTCTATGATCACTGGGACATTACAGAATATCCAAGGTCAAAAGTCCATAATTAAGGAAATCAACTTTTTATAAAGGAATTGACCACATGAAATAATAACTTTAGCAAATGGTACTGGGAAAACTGAATAACTACATGTAAATAATTAAAGTTGGATTTTGTTTCACGCCTTACACAAAAATTATTCAAAGTATATCACTGACCTTGAGATCCAACTGGAAACTATACAGTGAATTGAGGAAATGTGCATGGCACAGTGACAAGCCAGGGTCTGAGGGAAGATGTGAGCACTGATCGAGGGAGTTGATGGGACTGGTGATAGAACATTATATGTCTAATAAAACTTGACATTGTAATTCACAGTTATTTAATTAAATAAAATGTCCTAAATTGAAAAATATAGTGTTTTCATGAGTTAAATTGGGACTTAGGAGACTGAGGTTCAAATTCTTCTGTTACTTTTGGTTGTTTCTGTGACCTTAGATCAATCGTCACTTCTCTATTTATAAAACTTAAAGTCTCAACAAGATGTTTATTAATTCAGTAATTTCTCAGGAAACTGAAAATTTAGCTAATTTAATATTAAATTCTTCATTTTCATTGTTTTGCTTTGTTTTTGTTTTCAGAAAGGTACAGATAAATGTCAGTATTTCTAGGAATGATCTATCCTAAGAAAAAATGCAGACCTAATGTTTAATATGGTTTAATCTGAATTCTAGGTGTTAAGGAAAAACAATATGCTAATGACCATTAAAAGAACTACTATTACTAAAATTTAAGGGAAAGAAACAGAGCAATGTATTTATATGCATGTTGCAATGCAACTATTATTCCAATGATTAGCTATTTGAATAATCAGCCATCAGTTTTTAATTCTCACTATTTCTGTGAATATGAGGGTTGCTTTTGTAGTTCTAGCTTGGATCATATATGCATGCAGGAAGCTGCTGTCTGTCTGGAGAAAGGTTTTGAGTACTTTTTTTGCTCATGGATCTGCAGCTTAAGGAGAGGCTCTACAGAAACATGAAGGCTCTATTTTTGTTTAAAGTCCCTTAAAAATATTAGGAATTAGACTGAGTTTCTGTCTTAATCCTAGAGATTCTCCTCAAATTAAGAAAGCATCAGCGATTGGAACTATAGGAAAGGAAATAATAGAAAATTAAATTGTTTCTAAAGTAATATAAATATGGGTTTGGGGAACTGATAAATAACACCTATTTTTTTCCCCAACTTCAAAACCCACTGAAAGTTGGATGTTTCATCATCTGGGGAATTGTTTTATTGTTAATGAGAATTGAATTTCACATAAATTCACGTTTAGAGACAAAATGATTTTACTTGTTTGAAATAAGTACTGCTCAGCCGAGGGCATTTTGTTTCAAACTCTAACCCCTGGAGACATTTAGCAATGTTAGAAGAATTCTTAGTGGTTGTCACAATCAGGGAAGGAGTCACTCCTGTCTCCAGTGCTCCAGTGAGATAAGCCAGGGATGTTGCTAAATAAACATCTGAAGGCACTAAGACAGTTGTATAACAATGCTTATGTTTTATCATTTCTAAAATGTGAACTAAAGTCTCTTTGTAAATCGGACAATTTTTTTTCATGCTCTGCCTATCCTCCACAACTACTCTCTTTAGAATAGACAGGCAAATTGAAACAGATGAGATTGAAGAAAGAATCTCTTCCTCTCTTCTACCCCACTTCCTTTACTCTATTCCAGGGGTCTCAAACTCGCGGCCCGCAGGTTGTTTGCGGCCCTCCGTACAACATTTTGTGACCCGCGGCCGGCCTTCAAATATCGCAATATTCGCAATTATTCGCTTACCGAATAATCGCAATAAAAATCGCATTAGTAAGAAAAAATTGCATTAAACATTCGCATACCCCGAGCAGTTCCATTCTGGGTATGCAAATGTTTAATGCGATTTTTTGCGATTTTTTTCTTACTAATGCGATTTTTTATTGCGAATATTCGGTAAGCGAAATCCCTTATGTGGCCTTGCCTCACCCCGACTTTGCCTCCTGTGGCCCCCAGGTAAATTGAGTTTGAGACCCCTACCCTATTCTGTATCCTAATTCTAACTACTAGATTCAAGTTATTGAGATGAATGTGTTCTTACCTGGCTTAAATCAATCAACAAGATAGAAGTTGGAAGCAGGAAGTAAAGTAACCATTAGGCTATTCTTATAGAAATCTAAAGCCAAGCAATCTGGCTCTTCTTTTGTCTAACAGTGTTTAGATAACTTCATCTCCTAGTTTGCAGTGCTTTCTGACTTCCCTTGGTTCACAGGACTCATGCTGACCAAACTTGATCCATACATAAACACAGATCCTTTCTTCACTTGTCACATGGGTTCAGGCAAAAACTGGAAGAAAATTAACAGCAAAGAGTCTCTTTTGGGACCCTGGAGAAAACTCAGTTGGGCTGGAGATCCTGTTTATACTTACAAAACCTAAATGTAATCTCTATTATCACATGATGCCCTTAGGACTGATAGAAATGACCCTTGATTGCTAAACCAGAAAGAAGTAAACCCTGATTACTGAACCACTCACTGGGTGTATCCCTAAACAAAAAACAAGCCAAAGTGGAGAGGGGAGTCTATTTTCTTATGTTAATTAAAAGAGTTTAGTTCCTTAATCTCATTTGACACTTTAATTAACTAGCCAGCAAATTTATTATATACTTAGTTTACTGGTAGGCAATTTAATTTTCCTTTCACAATGCACATATTTGCTAAGTTTCTAAACAAAGTGAGTATATTTTATTTTTGGGGGGGGGTCTGTTATTTATTTGGGGGCTACTTTTAGCTCAGTGCTCAGGAATCACTCCTGGCAGTACTGTAGGAAGTTGGGGAAGGGGAGTCTAAGAGTTGGCTGTGTTAAAAAAAAAAAAAAAAAAAAAAAAAAAACACCTTAATCTTTGTTCTATGGCTCTGATTCTAAAGGAACTACTTTAGATGCAAATATTGTGTGTTTATGTTTTTTAAATTAAACTGAACACCCTTTCTTAAATGGGTAGCTTACAGTTCTTATTTCATGCTTTCTAATTTTGAGATTTTTAAATTAGTGTTAAGCTACATTTTTTTCAGTCATTTAAAGAACACCCATCTTCACCAGTGCAAGATTCCCATCACCAATATCCCAAATCTCCCTCCTCCCATCCCACCCCACCTGTTCTCTAGACAGGCTTTCTACTTCCCTCATTGATTCACATTGTTAGGATAGTTCTCAATGTAGTTATTTCTCTAACTGCACTCATCATTTTGTGGTGAGCTTCATGTCGTGAGCAGGACCTTCCAGCCCTCCTCTCTTTTGTCTCTGAGAATGATTTCAAAAATGTCTTTTATTTTTCTTAAAACCCATAGATGAGTGAGACTCTTCTGTGTCTATCTCTTTTAAATAAATAATTCAAATAAATTTAGTATTTAAATAAATACTTTAAAATAAAATAATTAGCCTCTGGGGGGGGGAAATTAGAGAAATAACTACATTTTGAACTGTCCTAATAATGAGAATGTATGAGGGAAATGGAGAACCTGTTTAGAGTACAGGCAGGGGTCGGGTTGGGAGGAGGGAGACTTGGGACATTGGTGATGGGAATGTTGCACTGGTGATGGGTGGTGTTCTTTACATGACTGAAACCCAAACACAATCATGTATGTAATCAAGGTGTTTAAATAAAAAAAATAAAAAATAAAAAAATAATTTTAATGAGTCATATTTTTTATATTTTATTTTTGATCAAAGTGGATTACATATCTTTCATAATAATATTTTAGGTACATATTAACATAGAAACGGGGGAATTCCCACCACCAAAGTTGACCTCCCTTCCCCCCCATTCCCAGTATTCATCTGATACCCCCCTCTTAAAACCCCCGAGCTGCTCTTATAAGTGATCCCCTCTGTATCTAACTTGTTGTAGGTTGGGTATTGATACTGTTGTTGTTGGCTTTGGATTTGGTGGTTAAGTCTGATCATTTTTATTACTATTTAATGATCATACAGTTATTTGGACTTGGTACCCTCTGTTATTTTCCCCTCAGTCATATTTTTAAAAGTATATATTGAGATGTGTTTATAAAATCGTCTACGGGTTTTTAAAAACATTCTCAAATAATTATAATATGATGCTGATGCATGCTGAATTGAAGATAGAATAGAGAATTTTGGTTGACGAACATTTCAAAGAACTGGACAGTGAAGCACTCTTTCCTCGTACCTTATTCACTTTTATTTGTTCCTGAAACAAACAAAATATAAAGGATACAGTAGCTTAAATGGAAAGACAAGATATCATTAGGTTCATATTTTTTCATAGTACTGTAAGGTGAGAGGCTTTCTATTAGCTGTAGCAATTTCTCAATGATTCAGCATCAGTAAAACTAAAGATGGAAGGAGATTGAGAGCTGAAAGCAGGCTTCTAAAACAGTGTTTTGTAGATAGGCAGTTTGTATTTGTTATAAAAGAACTGAAAACTCTTCTCACAATCTGTTCTTTCCTCCCAATTCAATGAAAAAGGAAATGGGAAGTTGATTGTGTATTATGAAAGAAATACAGATTTTTCAAATATCTACCTATGAATCAAACACAGGCAGAGGCTTTCCAGGAAAAACATTTTCCATCCAGTTTGTGGGAAATCCAATCATGGAGCCCAGTCTTCCATTCAGTGGGGTACTCTTGAATTTTCTTCAGAGCAGAAAATACCTCAAAGTGTGCTGAGATCAACATAGAACCTGGAATGGATTACTGTGTAGTCTTCATTTTCTTGGACCTTATTCCCTTCTGCCACTGAGCAACTGAGGCAAAATTGGAAGAGACAAGAGTGCTAACCTCTTTGAGCTGTTTTTATTGTCAGGAGTAAACGGGAATGGCAATTGGCACAAAGGTCTGCTTTCTTATTTTCTCTACCAGAGCAAAAGACTTCTAGTACTGACAGAGATAAAGCAAGGCCTGTCTCTTTCAGGGCATAGACAAAGACTGTTTGCATCTGGAGAAAAGGTAGAAGAAAAATCTGTACCAGAGCATTAAGGGAAAGAGAAGGTTTTAGAGGGAGCAGTATCCTTGCTGTAAAAAACACTCATGCTACTTTGTGGAGAGAATTATGTTAGAAAGAAAAAGCTAAGATCCCAGTTAACAGCCACAAGCATCAATTTACACAGCCAATTAAGTAAGCTATTTTCTGAGTGGAATCTATATCTTTTGGCAATAGCCAGGGCTTCAGTTGAATAACTATAAATGACACTTAACATCAACTTCATGAGAAACACCAAGTTAGAACAACACTGATAGGTCATTCCCAAATTCCTTTCCCCAAAAACTGTGATAGAGAATGAATTATTACTATTGCTTTAATGTAGAAAAAAAATAGGTCAAGGAGATGAGAAGGATGAAGAAAGGGAAAGGAAAGGGAAAAAAGAAAGGGTTTTTAGAAGACTGTCTTATTTAGAAAATTTGAGTTATTTTTATCTAAACTCAGAACTTGTGTCATATAAAAACACTTAAAATGTACCATTGTATGTTGATAGCAATATAAAATAATTTTAATTTGCTATTCTAACATTTTTGAACTGAGATATTTTATCTATTACCTAACGATAGTGATAGCTGCATATGAATGTTTTATGGGTATTTTCCATGAATATCTAATAGTTTGTACACAAGAAAGACAGCTTAGTAAATGAGCATTTTTTTCTTTTCATTAAGTGTCAAATGAGCATTCTGAGTAAATTCTAGATGATTTTGGTATGACTCATTAATTGGAAGGGGTACCCTCCTTCCATATACTTGACTCTTTTTGAGACAGTAAAGAATAGAATTTTTCAAGATGCTTTCCATCTCCTTTTATTTTTTATTAATTGTTTAAAAACTTGAATTATCATTAAGTTCTTTCCTTAAAGAAGAGGTAAATGATATATATGAACATATTTTTAAGACATCATAATTCATTTCCATTCTTAGATACTTAGTAAGTTATGTTTCAGAAATAGAAAATAAATGATTTGTGTTAGTTAAGTGTTTGATATAATCTCATATATTTTACTATATTAAATTATTATTTTGTAATACTACTACTAAAAATTATAATTCTTATCAACTGAGTTGCTAAGAATATTATCATTTTTGTGGGGTCACACCACGCAATGCTCAGGGGTACCAACTCTTCACTCAGAAATTATTCCTGGCAGGCTTAGGGGTCCACGTGGGATGCCTTGGATCAAACCCAGGTTGGCCACATGCAAGGCAACCTCCCTATGCACTCTGGCATGTTTCTATTAATTCAGTGGATGACAATAGGTCCCAAAAAGAAAGGAAGGAATCACAGTTATCACTCTTCTGGTTTGGACAGCACCAGTTCCATTTTACATAGATAGTGTAATATAAAAACAATAACTAGATTTTTGTGCAGTCATGGTTAGTAATGGCATATAGGATTTAAAAAAATCTGCTTTTATTTCTAGGTTCAAAAAATGGTTAATATTGTTAGAGAAAGAATTTTACTACTACCAACTAACATAGCCTTTGTTCTATATCATCTTGTATATGCTTTATATGAATTACATAATATTCCACAGTCTCAAATATACTCATTTTAAACCAATTTGCTGAAAATAATAATGAAATTTAATGAAGTTACATGATTTTCCCATAGTTTGAAGACTTTGAAAATAGGTGCCACAACAAGAACTTGAGGTCAGATCGATCTTTTGCCTTCAGAGGCTAATATTTTTTCTTTCTAAATTTGCTGATAGTATAGAAGCCAGGCGCTTTGCATATCTGTTGTCAAATAGAACATTGATTTTGTACTTGCCTTTATGATTTAGCAGAATATCATTGAAGTTGTTGATAGGAAAAATTCATTTACTTCTCCAAGAGCCAAATAAGATAACAGATTTGGTTTAAAATTCTCTGACAATGTGATGAAGCAGATTTTGTGATTAAGAAAGATAATTGTTTTGTCATTGTGTCAAGTATTCCTGTTAATACTTTGTTCTCTGTGCTGTTTCTTATCATTGGATAAATTATGAAGTGGTCTTGGCCTATTGTATAATGTTATATTCTCTAATGTCCTATAAAGAATTAAGTTTATATCTTCATCTCAGGATTTATCAAGTGAAAAACATTTTTTTCATTTGAAAAAATGCATTATACTGTGAATAAAAATTGTCTTTTTTCCTTTGGTTAACCTTTTTTTCTTTTCATTAACATTAATATCTATGATTTATGCCTTTTCTTTTATGCATAATATCTACCACCAAAGTGAAAGTTTCCTCTACCACTGTCTATATATTGCTTCTAGATACCCCTCTCCCCAATTTATGCCTATATCCTTGTCCTCATTCCTCATCTTTTTATTGAGGTTTATTGCAGCCTTTAATTTTTAATTTTTCAAAACCTAAAATATAGAAAAGCTTTGTAACTTGTAAGAAACATTTCTCTCTCTCTCTCTCTCTCTCTCTCTCTCTCTCTCTCTCTCTCTCTCTTTTGGTTTTTGGGTGCTCAGGGGTACTCCTGGCTGTCTGCTCAGAAATAGCTCCTGGCAGGCACAGGGGACCACATGGGACACTGGGATTTAAACCAACCACCTTTGGTCCTGGATTGGCTGCTTGCAAGGCAAATGCTGCTGTACTATCTCTCCCGGGCCCACATTTCTCATTTTTGAAGTAAGGGAATAAATTTTACCTGAACTTCATGAGTGTTTCAGTCCTTCCAAATGCCAGAAGAGCATAAAGCCTTGTAGGCAATTGTCATTTCTTGATCTATCCAAAGTTAACTTTAGTTCTTAAAGAAATAAATGCACAATTAACATAGAAAGACTAATTCATACTTACTGAAATGCCATCTGGGGCCAGCGACATAGCTCAAAGATCAGGGAACAGAGTTTTGCATTTGAAAGGTTCCAAGTTTCATCACCAGCACCTCTTTATTCTATCTCTACTCCTAGATTTGATCCCTACCTCCAGCACTATCACATTTAGTTCTTGATCTAGACCTGAGCTTTGCTACATCACTAGGTCCTAGTAGCATTAAAGTGCCTGATTCAGTCTGCTGTGTATGTATGATCAGGAGTGATCCTCGGGGTCTGTGGAGCATTGCTTGGAATACTCTTTACTAAATAAAAGATGATCTAGTCATTTTTTCATCATTTTTAGATTTAAATTGAATTTCTATTGAAGTAACATTGGGTTTATGATATATAGATTTTAGGTGTATCTTTTTTTTTATTTTGTTTTTGGTTTTGGGGCCACACCCGGTGGTGCTCAAGGTTTACTCCTGGCTCTGCTCAGAAATGGCTCCTGGTAGGCACAGGGGACCATATGGGATGCCGGGATTCAATCACCATCTGTCCTGGGTAAGCCGCTTTCAAGGCAAATGCCCTACCCCTGTGCTATCTCTCCGGCCCCTCAGGTGTACCATTTTATAAATCAGTACATACATATATATGTTATGTATGTATTGCATATATATATATATATATATATATATATATATATATATATATATTGCATTGTGTTTAACACCAAAAGTCTAGTTTCCAGCTATCACAATAAACTCATTTTATCCATTTTATCTGGTTTAACCACCCAATTTTTCCCTTCCTCTCAGGTAATCACTACTTTGTTTTATACTCAGAGTTTCTATTTTATAGCTCTTCCCTTCAAGTTACTTTTGTTTTGTTTTTGTTTTTGTTTTTGGGTGGGGGATTTGGGTCACACCTGGCAGCACTCAGAGTTTACTCCTGGCTCTGCATTCAGAAGTTGCTTCTGGCAGGCTCAGGGAACCATATGGGATGCCGATTTCAAAATGGGGTCCATCCTGTATTGGCCACATGCAAGGCAAACACCTTACCGCTGTGCTATTTCCCTTCTTCAAGTTTTTAATCTATATTAGTCTTTTACTGTAATGCAGTTTTCATTGAGAACAGATTTTATGGATATGTGTATGCATATATTTTCAAATATGTCTATTACTAAAATTGAACAGATGGCATGATAGAGGTGAACTAGTGTCAGGTAAGGAAACATTTGGAGTTTATCATCCATTTAAAGAAGCAAAAGTGGATAAAAAAGAAGCAAAAGTAGATAGAGTATTGTATGTAAAATATGAAGAGAAGGAAATTAAAAATGAAACATTGAGACAGTAATGTGAGGGACAGACATATAAATAAAAGGTGATATTGCTAAAGAAGCAGAATAGTTTTGTTGAAGATCAGAGTGGTAGTCGATTAAACATTAAGTTTTATTCTGAGGGAAATTGAGAATACTAATAAAAGAATTAAAGTAATTCCACGATAAGGAAGAAACAACTGGGGAGATTCACTTGATTTTTTTTGAGCAAATATTTTCAGTGATAAGAGGCTTAAAAGAAGTTAGAAAGGAGCACTTCACTTTGACAAAGAAAAAGATATGTGAGGTTTTTTGAGGGAAAATCAGGCATTGGTATGATATAGACTTTTGAATTTGGACTCTGCTAATCACTTGTGTAGAAAATGATATAACTTTCTGGGTATCAGTTTTCTTCCAAAATAGTCCTTTTGAAAGAAATGGTAAGAATATCTTCTTTTCAGGATTTAGCTTTTACTAATTTTATGCTTTTTTCCTCCTTGCCTGGGTTGCTTATCTTTATAATAGGCACATACCCATATCCTTATGTCTGGGTCTCCCTGTTCTGTTCAATGAACTTACTTGCCCTCTCATTCTTCGTTTTATCAATAGGTTCTTATAGTACCTATTTCTATTTGAATAACTTTTCCCCATGTCTTTTATATGTTTTTGTGCTGCTCATCTATTTCAGGTAATAGGATATATTTACGATAAGAGTAGAGACCCAAACCGAATTGTTATTATGTTTGTTACTTTAATATTGTTAATTCAGTTTTTAATCTCTAGACTATTGGCCACACAGCTACTCCAGAAAATACTTAATGAAACTTTTTGTAAAGTCACTTTTTATTAATCTTTTAATAGAAGTAAAGGAAATGAGTTGATTGAAGGGAAAAAGACAAACTCTCTATTAAAGGAATATAAGGTTTAAAGAGGCAAGTCCATGTATAGTAGGTACTTTTAGCTTGGGACTTTAAGCTCTTCAGAAGTAGTTGGATATTTATAGGTAGAGTAGTATATTTCCCTAGTTTTTCAGAATTGTATCCTCAAAATCATCCAGTCTTTACTGTTATAACTTACATTACAAAAATCTATATATTTTATATTGATAGGTGTACTGGTAATGGATAATTTTGACCTCTATTTGAAAGGTCAACTACTTTAGGCTATCTCTTTTGTGAATGTATATATACATGTATATATATATATATATATATGAATTTATTTTTTTAACAGACCTAAAGGGACAAATATACTACAATGACCTCATTGACCTCTTTTACGCATAAGAAATTCCAGACACTAACATAGGAACATGCCTAAAGTTACCTAATTAAGAACCCAAGAATTCTAGCTACGGAGCTCACAAACTTCACCACTGAGCTATACTGACTCTCAAGATTTAATTCACTGATCTGAAAGAAAAATTAATGTTGGTTATTAAAGCCAGACAAAGCTGTTCATCAGCTAGTCTGACAAAGCAGGTCAGATTGTCCTGCCAGGGAAATGTCCTGGGAGAAATTGTCCCATCCGGGAACAAAACTGGAAGGAAGGAATTTTCCTTTCAAGGAAAGGAATACTTGATTTGATTGTACCTCCCCCATCAACACACATTATTGGCAGCCTATTCGAATTTAAGGTCATCTGAAAATTGAATTAATGTTCTGTTTACCCCCCCTTTTTCAGGTAATTTCATTAGAAATCTGAATTCAACCATGAACACCTCAGAGAAAATCTACCCTGGCTCTAATATGATTGACTCTAACAGTGAAAGGGCATTCAGTTTTGCATAGACAAACTTTGTCTAGCATTATGTAATATGAAGTACATGAATTCTTATGTACTTTAAAATTTATGCTTTATACTTTTCTAAAACTTCAAGAATCAACCCCAGAAAAGGGGGAGACCGTGGATAAGATAATTACCTTGCACAATCTGACCTAGGTTCATTCTCACCACATCACCACGGTGTGGCCCCCAAACCAACCAACCAACAAACAAAACCAAACACTATGAATTTTCACAACCCTTTTTATTTTCTTTCCAGTGATCTCTATCCCCTCTATTTTCCCAGTGTTTTTACTAGTACCATTTTATTGATCACCATAAAATCCTTAGTTATAGGAAATTCAGAATTTAATTTCTCATTTCTTAAAATATACATTAACAGGATAATTAAGAGACAGTAAATTTTTTAAGTTCTCTTAAAGTGATTAGTTTGTGAAATCATGCACTATTGGTCACTTTAAAATACAATCTTCTGTGCTTACTAGCAGTATTGTATACTTTGCAATTGTAGCAGTGTGATGAAAACTAATTCTGCATTTCAATTGCCAGTGTTTAGTCTCTGTTTTGTGTAGAAACCATGTAACTTGGAGAAAAGTAACTTATCAGGACAGTAGGTTCTGTAGATATAAATAGAATAATAATATCTCTAAAGTTTTTCAAGGGTTACTTGAATTAATATTTATTAAATAATCAAAACAGTATATGCCCTGTAAAGATCTATATGATATTGACTATTGATGCTGCTGCTATTTTTTTGGGGAAAAAAATGTTTTCCTTGTCACCAAATTTTACAACAATACATCCTCACAGATTCAACGGATAATTAGGTTTATAAGCTAAATTTTTCCACATGTAATTTATTCATTTATAAAATGTGTGATTAATTGGTATCTATGATTTTTTTTATCACTGACATAGCATATTAATCAGATAGAATTAAAGAACTATATAGAGATAGATGCCTTTGATATTTTTTTGGTTTTTTAGAGTAAAAGGATTCTGTTTCACTTTGGCTAGAATTTTTTAGTTTCTTATTTAAAGTTATTTTATTTTGATATAAATCTAGGAAAAGGTAGACATATCAACAGCTGTATAAATAGTTCAGGTGTATTAAGAATGGTCTTTACCATATTGTAAAGTGTTGATACTGCCATCTGCTGGGCATAGTCTAAATTTTTATAGATGTGTTTACCTTCATCCATACCTGTTCTTTATTTTGTCTATTTATAAATAAATTAATTTCCTGACTTATAAAATTATAGTACTATTTAAAGTATATTGGTTTTAAAGTGTACTAAATACAAATGAGTTTATTAATTTTATGGTGATTATATACTATACTAGCTCAAACATCTCTGAGTTCTTAATACCCCATCTACTTGTTTTTGTTTTGTTTTGTTCATTGGACCACTACCAGTGGTGCTAAGGGCTTATTTCTGGCTCTGCACTCCTGGAATTCTTAAGAGACCATATAGGATGACCCATATCTGCCATGTGCAAGGCAAATGTCTACCAGCTGCAGCTCCAGCCCCAGAAAATAATATACTTTCATCTAACATCGTATTTTTATTTTAGAAGTTCATTTTTTGATATTATACTCATTAACTGATAGTACCCTTTTGCAAACCCCAAACAAAACCAAAATCATTAAATATATTCCCAATTTTATTGTATTAAGCTCACACTATGTTGTGTGTGAATTCATGGTGCTGATTTTCAACATATTCCTTCCATTACACTCTTAGAATGTCCATTAGTCTCTATTTTTTTCCCAACATATTTGAATGTTTGAACCAATTTCATGCCAGTGACAATAGCACATATCAAAAATATTGGGAGCAATTTGCTGAGATGTGGTGAAAGGAGAACTCTCATTCACTGCTGGTGCGAAAATTGCCTTGTTCAATGCCTTTGGAAAATGATTTAGGGAGAGTTCTCCGAATTGAGCTGCCATCTGACTTAACAAGTCCATTTTTAGGTATCTGCCCCCAGAATTTTAAAAAAAAGCACTCAAAAGGACATAAGTACACCATTATTTATTCCAGTACTTCATACAGTAGCTAAGTTATATAATTAGCCTCAGTGTCCAATGGCAGATGAAGGGATTATGAACATGTGGTACATGTTCACAAAGGAATTTTATGTAGTTGCAAGAAACAATGAAATCATGCGATTCACTGTAATCTGGTTGGAATTGGAAGAATCAAGTTGAATGAAGTAAGCCAAAAGAAAGACAAGGATAAGATGATCTAAATTATCTGTGGTATATGGAATAACTTGATGCAGAAATGTAATATAGTAAAGGAATAGGTCTAGATCACCCTTGACTCCAGAACTTAAGGAAGAGAAGGACAGAGAAGAAAAGAATTTAAGGTAGTAAGAAGATGAGAAACGAAAGTAATGGGGGGGACAGGGAATTGGTAATGTGGGAGTGTGCTATTTCTGTACATCCAAAGCACAGACTCAAAAATTAAAAACATGATATCAAAGCTGGAAACACTGAACTTTGTAATGTGCCTGCCAAAGTGGCATTGATGATGGGAATTGATTGGTTATAGTCTTGGTGTTGAAATATTGCATGCCTAAAACTCAAATATTAACAACTTTGTAAATCACAGTTGTTACTTTAAGTAACAAAACAAAAGAGCCATCCTCATTATAAAATGGAAGGAAGAGATGAACATGATGACGATGAACCTATTTATGCCTATTGGATATGCTTATCATTCAAACTTCTGGAAAATCAAATTGAATTGAAGTTGGTTTTCCATGTTCTTTCAGTTTTGGTGAATGCTTGCTCTCTCTTCCTGGAAAAGTTTAGCTTGACCTTAACCCTTTCTACTAGTATTTTCCAATTTAAGTAATATTTAACACAGTGATTTTAAGTAAGTTTCTTTATATTCAACACTACAGTTTACAGAGTTGCTCAAAATGCAATTATTTCTAGCATTTAATGTTCCAATACTAATCCTACTACTAGTGTAACATTCCCTCCGCCATTGTCCCCAGTATCCCAACCTCCCCCAAGCCTGCCCCTTGGCAGCTACAAATTATTTACTCAATATTGCTTGTTACAACTAATTGGTAATGCAATTATTTTTAAAACTCGATTAAGAGAAAAGTTTTGAAAATTGTCATATCTGGAGATGGGGTCAATTATGTCATTGTCTGAAGATTACTAAGCCCGTTATTGCTAGTTGAGCATTTTGTTAGTGGTTTTTCTTGTTGAGTTTATGCAGTTTCTATAATAACTTCACATCCAATTTGATATATCCCTACTGAGTCACACAGTCTAGTACTTCAAAAATCTGTGAAACTGGGCCAATAAGCTCATATGATAGCAAAAATATATTGTGGTCATGGCTTCCAGGACTTCTGGAATTATAGGTATGGATGGGAGTGTGGGTAGCGGTGGCACACCCTGTCTCCAAAGAGCCCTATAGATGTCAAATGAGTCTCTGGCACTGGCTGATGGGAAAACATGGTGGCAGCTCTGGATCAAGGGCATAACTACCAAGACTTCTGAAAATACAGAGCTATGGGAAGAGGTAGCTTAACTTGACTCTGAAGAGTCCTGAGATGCCAATAAAAGTTAGGTCTCTATGCAGAGATTAGTGGAAATGTGGTGAATTTGAATCATTGGCATGGTGGCATTTGTTGAGTATGTCTGTTGATACAACTGATAAGGCTTTCGAAAGGCAGGGAACATGCTCTGCTCCCCTTTTTAGGGGCCCCAGAGTGATCATCTGCGAGGCCAGTAATACCCTGAATTTTTATGGTTTGGTTTGCCTCTTTCAAGAATTAGATGAGTCTATGGTATTGGCTGTTGGCAGCTCTGAATCACGGGCCTATTCACATCGATTTTTCACTAACTATAAATGTTGAACATTAAAAATATACATTAATATTAAATATTAATATTTAAATTAATATTAATATTAATTAACAGTGAATCAATTTTGTTTAGAGACATTTTAGGGCTAATATTCATAACCTATTTTTATGATTAATACTATCACCCAATAACTAAAATATTAAAGTACTCCTATAGTTAGTCTTCTTAATAACTAATGCTTTAGCTGACCCACTCCTTTGTAGAGGGAAGGGAAGTTAAGGCATCATAGAAAAATTTCCACAACTTCCGAATATTGACTCCATTTCCATTGGTGCCCTGAGCCAGATATAGTACCTTGGCTACAAACATGATCATCCTGTAGGGCTGATTGATGTCTGTTTTTCTTTCTTTATTAGGCTAGTCATCACTGTCTTGTGGTTTTTTAAAGTGAATGTGAAAGTTTGCGTACATGGACTCTTTCTAAATCTGTAATAGTTTATAATATACATGCATACTCTCTATCTTGGTATAATATAGCTTACAAAATCAGCAATTCACTTAATCAAGAATCACTTTAGGGTCTGGAGCAGTTGCACAAGCGGTAGGGCATCTGCCTTCCATATGCTAACCCAGAATGGAGCATGGTCCATTTATTTTACCCAGAATGGAGCACGATCCCCTGGCATCCCATATGGTCCCCCAAGCCAGGAGTAACCTCTGAGCATAATCAGGGTTGGCCCAAAAAAAAAAAAAAAAAAGAATCACTTCACTCTAAAGCTAAATATAGCAATTTAACTCAAGTATTTAATTTGAACTAAAATCCAAATGGATTAAAGACATCGATATCAGACCCAAAACCATAAGATATATAGAACAACACATAGGCAAAACACTCCAGGACATTGAGACTACAGGCATCTTCAAGGAGGAAACTGCACTCTCCAAGCAAGTGAAAGCAGAGATTAACAGATGGGAATATATTAAGCTGAGAAGCTTCTGCACCTCAAAGGAAATAGTGCCCAGGATACAAGAGCCACCCACTGAGTGGGAGAAATTATTCACCCAATACCCATCAGATAAGGGGCTAATCTCCAAAATATACAAGGCACTGACAGAACTTTACAAGAAAAAACATCTAATCCCATCAAAAAAAGGGGAGAAGAAATAAACAGACACTTTGACAAAGAAGAAATACAAATGGCTAAAAGGCACATTAAAAAAAAAATGCTCCACATCACTAATCATCAGGGGGATGCAAATCAAAACAACGATGAGATACCACCTCACACCACAGAGAATGGCACACATCACAAAGAATGAGAACAAACAGTGTTGGCGGGGATGTGGAGAGAAAGGAACTCTTATCCACTGCTGGTGGGAATGCCATCTAGTTCAACCTTTATGGAAAGTGATATGGAGATTCCTCCCAAAACTAGAAATCGAGCTCCCATACGATCCAGCTGTACCACTCCTAGGAATATACCCTAGGAACACAAAAATACAATACAAAAACCCCTTCCTTACACCTATATTCATTGCAGCACTATTTACCATAGCAAGACTCTGGAAACAACCAAGATGCCCTTCAACAGACGAATGGCTAAAGAAACTGTGGTACATATACACAATGGAATATTATGCAGCTGTCAGGAGAGATGAAGTCATGAAATTCTCCTATACATGGATGTACACTGAATCTATTATGCTGATTGAAATAAGTCAGAGAGAGAGAGAGAGAAACGCAGAATGGTCTCACTCATCTATGGGTTTTAAGAAAAATGAAAGACATTCTTGCAATAATAATTTTCAGACACAAAAGAGAAAAGAGCTGGAATTTCCAGCTCACCTCAGGAAGCTCACCACAAAGAGTGATGAATTTAGTTAGAGAAATAACTACATTTTGAACTGTCCTAATAATGAGAATGTATGAGGGAAATGGAGAGCCTATTTAGAGTACAGGCGGGGGTCAGGTAGGGAGGAGGGAGATTTGAGACATTGGTGATGGGAATGTTGCACTGGTGATGGGTGGTGTTCTTTACATGACTGAAACCCAAACACAATCATGTATGCAATCAAGGTGATTAAATAAAATAAATAAATAAATTTATTGTGTTTCATTTTGGGGTTCACACACAGTGGTGTCCATGACTTTTAGCTTTGTGTTTAGAGATCAAACTCACAATGGCCACGTGCAGGTAAACACTGTGCCACTGTACTATTTTTCTAACCCTATGAAACTAAATTTAAAAAATAATTTGTTTTTATTACATGGCAATTCTTTAGCTGTACATTTTTGTGCAATTATTTTCATTGCCTTTTATTAAGAATACATTTTCTCTAGGTGAATGAAATTTACCATGATGAGTCCCTTGGAGTACATATAAATGTGGTCCTGGTACGCATGATAATGCTCGGTTATGCAAAGGTAAGCTATCTTAAAACATTAAGTATTGGGTTAGTATATTGGGTTAGAAAGTTAAATTGCTAAGGCTATTTCTAATATAAAAGATAGATATGTATTATGTAGAAAACCTCTCTTGTGAACTTAGAAAGAGACACTGCCACAATAAAGTGATCTCTGAGCAAATAATGGATCATTTCTTTGTATGCATATAATTTGCTTTATTTAACACTGTCTAATGAAATTGGAGATAGTGTAGTTTTCCTTGGTTTTTGATCATGACTACTCAAAATCATATATATATTATATATATACACACATATATATAAACCTTCTAGTCTAAATTTTTCTACTTATTTGTTCTTAATACCTAAAAAATGTAAAATCTAAGTTGAGTTAGCAACTATTATTATTTATATTTTTTGATTTGGGAAGCCTCACCTGGCAATGCTCAGGACTAACATCTGCCACAAAGAAAGCACCTCTGGTGGACATGGGGAACAATATGGAGTACTGGGTATCAATCCTGAGCCAGATGCATGGAAATTAAGTGCCTCATTGACGGCACTATTTATCTGGCTCTAGATCCGCAGATATTTAAATAAACAGATTATTTGTGCAAATAATTATAATTGAGTTGCTTCCCAGTAACAACTTTTAGTAGTATCACATATTCCCATAAGTGGGCTAATTATAAATGGCTAATTTAGCCAGCTAAACACTGGATAATACCAGTATTATCGTCATGAAGTTATCTTCAAGGGTATTTAGAAAGCAGATAGACAAATAAGTTTCAATAATATTATTGTGCATTGTTTAATTCCTGAAATCCCAAATGTTTACCCGGGGAAAAGTTATTAAGGTAGCTTTTGATAAAATGATATGTATGATTTTAACATACTGTTTTCTCTTAGTCAATTAGCCTTATAGAAAGAGGAAACCCATCCAGGAGTTTGGAAAATGTGTGCCGCTGGGCTTGCCAACAACAAAAACCTGATCCCAACCACTCTGAACACCATGACCATGCAATTTTCTTAACTAGGCAAGATTTTGGACCTGCTGGAATGCAAGGTATTTCTATTCATATGTAGAAGAAGAACTTAAGGACATGACTTTTCAAAAGTAATTCTAAATCTGGGAATTTTTTCAAATACCCACATCTCCACCACTATGTTTTGCCACATCAGCCATGCTTGTATTCTTTCTCTTATTTCCAGTGACTTCTGTGGAAGTCATGTTGTTAAATGCCACTGAAAAATTATGATAATTCTACTTGCCTTTAAAAGAATAAAAGTGTACATTTGGGATATGGAGAGGAAGCTGTAAAATATGGCCTGTTAACTATTTGAGTGGTAATTGCAATGGTTTTGCAGTTCTCCAGCTATAAAATGGTTTCCAAAGTCAGCTTCCATTTACCTAATAAGTTTTGTTGTAGGTTTTTTTTTTGGGGGGGGGGAGTAAATTCATTATTTTTTCCCAATAGATGGAATGTTGGCTCTCTTCAATGATTTGAAGGACTGTTTACTACAATAGAAAAAAACAGGAATAAATTAGTGAGTAGAAAAGAATGGTTAACCTCATACAGTTCTTTTACTTGGGAAAGAAGAAAATTAAAACTCAATGAATGTTTTTTAGAACTCACTGCCTTTGACTTTCCCAAGAGGACATGACACAGTGCTAGCAGCAAAATAATACTGCCTCTGTGTCTTGAAAAGATGCCCTACTCACACCAATGTTCCTGCAGTAATTCTTACTGACTTTTCTCATAAAATGAAAATAAAAGTAATTGTTATTTTCTACAGGATATGCACCCGTCACAGGCATGTGTCATCCAGTAAGAAGTTGTACTCTAAATCATGAGGATGGTTTTTCATCTGCTTTTGTAGTCGCCCATGAAACCGGCCATGTGTAAGTCACAACTCTAATGGAAAAAAAGGTCTTTTCTTCTTAGTTTCTCTCAGCATTGTTCACATTTTGGACAGAGTGCATGCCAACACGTAACTCTTTTCCCTGCCAAGTGTGAGGATCTGAGAACAGTGAAGCGGGCAATACACTGACACTAAATGAGTGACTGACTCGCCAAAATGTAGACAACCAGAGAAGTATTTCTGTCAAATTACTTTCTCTTTCAGTTCCTGTAACTCCTCAATAAAATCCCTTGTAGGTTTAAAAATGCACATTTCCCTGTACTAATTTTTTCAGAGGAAACAAAAGCTGTAGTCCCTATGACTCTCGCCGCTGAGGTTTCATTTTTGTGTTCTAGGTTAGGAATGGAACATGATGGACAAGGCAATAGGTGTGGAGATGAAACTGCAATGGGAAGTGTCATGGCTCCCTTGGTGCAAGCAGCATTTCATCGTTATCACTGGTCCCGATGCAGCGGCCAAGAACTGAAAAGATACATTCAGTAAGTCCTTTGCTGCTCAACATGCAAACTGTCCTGTTAGAAAAGAAATACTGACAAAAAATGGAGTCTGATGAGTTAACTCACAATACTAAGCAAGTGAAAGCTGCTATTTAAAATAAATATTTTCTCCTGATTCAGAGCATTTGACTCAGAATGCTTTAAATGCTGATTTGAATTTGACATCAAATTTAATTTTGCTAGATTTCATTATGTAATCATACAGGAGGCAAGTAAAGAATTTACAGCATTTTAAAATATCTTTTCTTTTAAACAGATTTCCTTAAAAAATGTACTTTTGGGGGAACTTTAATATTGGGTCAAATTTGAGATTCCAGAGAAGATGGTATTATGATATCTGCATAAATAGTATGAGTTTCATGCTTCTCTATCACGGTATGGGGACCATGGTGAGGAAAGATTTATCTAAGGGCCTGAATATGGCTACCTCAGCCACCTCAGCCCTTTTATACTGCTAAATTATGTTTTATTTTCCTGAAATGAATAGGAGGAAGGTCATTTTTTCTAAATAAAACTGAAACAAAAGACATTAAAGTATGTATTCTTTTGTGACAGGTGGTCTGATGAAATTCTAGAATACATAACTCAATAATAATTTCCTATTGTCATGATTGAAATTGACTTTTAACTATATGCAATGTATTTTCTTCCTGTAGTTCCTATGACTGTCTCCTTGATGACCCTTTTGAACATAATTGGCCCAAACTCCCAGAACTTCCTGGAATTAATTATTCTATGGATGAGCAATGTCGTTTTGACTTTGGAGTTGGTTATAAAATGTGCACTGCGGTATGTTGCTCATAATCAACTTATGTTCATCTTGAAATTTTTTTTCATAACTCTTGCTTAGAGAATTTTACAGATTCAAGTGTGCAATTATAAAAATATCTGCCAGTGATTTTGTGTTTGCTGTGTCATACATGAAAAGCTAAATGTTTTTTTTAATTTATTTAAACACCTTGATTACATACATGATTGTGTTTGGGTTTCAGTCATGTAAAGAACACCACCCATCACCAGTGCAACATTCCCATAAAGCTAAATGTTTTAAATACTGTCTTATTCAATTCTGTGCCCGATTAGAAGAATTGGTTTAGTTTTATAGATAAAAAAATATACAAGACCCCAAAGATTAAGAAATGGGGCCCGGAGAGATAGCACAGCGCCTTGCAAGCAGCTGATCCAGGACCAAAGGTGGTTGGTTCGAATCCCGGTGTCCCATATGGTCCCCCGTGCCAGCCAGAAGCTATTTCTGAGCAGACAGCCAGGAGTAACCCCTGAGCACCGCCGGGTGTGGCCAAAAAAAAAAAAAAAAGAAATGACATATCACTCATCTGGTAAAAAAGGGACATTAAAACTAAGATTGCTAAATTCCAAACCCTTTGATTTTGGAATGTGAATCGATCAATTTTAAGCTTCAAATAGTTTATTTTCATTAATTTCTTGTACTGGTATGGTGCCATGTTAGAAACACAGGCTATATAGCATGGCATTTAGAAATGTGGGCTCCAAATTCAGACTTTGGATGTCATCCAGGTCAGGATCTGATACTGTCTAGATGACTTTAAGTACTTTACTACAATTCTCTGGCTTAATTTCCTCAGGCATAAAAATGTGAATAATGATAGCATTCATTGCTTAGAATTTGTTTCAGCATAAAATTTGATAATGTATCTAAATGGCTACACACAATATAGAAATACAGTAAATGCTGTCATGGCAAGCCAATATTCTGTGTATCTATTCAGATCAGAGGTATGTTTAATTAAATTTTCATGTTGATATTTAATAGTTTCTTTTAAATACATGGTAAGAAGAAAAGGGTCTTTTTAATGAACTTTACATATTAAGCATGAAAAGACAGTATTTCCTGTGCTAGAAAGAAGTTGAGTTGCTATTTGAAATATTTCATGTGCAGATAACTGCAGCCATTTTATATGTCTATATACTCTCATCTCTATATCCACTGTCAACTCCTAATTTCCTGGATAATAACTTAGATATGGTTATTCAAAATTTTTTACTTAATACTGTGAAATAGTAATTTTAAATATAAAAATTAAAACAAAAAATCCCAGATTTGAAGAATGTGTGATGTTTACATTAGACAGGAGGCAAGTAAAGAACATGCAGGACTTATAATTTTGCTTTATTATATATTTTGATGTTATTATTTCTTTAGAAAATATAAAACAGGAGGCCACAATGAGAGTACAGCAGATAGAATGTTTGCCTTGCACATGGCCAACCCAAATTTGATTCCTGGCATTCCATATGATACCCTGAGCCTACCAGAAGGGATTACAAGGAGTAATCCCTGAGCACCACAAAAAATAAATAGAAAGAAAATAAAAATCATTCTTAGTATTGAGAAAACTAAAATTGATTTTGCTCTGACTCTGTTTCTGTCTCATTGAAATCATAATGAAAAGTAACAAGCCTTATCTTGTTATACCTACATCTGACACAGATTATTCTGAGGACCAGATATATGAACCATATATTTTGTGTCATTTGTTGTAGTTGAACCTGGAATGAATATCTTCCATAGAAAGATTGGGGACTAATATATAATTTGTCATCTATTAGCTAGGACTTTATACTTCAGGAATAAAAGAGAAACCATTTTATAGCTGGAGAACTGCAAAACCATTGCAATTAGTTTTAATATAAATTTTATGTTTAATATATATTAGAGTTAGGTTAATGAGTTTATAATGCTGTTGAAATTTATGGTCTTGGTGTACACAGCTACTTCACCATTGCCAAAGTGCCCAAGACCTCTTATCCATGCCTCTGCAAAGTGTTTATCAAATAAAAAAATTGACCAAGGCACATAAACAATGCATGCTGATTATACCCACATACCTTTGACTTGTTAAGTCTTTTGTTTGTTTGTTTTGTTTTTGGAGGGGTCACACCCAGTGATGCTCAGGGGTTACTCCAGGCTATGTGCTCAAAAATCACTGCAATCTTGGGGGGACCATATGAAACGCCGGGGGATTGAACCACAGTTCGTCCTAGGCTAGCACGGGCAAGGCAGACCCTTGCCGCTTGTGCCACCGCTCTGGCCCCAGACTTGTTAACTCTTAAATATGCATTCTTCTCAGTCTTATGATTATAAGATAAGGGGATCGTTTTATTTTTTTTCCAGTTTTTTATTAAGGAGCTGTGGTTTACTAAGTTCTTAAAATCCTACTATGGCAAGCAGAATTATTAAAAGTGAGTTAGAGAATTTCAGGCAAAAAATATTTCTATTTTATTTAAAAATGAAAAGCAGAATAAGCATTTTCTAGTTGGAATTCTTAGATAGTATATTTTTTTTCTGAAGGGACTTGGGGACTGAATGACACCCAGTTGTGCTCCAAGAGACCTAATGAAATCCATCACATACAAAGCAAGAGCCACACCTCCTCTAATATCTGACCACATTTATTTAAAATGTAACACTAATTTGAAATAAAAGATCCATAAACAGGACATGAAGATACTGAGTAGAATAGACATGGTTAGGTTCTCATGGCATTATATCTTGGTTTCATTGAGATTTTTAATTCTCTTCCTTCTAGTTCCGAACCTTTGATCCATGTAAACAGCTCTGGTGCAGTCACCCTGATAATCCCTACTTCTGTAAAACCAAAAAGGGTCCTCCACTAGATGGGACTGAATGTGCTGCTGGAAAAGTGAGTATATGTGGTTCTACAATGAATAATCAAGGTCCAGTGTATAATAATCCTCTTTAAAAATCTGGGAAGTAGGCCAGAGTGTAGAGCCAAAGCACAGCAGGTAGGGCACTTGCCTTGCTCGTGGCCAACTTGGGTTCCATCCTGGCATCCCATATGGTCCCACTAACCATGCCAGGGATAAATCCTGAGTGCAGAACTAGGAGTAATCCCCGAGCACTACTGAATGTGGTTTCAAAACCAAAATTAATAAATAAAAATTTGGGAAATTATTTGTATAGCTGTATTTTTATGTGAACACTATAGTGCATGAAATGTATTGCTGCTCTAACAAATTGACACGCATCAACAGTGGTTTAAAACAAGAGAATGCATTTTGTCATAGATCTGGGAGTCCTAAGTTCAGAAAGAACAAACCAAGGTTTGTCCTGGGTCAGCCTCATGAAAGGCAAGTGCCTTACTACTGTGCTACCACTCCGGCCCCACTTTTTTTTTAACTGATGGCATTCTTGGACCTGTGCCTGTATTATTCTAATTTTTAATTTCTATTCATGTGACCTCCTTGTTCCCTTCATTTTTCTGTAAGTCTTCTATCTCTTATAAAGATACATGTGATGACATTTAGAGCTTACCTAGATAATTCAGAATAATCTTCATTTTATTATTACTTAATTTAACATATGTGAAGACTTTATTCCAAGTTTGATAATATAGATTTTAGTATATCAAGTAAGATATCAGATTTCAGGGGCTGGAGAGATAGCATGGAGGTAAGGCGTTTGCCTTTCATGCAAGAGGTCATCGGTTCGAATCCCAGCGTCCCATATGGTCCCCCGTGCCTGCCAGGAGCAATTTCTGAGCATGGAGCCAGAAGTAACCCTGAGCACTGCCGGGTGTGACCCAAAAACCACAAAAAAAAAAAAAAAAAAAAAAAGATATCAGATTTCAGAATCTGATAGTTTTAAAGTCACTATTCATCTCACTTCTGAAACTAGGAAGCTGCTAACTGAGCCCTTTCTAAGGCATTTGATTTACTTGCTAGCATTCCACACCAAGTTCAATGAACTTACAGTATATTTGGCTTTGCTTCTTGGGGAAAGATGCCCAGAAGTTTTGAATCTCTAATCGTGGAGTCAGTATTGAATGCTCAGAAATGGGATATGTGCCAATTTATGCTATCAAAGAACACCAAAAGTAAAACAAAGGCATATTAATACTCACATTGACTTGATTGACTTGACTAGATGGAAAAGAAGGTCTTATAGGACTTAGCAGCTTCAAAAAATTTTACAAAACTGCTATCTCTATAGTTCTTTAAAAACTGTTTTAGAGGTATATAAGCTACATAGTATGAGAATTAATCATCATAATCAAACCTATCATTACTTGTATGTAAATGTTATAGAGACAATGTTAAACACTAAAATAATCTTTTGCTTCAGAAAAATTTACTAAAGTTGATTTGGTTAAGATTAATATAGTTTGTTGCTTCAGGTAAATTTACTAATGCTTATTTGATTTTAAAAATTTAAGAGCAATAATTAGCTGGCTCATATTCATGAAAGTGGAGTCCTATGAATATATTTGAACATTTAATTTCTCTAAAATTATTTGTGTGGTATTCAGCTTTATCAGTTTAAGTTTTAGGAAACACTTTTAGCTTTTTATGAGGAAATCAAAATTATTGAAGGGAGATGCCAGGGATGAAGGGATAATATGGCAGGTAAGATGCATTCCTTGCACAGCGTCCATGCAGGCTTGATTCCTGGCATTCCTTGAGTCTGCAGGAGTTATCTCTGAGCAGTCAGGAGTAAATTCTGATAAGACCCCAAAACAACAACAAAATGAGGGAGGAGAAAAGAGCTAATACCTTTAGAGATCTGCTGTGTTTTGGGCATTGTGAGCTGTGTGCCTCTAGGCTATTATGATTCTAAGTAATTTCTATTTAATTATTTCAGATGACCTTAGACTACTTATGTTGTAATTTTCTTCAGGTAAATGTTAAAGATAATATAGCTGGCCCTTTTGTTTTTCAGTATCATTGAGAATATAAATATATATATAAATATATATATATATGTGTGTGTGTGAGTGTGTGTGTGTGTGTGTGTATCCATTATTTCAAATTAGAATATATTACCCTTGAAAATCCAAAAGGGGATAAAGGGTAAAATAACACTAACTATGCAAGCTAGGTATTCAAAAACTTTTATGATTGTTACTGACTGAAACATTTATTACTGATATTGTTACTGATTGAAACATTTATGAGTAAATGTTATTCTTTCATTTTATTTTGGTATAAAATATAAGTCTAAATTTATGAAGACATAAAGTGTACCTTCTTGTTAAAAATTTTTAGATGATTTCCAATGCATTCTAACTAGAATGATAAAAGAAGTTAACTCTTTTAATTGATGGTGCAAAAGATTACATAGGTGCCTTTGTCATTCTCTTTAGTGGTGCTATAAGGGCCATTGCATGTGGAAGAATGCTAACCAACAAAAACAAGATGGCAATTGGGGCTCATGGACAAAATTTGGGTCTTGTTCCCGAACATGTGGAACTGGGGTTCGTTTCAGAACACGTCAGTGCAATAATCCAACGTGAGTATAACTCCTATAGCTATGGTTATTATTCAACATAATGTCTTTATATTCAGTTCCAGGAATTACATGTAAAATGTATGTGTATGCTATTTAAATCTCTAAACTTATCTTGGAAATAATAATCAGTGATGTAAGTGATAGACTTTGTGAAAAAGTAAAGATATTTGAAGAAATGGATGCTTAGAAACATAAAGGAGTAGAGTCAGAAAGCTGATCCTTATGCTTTTAGGTACCTAACTCTGGGATTTAGTTCTGCAGTAGAAAGCACACAAGCATCAGGGCTGAAGCAGCACTTTCTAAAGAGGCCTTTGACTCCTGACGTAGGTGAGGAGTGTGTCAAGCAGGGCAACCAAAAAAGCAAGGAACTCAAACTAAATTTATTGAATCCCATCTGAGTGTTGAGCAAACTTTATTTTCTGGAAAAAAAATAACATAACATGAAACTTAATAAATTTTTTCTGGTCAAGGGCATTACATGCGAATAGACCTTTCTTTTAGTCTATCACAGGAAAATGACTCTGATTATTTCTTTTGTAAAAGACTCGGGGTCACATGACTGTCTTCATAGGAAGAAATGATAGTCATGGTAACAAAAAAGAGAAAACGTTATGTAACATTATAACGTGTAATCTAATAAAGACAACCGAATTTCACTACAAACCATTCTCTAGTCTACTGAAAGCAACTGAAGTGCCCATTGTCAGTTGGTTGGATAAAGGAGATGCACACACATAAATATATATCATGGAATACTATTTAGCTAGAACAATCAAAGATGAAATCCTGACATTTGCAGCAACCTGGATGGACCTGAAGGGCACCTGTACATAATGAAATCATCAACAGAAAGGACACACTCTACATAAAGTAAACTTTTAAAACTGTAAGACTAATTAGTAGTACCAAAGGGAAAGGGGAAAATAAATAGAGAATCTAATTTTTATAAGTGTTTATTTGTATGATGATAACTTAATAATAAGATATATTTTACTATTTAATAATGATGAGCAGAATGAGGAATACTATAATGCATTGTTACCTCCATAAAAATAAAATATGTTGACACAATTCTATTAATGTTTTTCTAGGAAAGTAAAATTATTATTTCTATTTTACATAGGATGCATTGTATATGCTTGGTGTCTCTTTGGGTTGCATTATCTGTATTTTGTACATGATAGAAAATACAAATTTTCAGAAATTATATATATTAAATTTTTTCTGTACATATGCTATACATCTAAAATATACTCTTTGAAAACCCTTCTTAAATTGGACTTTGTGCCTATCTCCCTCCCCTGCCACTTCCCCAGGAAGAGGGCAGCGTTTTGGGAAAGGGATTGAAATGAGGAAGTCTGAATTCATTCACTTCTCTGGCTGCTCAGAAATTCTGGCTCTCTGCCTAGCAGCACTGTCTGCACGCTTCAGTTGCTGGCTGAGAGCCAGAGAGGCATTTTAAATGTTGTCCTTTCTTTAGGCCCATCAATGGTGGTCAGGATTGTCCTGGTGTTAATTTTGAGTACCAGCTCTGTGGTACAGAAGAATGCCAAAAGCACTTTGAGGACTTCAGAGCCCAGCAGTGCCAGCAGCGAAACTCCCACTTTGAATACCAGAATAGCAAACACCATTGGTTACCCTATGAACATCCTGACTGTAAGTAGACACGCACTCTTTTCTTGCAATGTGGATCTTAAAGTTCAGACTGTCGGCACCAAAAACCTGGACTCTTGATTCCCACTTAATAAGTTAGAAAACTTGTTGATTATAGCACTAAGTTAGTTCTCCTGGGTTTCCGAGGATTAAGCAAACATACTCCTTTCGTCTGAGAGCTGAGGATTGTGGAATAGATCTTGGCAAACTCCTCTACCACACCACTTCTGAAAAGAACAGTGAAAATTTACACATTGGAGCAATGTTGAGTTTCCTTTCTATTTTTACCCAAATCCTCTAGTATTAAATACTTTGGATTCTTATGCTCTTCTCATTTTGAATAACTGTGATTGTTGCTGTTGTTTTTTTACACTTAAGAAAGGAAAAAGGAATGAATTATATTTAATAGCAAAGACATTTTATAACCTTTAATATTTGTACTTACTGTATACTATTTCTTCAAAATGCATTTGGAAATTTTCTTTCAGTGTAATCCTTTAATTTTAATATTTATAATCGCTTTATTTAAGCACTGTGGTTACAGAAATGTTCATAGTTGGATTTCCGTAATAGAATGTACAACGACCTTCTCCAGTGAAACTTTCCTGCCACCAATGTCCCTCATTTCCCTCCCACCTTGTACTCCTGGCTATCTCTAGAGCAGGCATTTTGCTTCTCTGTCTTTCCATTTTGACACCGTGGTTTGCACTATTGTTAATGATAGGTTGTTATGCATGACACTTTATCCCTTTTCAGCACCCAGTTCTTTTCCAGAGTGATTGGTTCCAACTATCACTTTCGTAGTAGTCCCTTCTCTACTCTAACTAGACTCTCCGCTCTTTATGGCAAGCTTTCAACCATGGACTTCTCCTCCTGATCCTCTTCTCTACTACCTCTGGATATTACTACCATACTATCTTTATATATATATATCCCACAGATGAGAAAATTATTTAAAGTAATCTTTTTTTTACCCTCCAAAATGGTCAGCTAGATCTCTTGAGTTGTAAACTTACCACTATATATTTTACTGGGATGAATATCATAGTTAAATGATCATCTTGTGATTTGATTCACTTCTGAGTTCAATCCAATTGATTTTTATCATCTTATCTTTTTGGTTTTGGAGCGATACCAGGCAGTACTCAGGATTTAATTCTGGCTCTGCACTCAGGGCTCATTACTGGTGAAGCCCTGGGGGACATATAGTGTGCCAGGATGAAGCCTGGATCAGCCAGGTGCAAAGCAAGAATCCAAATAGAAGTACTGTCTCCCCAGGCCTTAATTGCTCTTTTAAAGAGACTATGTTGGGCCAGGGAAATGGTGCAGGGTTTTTAAGGCTTTTCTTTATACATAATCCCACTTTGGTTTTCAGCAACTTATATGGTCACTGAAGTATATATAAAATAATCCCTTAGCACAGAGTTTGGAGTACACCCTGAGCACAGCTGGGTGTGACCCCCTAAACAAACAAAATAAAATAAGAGGAAAATGTATGTGTAAGAATTGAAAATTATGGTGCATTGAAGAAATATATTATTTTGCTTTATTTTATATATATCAGATGTTACATTTAATTAATTGACAATTAGCAAATGCAAAATCTATACTTAGTCATTGCTTTAAAAGAAAGAGAAATCCTTTGGCCAAAAAGATAGCACAGTGGTAAGGCGTTTGCCTTGCACACAGCTGGCTCAGAATGGATGGTAGTTCGAATCCCGGCATCCCGTATGGTCCCCCGAGCCTATCAGGAGCAATTCTGAGTGCAGAGCCAGGAGTAACCCCCGAGCGCCACCAGGTATGACTCAAAACCAAAACAAAACAAAACAAAAAAAATCCTGGCCCCAAGAGATAGTTCAGTGGGTAAGATGATTGCTTTGCATGTGGCAAACATGGGTTCAATCCCCTGCATACAATATGGTCCCTTGAACTGCCAGGAGTGATTTCTGAGTACAGAGATAGGGAGTAATCCTTGAGTACGGCCAGGGATAATGCCCTTCTCCAAAATAAAGAAGCCCTTTCAGCTCTTCATGGATCATTAAAACAAAATTGTTTCTGTATTACATTTTATTGAAGAGATTTGGATAAATCTAGGTGAACATATAACCACAGTTTTATAGGAAAGTTCCAATTTATTCCTGTTCTGTAAAATTACTAATAGTTTCTCCTTTTACTCTTAGATGTACTCAGAGCTATACACTCTTAAGTAGTTCACACTAGATACACAGCAGTTTTGATGGCCAATCATTTGGCCACCCTAGTTAAAATATGACAAATCTGCATACTTTCTCCCTATTTTTTACTAACATTTTAATACCATTTTTTGTTTTCATAAAACCAATTTGAAACATTCATATTTTATGAATAATAAAACCTTGACTTTTTAAACATACCACCTAATGCTAATAGCTGAATAAATCTTCTATTTTATACAGCCAAGAAAAGATGCCACCTTTATTGTCAATCAAAAGAGACAGGAGGTGTAGCTTATATGAAGCAGCTGGTACATGATGGAACACGATGTTCCTACAAAGATCCATATAGTATATGTGTCCGGGGAGAGTGTGTGGTAAGTACACATTATTCCCAGCCCCAAGGCTTTATACATTATTAATGTAATTCTACTATCATTCATTTACATGTTTCAAGAAATATCACTTCCTGATCTGTGAAATTACATTACCCTGAGAGTCTACAAATAGTTCAGTAGGGAAAATTTGGATAAAATTGCACTTATAATATCAACTATTGGTCACTGGCAAAATCAGGATTTAAATAATTTTCCTAATTTTCAGCCGAATGCTTTCTAAATTGCTCTGCTGCCTCTAGGCTAAGATGGCAACTTGGGAATAATGTCTTTGCTTTTGAGTATTTTACTAATAGTTATGATTCAGATATACAGTCTAAACAGCTTTAATGCTAAATATTTTCTTTTTTTTTGTTTGTTTGTTTGTCCTTTTTTGGACCACACCCTCTGATGTTCAGGAAAAGTACTTTCAACTCTTCTGAGTTATTCCTCTCCGTGTAGGGGACTACGTTGTGCCAGGGATTCCATAAGGACCTCTATCTATCCTTGGCAATAAGCTCTCTCAGTCTGCTCAGCTATTTTCTTAGCAATAAATGTGTTAAGTACAGTCCTCCTCAGGTTCACAAGTTACAGTGATATGAGCTTACTCCCATAAGTTAATGTAGAATTAATATATACATTATTTTTTCTTTTAATTTCCCTTTTGTACTTCAATACCACTAGTGTTAAATTAATAAATTTCAGAACACAGATGCCTCATAATGTAACAAAAATTTTTTTAAAGATCAGAGTAATAGGATAGGAAGGATGCTTACCTTACGTATAGTGATAGCTCATATGGTCCACTGATCCCTACCAAGAGTACAAAGCCAGTTGTATGTAAGACTACAACGAAATCGATTCCTAATCTACAACAAGCTAGACACAGAAGGGACCACTTATACTAGAAGCCCAGGGGGGGGGGGGAAGAGGGGCGATATGGGATGCATGCTGGGAAAAGGGGTGGGGTGGAGGGAGGACAACATTGGTGGTGGGAATGCCCCTTATTCAATGTCACTATGTTCCTAAAATACTACTGTGAATGATTTGGAATCCACTTTGGTCAAAATAAAGATTATTAATAAGAAAAACAAACAAACAAAAAACAAATGAATACTGCTAGATGTGTTCCTCAAAATCAAACAAAATATCAAAACAATAATTTTACTAAATGTAAAATCTGTATTTTCCCTCCCACAATATTTAATGCACTGGAAGTATTTTATCCTTGTTTTTCTTAGCTAATTTCTTCCCAAACTATGAGTAGAATGGTGTATCAAGTGCCATTACAATACACTGATATATTAATGACCTGTTGCTATAGTTCAGTAAGACTAGTTCCTTGATTAATTAATAAGAAATTATAAAACTGACATAATGTCCTCGAAAGTTCCTACTTTGTGAATATTTTATCATTTTCCTCCTGTTATGTAACACTGGCACACCATTGATTTAACTAATGTTCCCAGACCCATTTTCCATGAAACTTTCTGTTTCATTATTCATCTTTATAATTAATAGAACAAAGGAAAAGCAATATTTTGTTTTCTCTCTCTCATCAGCATTAACTACATCTGTGCCCCATAAATGTTTGATAATTAAAGCCATGTGTGTGTTTTTACCTTTTTTTCTCATTTCCCTTCATTTATACAAGGAAGGTAATAATTTAGAAGAAATTTAGCTTAGTATACAATTTAACCTAGAATACTGTCATTTGATTTTAAAATAGCTCATTGAGAGATTGTGCTGTTAAAAACTAAGGCTTGGATAAAAGCCATCAAACTTTGCTGATTACTTCATTACTGAAATAGTTCTTTAGTATGCTGACTTTAATTCGGTGCATGGAGCTAGATGCATGTAATTATGTTTTCTAGAAAGTGGGCTGTGATAAAGAAATCGGTTCTAATAAAGTTGAAGATAAGTGTGGTGTCTGTGGAGGAGATAATTCTCACTGTAGAACTGTAAAAGGAACATTTACCAGAATACCCCGGAAACTTGGTAAGTTAAAGTCTCTCATATATCTCATGTCCTTTTGTTTTAAATTCTTGGTTTTTGATAATTCTTTTAAAAATGGAATATTGTCTCTAAGTGATGCTTTTAAAATTGCTTTTTTACATATTTTGTACTGAAAATATTTTTTATCAGTAGCTTTAACAATTAGTGCTCCATAGCATTGATGACCCATAAAAAGTTTAAAAATATGATAGAACTGAGGATAACAACCAATCTAAAAAATGTGTCTGTCAAGGAGGTGAGAGTGAAACTAGGCACATTGGTGGAGAGAAATTGACACTGGTAGTGGAATTGGTTTGGAATAATATATGCCTGAAACCCAGCTGTGAATAATTTTTGTAAATTATTGTGCCTTAATTAATTTTTAAATAAATTTAAAAAATTAAATTTTTTTGGTTGTTGTTTAGTTATTGGGCCACACCCAGCAATGCTCAGGGTTTTTATCCCAATTCTGTGCTACATGGTCCCGCGTGGCGTTACACCAGGACTTTAAGATGCTGGTATTGGGAATCAAACCCAGACATCTTGCATGCAAGCCATTTTATCAGTCTCTTTAGCTATTTCTCTAACCCCTTTATGGAAAAAAAATTGTCTGTTAATGTTAAATAAGAAACAAATAAGATAAGTATTAATTTTCATACTAGTAAAAGTTGTGAGGTTTTTTTGGGAGGGGGCATTTGTTTGGTTTTGGTCTTAACCACCCAGAGGTGCTCAGGGGCCTTTTTTTTTTTTTTTTGGTTTGTTTTTTCAGACCACACGCTCAGGGGTTATTCCTGACTAAGCGCTCAGAAATTGACCCTGGCTTGGGGGGACCATATGGGACGCCAAGGATCGAACCACGGTCCTTCCTTGGCTAGCACTTGCAAGGCAGACACCTTACCTCTAGCGCCACCTCACCGGCCCACTCAGGGGCCTTTTCAAGTGTGATTCTTGGAAGTTGCTATTAGTAGAGTTTATAGTGATGAGGTTAGAGGCTGAGCCTTTTTCATGTAAAGCATGTTTTCCAGAAAATTAAATTATCTCTTTGGTCTTCTATTGTTTTATTTTTTTTTGTTAGACTTAATTATTGGAAATTGTGCTTAAGTCTTCTGATGAATATAAATTAATTACTTATCAAATATTTCAAAAAATCACAAATATATCTTAAAATATTTTTTATTTTTATTTGGAGAGGCTTTGGGGCTTACTTTAGATACTCAGGGCTTACTTTGGCCTGTGCTTAGGGATCACTTCTTGCAGTGCTAAGGTTCTTGTACAGTAGTACCAGGATCAAACCTAATCACCCTATTGTAAGCAAGTGCCTTAAGCCCTACACTGTCTCTCCACCCCTTTATTTTTAAAATGAACATTTATCCTATTCTAAAACTAATATTGATAGCTCATATAATTTTTAAATTTATATTATACCAAATAATACAGATTCAACCAAAATATAGACAGAGGTATAATTGCCTATGTAGATAAACTTCTATGTTTACATATAAATTGTTACATAATGACTTGAACTTAGACATGTCAAAATTTTGACAGAGGAAACAGAGAAAACAATAATATGCAAAGTTAATAATAGTTCTATAAAAAGTTACTGAAATTTATAAATGTTTCTATGTCAACATTTACAACTAGAGGTTTGACAGTGTTACAAGATGAGCATTTTATTTGGAAAAAGATTTATGATTTAGCATTTAAATATAAATATTGTTTCTCTTGAGAAGTTTCTGATATAATCTCTTATAGAAAATGAAAGAAAAACTAAATCAGAAGAAAGTTTGCTATGTTTTAGCATATTGTATTATGGTAATTTCTCCTTTTAAAAGAAAAAGAAGTATTAAGAAGTATTCAAAGAGAATAATTATTTTAGTTCTTTCACCATTATGCATTAGCTACCCAACTCGAATGTCACACATTCCATCTCTGGTTTTTTGTAATTGGAAGGCAGGTGGCAGACCTTGGTATATTGTAATCTTTTTCTCTTAGACATTTGCACTGTAATTTTACTGTCTTCACTTTTCCTGCATGATAATTTACTAATTTTTACTTTCAAAGTTATTTTAAAAAAGCACAAGTTGTCACTAGTTATGATTTGGGAATAGTAAAATGTAATTCTCTAACTTAGGAAATAAGAGTAAAATATAATGCTGTAACTTGTGAAATAATCTTTTGCTTTTTATATAGAAGTTTTATACTATTGTTTTAGGTGTATGGGGCCGGTGAGGTGGCGCTAGAGGTAAGGTGTCTGCCTTGCAAGCACTAGCCAAGGAAGGACCGAGGTTCAATCCCCCGGCGTCCCATATGGCCCCCCCAAGCCAGGAGCAATTTCTGAGCACTTAGCCAGGAGTAACCTCTGAGCATCAAACGGGTGTGGCCCAAAAAAACAATATATATATATATGTTTTAGGTGTAAAATAACTCATTTAGTTTCCTTTGAAAGTGAGTCAATCTTTAAAGAATATACTGTAAAAGAATTTAAAGATCATTCTGTGCCATATGCTGTACTATGTGTAATATAAACTCGTGATACTTTTTTTCAGGTATCTCAGGTTGGTGAATCAAAGCCATAGAACAAAAAGAATCCTTTTTTTTTTTTTTTTTGGTGCTTGGTTCACACCCGGCAGCACTCAGGGGTTACTCCTGGCACCATGCTCAGAAGTCGCTCCTGGCAGGCTCGGGGGACCATATGGGATGCCGGGATTAGAACCGATGACCTTTTTGCATGAAAGGAAAATGCCTTACCTCCATGGTATCTCTCTGGCCCTACAAAAGGAAAATTTTACAGATTCTTACCAATCAAAAATAATCTAACATCTATTTCTTTACACCAATGTTGTTATCTCAATCATTCAATAGACTAATTAACCTTTTTCAACAGGGAAACATTTAAGCAAGAGGTGCCATAAAGAATTCAAGTTGCTGGAAAATGAAATCTGCAAGTATTCAACTTCAAATCACCTATCTCATTTTTCATTCACACGTAGTCTTACTTTCATTGACTATTAACTTATTGACATCTATTATAAATAATTTTAATTCAAAGTATAAAATTTTCATGGTGTATTTTATATTTTACCAAATAAAAATATATTAAATTTAAGCCATAGTCAATGAAACAACAAGACTTTTAGGAACATAAAATTTTCACTAATGAAAAACATTCTATTTAAGGGAAGACGAGAGGTGCCTTCACTTTACCCAAAGGAGCTCGTAATGTTTCTCTTGCCGAAACAAGGGAAGCTAAAAATGTATTGGGTAAGTTATAGAAAAATGCAGAAAAGAAGGGCATCCATAAATGGTATAAGCTGTTTTGCTGTACTTGACATCTTATGCATGTAACTTCGATCCATTATATATATTCAGGCAATAGACAAAACTAAACTGAACGTTACCAACTTTCAGTACTAAAATCAGGAACCACAACATTAGGGCAGTAATAAATAGTGAGAAAGTTGGTGGATCTTCCTATAAGTATATATTAATTATTATTGTGAAAATGACAAAATTTCCTTCTAAATTTATCATCAGTTATGTATTTGGCAATTTATATCAATATCAATCCTACATTATATAAATTAGAAATTTCATAATATAGATATAATTTGTAAATTATTTCTATACACGTTTATATTTGAAGTGAAATCTAACTTTTGTTTGCCTTATTATTGACTTATTATAGGAAAGTAATGCATTATGTTTAACATATTTGTTTTATTAGAAATTAGACTAAAAATTTAGGGCCAGAGCGATAGTATAGTGGGTGGGTGTGGCAGACCCGGATTCAACCCGCAGCATCTCAAATGGTGCCCAAGCCTGGCAGGAGCTATTTCTGAGCATAGTGCCAGGAGTAACCCGTAAGCCCTCGAGTGCAGCTGGGTATAGCAAAAAAAAGAGAGCGAGAGAAGAAAGAAAGAAAGAAAGAAAGAAAGAAAGAAAGAAAGAAAGAAAGAAAGAAAGAAAGAAAGAAAGAAAGAAAGAAAGAAAGAAGGAAGGAAGGAAGGAAGGAAGGAAGGAAGGAAGGAAGGAAGGAAGGAAGGAAGGAAGGAAGGAAGGAAGGAAGGAAGGGAAAGAGAGAAAGAGAGAGAAAGAAAGAAAGAGAAAGAGAAAGAGAGAGAGAAAGAAAGAGAAAGAAAGAGAGAAAGAAAGAAAGAAAGAAAGAAAGAAAGAAAGAAAGAAAGAAAGAAAGAAAGAAAGAAAGAAAGAAAGAAAGAAAGAAAGAAAGAAAGAAAGAAAGAAAGGAGAGAGAGAAGAAAGGAAAGAGAAGAAAAAAAGAAAGAAAGAAAGAAAGAAAGAAAGAAAGAAAGAAAGAAGTAAAGAAAGAAAAGAATAGAAAAAGAAAAAGAAATTAGATTGAATTAAAAGAACCTGAGCTTTAATACAGCGGGTAAAGTTTTTACTTGCACGTAGTCAATCTGGATTTGCTCCTTTGAGCACCACCAGGAGTAATTCCTGAGTGTAGTCAGGAGTGCATCACCAGGTGTGCCACCCACAAATCAAATAACTATATTTGACTGACTAAAAAAATTTAGTCACTTTCTTATAGAGACAGTATACAATGTAATCAGATATTAGATATTAGATAAAATTTGATAAAAACTAATTAAATTAGATCAAAGATACAACGTATATTTTAAAACCCTTAAAATATTTTATAGCCTACTTTAGGCTTTAAAATGAATTGCTAAATAAAAGAAAAATAATTACATATTATTTGTAATTTAATTTTAAATTTAATTAAATTAATTACAAATGTAATTTGTAATTTACAAACAATGTTTATTCATAGATGTATGATTAGAATTGTATTTTGAAATCACACATGGACAAATGCACACGCATATATATGTGAAGAGAATCACAGTAAGTTCAACAACTACGAACTAAAAATTGACCCCATTTTAAAGAGTTGATTTAAAAACCAAAAATCACAAAGAGAGACACAGTAAAATGAAGCATTTACCTAAATTATAATTGACGTAATTTGCAGATGAATACAAGATAAATAATTAATAGATAGAATATAAGATTAACTTTCTTCTTACTCCTTAACAGCTTCCGGCTAGATGTTACAAAGGCTTCCAATGCTTTGAAATTAATTTCTGAAACTGCTTCTTCTAGTTTATGGATGCCCTCTTCTGCTTGCAGAAGTAGTCAGAATGTAAAGCTAGACTGACCATGGTTGTTGCTTTTTTCTTCTTTGCTTCCACCTATATTTGCTACACATGCAAAGGGTACCTTAAGATGTTTGATATACCCCCTGGTGCCAGACATGTGTTAATCCAAGAAGACGAGGCTTCTCCTCATATTCTTGGTAAGTGTTTCTGTCCACTTTCTCTGCTTTAACATGCACTTAAACATTTAAATGTCAAAGAAATCTTATACATATATTGCTATATATATGTAGATGTATATCTGTATGTATATATCCTTATATACATGGATACTCAAGATTCAAAATAATTATACATAAATGCTTGATTACGTGGTTTTATTAGTAATTTCTCCCAACTATCCATTCTTTATAACAAGAAATAAATATCCCAAAATAAAGCTTAATTACAGGATTTTAAAAAATCAGTAGATAAAATTGTATTTGTTGTACTTTTTTGCTGTATTTTTTGTTGTACATTTTGCTGTACAACGGATGTGAAAAATTAACGTTAATAAAATGCAATAAACTAAGTAATAATATCAGAAAAATTTGCTCTATCTATACCGACAAATTAATTCTGATATTTGGTTGGTGCAGTACTATAGTCTTTACCTTATTTTTATTGCATTTTATGTTCCTTGGCTGAAAATAACCACATGTAAATATAACTTGTTTAATGTAAATATTCCTAATATCCATTATAGGTCACGTTTCTGACTAGCACATGTAGATACATTACATAAATATTTATGACTTCCAGTTGAAGATTCTTTTCTTTGTTAAAGAATCATGTAGATACGTTTTGAAGGAATTATTTTTAAAGTATATTTGTAAGTGTAAACATTACACATGTTTTTAACCTAAGCACCAAGATTTCTGAAACTCAAGCATCATGTATCATCCTCATAAATATTTGACAAATTATTTTTTGTTTGTTTTGGGTCCACACATAGTGTTGCTCAGGGCTTACTCCTGGCTCCACACCCAGATTCACTCCTTTTAGGGCTCAGTAGTGATGAAATACTAGGGATTCAAGCCAGGTTGGCCACGTGCAAGGCAAGTGCCTTATCCACTGTACTATCAGGTTCTTGGCAAGTTAATCTTCATTTTTTTGGTTTTTGGGTCACAACGGCAGCTCTTAGGGGTTACTCCTGGCTTCATGCTCAGAAATTGCTCCTGGCAGGCTCGAGGTACCATATGGGATGCCAGGATTCGAACCAATGACCTTCTGCATGAAAGGCAAATGCCTTACCTCCATGCTATCTCTCCAGCCCCGGCTAATTAATCTTAATGTGTGATTTTAAAAGTAAATTGTTTTATGATATTTATATAATTATGTATTTTTTTTAGTTTTTACCTTACATTCACTATTAGCTTCTCTACCAGTCTAGCAGTCAGTCATACTATCTTCAGTATTGATTTTTTAATTTTTGGATTTAAATGATTATCTCTTAACAGCAGAGCATTTGCCTTGTGAATGTGAAGCTCTGACTTCAATCACCATAACCAAGCATACACACAGTGAAGCTAAAAAATTATCCTCAAGAGAATTATACTATCTTAACTATTCAAAGGAATAATTGGTATTTTGAAGTTACTGGATTTTTAAAATACATTTTTAAGAATGGAAATAATTTACGACATTTTATTTTCTAACATATTTACTATATGCCAATACATACCTCCAAACCCCAAATTCTGTTTACGTTTAATCCTTAAAGGAATTATTTAATTTTATAGAGAATTCCATATTTAATTTATGTTGAATAAAAATTCTATATTTAATAAGAAGTTTTCTTCGGTCACATTAAATTGTTGATATGGTCTTGTAATTTTAAAACTATAAGAGCTAGTATATATTGACTATGCATGTTATTAATTAGTTCTGCTACACAGGTACTTAAAATATTTTGACTAACTTGGAAGGGGGTGTAGGAGCGATAGCACTGAGCAGTAGGCCGCACACGTGGCTGACCCATGACAGACCTGGGTTCCATTCCCGGTGTCCCATATGGTCCCCAGAGCCAGGAGTAACCCCTGAGTGTCACCAGGTATGGCCCAAAAACCAAAAAAAATTTTTTTTTACTAATTTGAAAGTGATATACAATAATAAACCATATTACATATAGGCTACTCTGCCATCAGTGATTAATAGTAGGTTAGAAGCAATTGATCCTTTGATGGTATGCTCAAAATGGGGATATTTGCCCATTTTTTCTATTTTTTTTCTCTGAGAGGTCAGTGATTGACTGCATGGTACTGAGGACCACTAAGAACATACCTGGAGGTGCTGGTGGAGGTGGGGAATGTAGTGTTTGGAATCAAATTCATGACCTGTGCACAAAAGTATGAGATCGAGCTCTTTGAGTTATTTCCCTAAACCCTGTTATCGGTGAGATTCTAGAGTTCAGAGGTGTTTTTAGGAAGGAGGGTAAAGAAATCTTTGGTTTTAGGAGGAAGAGCAGAGGCAGGAGAGGGGAACATCCTGGCTCCAGTTTTTGTCTTTTGTCATTTATTTTTTTACTGGATAGGAATATTTATTAAGGATTTTGAATATCCAGTGAGGAAACAGTCATATGAAAAGCACAATTAATTTAATTGTTTTAGTGCTAATAAACAGATATTTTTTAACATAAAAGGGGATAATCAGAGCTATAATATGGTCAAATAAAATTGTCAGTTACACATATTCCTTCCTTTAGCTATTAAGAACCAGGCTACGGGCCACTATATTTTGAATGGCAAAGGGGAGGAAGCCAAATCACGAACCTTCATAGATCTTGGTGTGGAATGGGATTATACCATTGAAGATGACATTGAAACTCTTCACACTGATGGACCATTACATGATCCAGTCATTGTTTTGGTATGTTATTTTATTGACTTAACTTATTTTATTATATAACTTTATAATTCAGTTATCAAAAATTTTTTACAATTAACATTGAATATTTATTGCTCATTATTTATAATTCTATTGCTATGCTCCTGATTATTCTGTGCAACTTTATCGCATACTTCATTACATGCACTTTTATAAACTCAGTAAGAGTTTTATGACATTTTGCTTTAGAAATCATATTATATGTTTTTTGGTTTTTTTTGTGTTTGTTTGTTTTTTTGTTTTGTTTTGTTTTTGGACCACACCCAGTGATGCTCAGGGGTTACTCCTGGCTCTCTGCTCAGAAATAGCTCCTGGCAGGCACGGGGGACCATATGGGACACCGGGATTTGAACCAACCACCTTAGGTCCTGGATTGGCTGCTTGCAAGGCAAACACCGCTGTGCTATCTCTCCGGGCCCAGAAATCATATTATATGTTAAAGAAATAAAAGCCCCTAGAATTCTACTATTCAGTCATATTTACCATCTCTGATGCTCCTATTTCTCCCAATAAACCTGACTATATAGTATTCTTTTTTATGTATGAAATTTAGATGTTCTCTTTGCATTTAATTTTCTCAAAATATTATTTTACCTTCGTTCTTATGTAGTGATTTTACAAGATATAAAATTTGAGTTTGCTAATTTTCTTTTTTGAGGGGAAAGGGTCACACTTGACAGTACTATGCTTTACTCTTGACTCTGGTTAGAAGTCTCTAGGCAATGCTCAGGGGACCACAAATGGTACCCAGGGATAAAACCAGGATCAGCTTGTAAAGCAAGTTCTTATCCGTGTTCTCTCTCTCTCTCTCTCTCTCTCTCTCTCTCTCTCTCTCTCTCTCTCTCTCTCTCTCTCTCTCTCTCTCTCCTCTCTCTCTCTCTCTCTTTCTCTCTCTCTCTCTCTTTCTCTCATGATTTCTTTTTGTACTTTTTTTTTATATTATTGTATGGCGTTTGGAGAATTTGCAGAGTTATCACAAAATATGATGTTTTGATTACACCACACACATATATCCCTGAGGTAGCATAAAGCATACAAGGTTTACTTGAATAATACCTTAGCCAGTGTACAGGTGGGCTGTGATCAGGAAGGAGAAAAAAAGCAAGGATTCTCCTTTGGGAGAATTCATTAGAGTGGATGATGATGATACAAGCTTATAGCACATTGGAAAGCTCTGAAGAGTGGCAGTAGCCATTTGGAATTGTTAAAACCACAAACCAATGAGTGTGATCTGTTAGGGACATACAAAGAAAGCAAACTGTAAAAATGAAAAAAAAAAAAAGAAAGAAAACTGTAAACAACTGGAGATTGACTTGTTTGGACAACAGGACAAACAACAGGATATTTAGCATTTACATTTGATCTCAGTGGGCATTAGAACAAAGGGAATTAGCCTGCTGCAAAGAAATAAAGGATAGATAAAGCTCATCTTTTGATGATGTAATATTTGTTTTCTATGCTCGTAATTTATAATGGCATCCTGATTGATCTCATTTCTCTGTATACATTTGTTTTCTCTGGGTCTTTTTGAAGACTTTACTATCCTCTGGTTTTGATTTGGTTACACAGCTAGTTGTCAGTGATTTGGATAGTGTGTGGTATTCTTGTTATGCATCCTACTTGATGTTAACTATGCACCTAGTTATGTAGGTTTATTCAGTGATGTGTTCAAGTTTGTTATATTCCTCACCAATGCCATAGGTCTTCTCTGTTCTTATAAATCACTTACATGTTGTTTAGTTACTTAATTTTATTTTTGTGCCATACCTGATGGTGCTCAAAGGTGCACTCAGTTCTGTCCTTTGAGGTCATTCCTGATGCTAGAAGAATCATGCAGTTTCATGGATTGAACTTAAATATTCCACATGCAAAGCATGTGCTTAAGCCTATTGAGGCATCTCTCTGGAGCAGTTTATCATTCTTTTTATTATTTATTCTATTCTATTTATTTATTATTTTTTATTTTATTCTCCTTGAGATCGAATCATTTCTGTGGAATTGCAGTGGACTCACTTTTATGCAATGTCCTATTCAGTGGGATTATCCTGTTAAATTTGCATGTCAGATGCTAATTCTTTTCTAGAAATTCCAAGAGTTTTTTAAATAATATTTGAGGCACTGGTGATTTATGATAGTATTGATAATAGGGTTTCACGCATACCATGTCTGGCACCACATCCTTCCCTAGAGTGTTTAATTCCTTCTACAATTATCTTATTACTATGCCCTTAGACATCATCTCACCAGGGTAGGCTCAGTACTGTAGACCAGTTTTTATGTTTATTGTTTATTATTATTATGTTTATTATTAATCTGTGATTATATTCTGTTTATTTTTGTTCTTTATGTTTAGCGTTTTCTTTATAACCTTGGTCTCTGTGTTCATATTGACATCTTCTATGAACTGTGAACTCCCACTTCAATTATGGTTTTTATTCTACTATTTCTTAAAAACTTTTCTTTTAGTTGTACCTTATATATTGTAATTGATCATTTTTAGGGAACTATGCTATCTTCATTGGAGACTTCATTTCAGTTTTGTTCTAACTGGCAATTGTTTACACTGTCATTTCCTCCTATCCCTTGAGGCCTGCTTATGTTACATAACATATTAGTCAATATACATTAGCAACTTTCATTTTCTCTTAGTTTGTAGGTAAAACATGTAGGACCAGCTTAAACCTTGTTAAGACTCAAGCTATAAGATTGCTCTTAGCCATGGCCTTAGTTACATTAAGACTTAAATGGGAAGAACAGACTTTCTTATTCTTTCATGCAGTTGTTGAAGTATCTCAGAATATAGTTCACAAGTTTTTTGGGGGGGATACCTAGAATACCCTTTACCCCATAGACTAGAGAGAAGGAAAGAAAGTGAGGGGAGAAATAAAAATAAACAGATGGAAAACAATGAGAGGTAGGGGTCAAGTAGATGTGGGTATAGAGGAGTGTCAACAGGACTTGGGTATAGAGGTGTGATATAGTTTTATATCAAAACTAGAGTCCACAGTATTGAAATAATTATAATCAAACTTCAGGAAGCAAACTTTAAAATGTGCCTGTAAAAATCGTGGCCCGGGGTACAGGATGAGTGGTGGGAAGGAATTTGACAATAGTGGAGAGAACTTGAAAGTGGTGGTGGGATTTTAGAGACTAATGAATCTGGGTTCAAACTCTTTTGAATTATTTGCATATCTATTTCATGTATATATTAGATTATACCTCAGGAGAATGATACCCGCTCTAGCCTGACATATAAATATATCATCCATGAAGACTCTGCACCTACAATCAACAACAACAATGTCATCCAGGAAGAATTAGACACTTTTGAGTGGGCTTTGAAGAGCTGGTCTCAGTGTTCCAAACCCTGTGGTGGAGGTAATAGTTGAACTTATTTATTATATTACAGTGTCATTTATACAACATCAATCTTTCTGCTTCTACCTCAGATCCTCTTCAGTTGACAATTGTCTTTGATTATCTTCAGTTGAGATCAAAGTCAGAAATATAGCAACCAAACTGTAATTGTATAGCATTTTGATCTTAGAATATACAAAAAATAGGAATCAGTTCAGAACAATGGTTGATTTTAAAATTGTCATGTTTTTGTCCTTGGGATTATTTACATCTAACATTCAAACAGTGGTACTCTTAATGATTTTACTCCTTCCTTATTGTCCTATATTAGTGTCCTCTGAAATTTACCTTTCTTCTTCCCCATCTTTACTTAAAATTATTGCATTTCTTTTTTTATTATTTCTAATAAGAAATAAGCTACTAGTTGTACTCGGTTGAAATGCTTCATGTATTAATGCATTAAAGTCCACAGCGGTTTTCTGAGATTTGTACTATTACCCTAGAGCTGATAAGAAAATGAAAGCACAGGAATTTTCTCAAGCCTTAAAATATAAACTCAAGATGTTAGACTTCTAAGTACATACTTTTATGCTGCCTCTCTGCTCTCTCTAGGGGAAATTTAACAAGCTATTCTCACAGATTCTCAGTATCCTCCATTATCCTTCTTCTAGTTCTCAAGAGCAAATGCTCCCAAACTGAGCTGATTTAGATAGATTCCTCCCCAAAGGCAGAAAGTGAGGGGCTGTCACAACAATACTACTTGAGAACAAATGAAACATTCATAATAAGAATTTCTTGGGCAAATAATTCATACATACTTGTAATGAGTCATATTATAAAATATAAAGTTTTCATGAGTTTTTACATTTAAGTTCATAATTTTAAGCTTAAAGATATTATTTAAAAAGTGATTTTTGGGGTAGAGGACATATGTGTTTTTAAGTATTATAAATAATACTTTATTCTTTATAAGATATTTATGCTTCTATAATTTGTATCTGTCCTTCTACTGTACCTTCAAGATCTACTTGGTCATAGGATTTGTCAGGTAGACCTTTTTAATATCTATCACGTATATTCCTTCCTCAGTAGGCTTCCTTCTCAATTTTGGAAAAGCATTATAAAATATCAGCTACTCAGCTAATTTTGATTATTTTCTTCTTTTATTTACAGGTTTCTTTTCTTCTTAAATAAGTGAATGAGTAGAATTATATTTCTCTGATTAAAGTTTTTTAATCTTTAAAGTATTTTAGTCCTTAATGTGTTTTTTAGAAGTCAAGTCATTTAGTTATCATTTTTGGAAATATGACTAACTTAAGCATTATGAAACTATTTAAACCCTAATTATAGGAGATTTTTATAAAATAACAATTGGCCTATGTCTTAAAAACATTAAAACAAAGGAACTCAGAAACTACTGATAAAAAACAATGCATAATACTTGGTAGGAAAAATAGTACTCTGAAGAACATTATAGGGGCAACTGATAAGTTTTGTTTTGTTCTTTAGTTTTTGGGTCACATTCAGTGATGCTTAGGGCTTACTTCTGGCTCTGCACTCAGAAATTACTCAGGTAACTCTGTGGGGTGCAAAGGATCAAACTCAGGTCAGTCTTAGGTTGGTGGTGTACAGGGCAAACACCCTACGCGTTATAATATTTCCCCAGCCCCAGGTAATAAGTTTTAACTTTGTTCTGTATATTTATGTTAAATTTTTTACATTAGGTGTTAGATTCTGTTTACATAAAATAATTGTTATGAGTTACATGCTAAAATAATTAGAAGTGAAAGAATAGATTGTTAGCAATTTACACTAAATTGGTTCAACATAACTTTATATCACTTCATACTATATAAACACACAATATAATTAATAAATGTATATATTTAAATATATCATCAAATATAGTGGCAGCACAAAATTAACCCATATGCAGGGCACACAAATGTTCATTGTGTCTTCTTTTACATAATTTTTAAAAATAAATAATTAAAATATATTTACATATATTTTTCAAATATTTAATTATAAATGTCAAAGTTGATATAAATATATATACAAATATAAATATAAATAATATCCTGCAGTGAAAAACACAAATATGTGTTTGGATTTTTTAATTTTTTAGTTTTTGGTTTGGTGGCCACACCCAGTGACGCTCAGGGATACTCCTGGCTAAGTGCTCAAAAATCGCTCCTGGCTTGGAGGATTATATGGGACTCTGGGGATGGAACCCAGGTCCGTCCTGGGTCAGCAAATGCAAGGCAAACACCTTATCATTGCGTTATTGCTCCGGCCCCATGTGTTTGGCTTTTAAGGCTTTAATATGATTTCCCAACTCCTTTAAACATGATGCTTGCAATCATTTAAAGTGACTTTCAGTTTTCTGTATGTAATTTCTTTTGCTTCCAATACTGCGGTGCTTTTTCTTCTTTACCCAGTATTACTTTAAGTTAAAGATTCTGCTCAAGTAAGTATTGAGACTTTACTTTTTTTTTACAACCATTGTTATTTACAAAGTCCTTCATAGTTGGGTTTCAGACATACAGTGAATCAGGGCCAATCCCATCACAAGTGTCCACCTCCCTCTATCAATGTTCCCCAAGTGACATAGCATCCCCCACTCCCATACCAGTCTGCCAATCTAAGAGGCCCGTTTTAAGTTTAGATTGTTAAAGTCTGAGTCTCTTGATTCTATTGTTGTTTGCCTTTGTCATAGATATTTAGTTCTGTTCTTTTTTAACACTACCAATGCACCTGAGACGGTTTGACTCCTGGCCTCCATCCTTTTATATTTCTGTTTCTCCTCTTCCACTCAGATTCTTTCCTTTCCTTTTGTACTTTGGGGCTAGGGGTGTTTAACACAACTCCCATTTAGACCATTGCGTTTCTTCATGCAGTTATTCCAAATACTACATATTAGTGATCTCACATTGTATTTATTCTTCTTCTGGATAACTTCATTTAACATAATATCTTCTCAGTTCCATCCATGTTGCAGTGCATAACTGTGTCATTCCTTACAGCTACATAGTATGTACCACATCTTCATGATCCACTAGTCTGTTGTTGGACATCTAGGTTGATTCCGAGTCTTAAGGCTATTGTACTGAGTAATGAAATGAATAGCAGTGTGCATACATCCCTTTGGATAGATATTTTTATGTCCTGGGGATATATACCCGAAAGTTGGATTCTGGGTTATATAGCAGCTCAATTTTGAGTTTAAATAAGTGTTCTTTGCTGTGTGTACATTGTTAGAGACCTTTGCTTTTTTCAATATTCCTTTGCTGCCCTCTACAGAGATGTTGTTTATATGTCATCTACTGGGTAATGTCAGGGTGGCTCTATGAGCTCTTTCTCTCTAGTCTGCATATTTTAGTGTTCATTTTCAAGTATGCAATTTATACTTTAATAATTTATTATGTGTTAAACATAGACTCTAAATATATAAAATATTTAAATTTTATTTATGAAACCAGAGCCTAAAATAGTACCTAGCTTATTTTGTGGTCTCCAGAGCTAAATGATTGTATTTTCCCTCCAGGTTTTCAATACACCAAATATGGATGTCGTAGGAAAAGTGACAATAAAATGGTCCATCGCAACTTCTGTGAGGCCAGCAAAAAGCCAAAACCTATTAGAAGAATGTGCAACATTCAAGAGTGTACACATCCTGTGTAAGCATTTATTCTAATAATCAAATCCTTATGACAAAATTATGAGCATTTAAATGTCAATAAGTCGAAAACTAATACATGAAAACTTGGTCACACTGATTTAATCATTTTATAGTGATTTTATAAAACTATAATATCCTGCTATTTATCATATTCACACTCTTCAAAAGAAATGAAGGAGCAAACATTCACCTAATATGTATGCTTCTGCTGGTATTTTGTAACTGCTTGTTTCTGTCTCTCAAAATAATCAACTTTGCTTCTATTTGTTGATGGTTTTTGTTTGAGAGATGGAGAGATTTTAGGTTTATGTATATTAAATTTCTTCTGGAGTATACCAAGTTAGCGTTCTAAATTGAAATCACTTGACTACCCTTTTTTTTTTCTTTTTTATGGGTTTTTTTGGGTCACACCCGGCAATGCTCAGAGGTTATTCCTGGCTCCAGGCTCAGAAATTGCTCCTGGCAGTCACGGGGGACCATATGGGACGCCGGGATTCGAACCAATGACCTCCTGCATGAAAGGCAAATGCCTTACCTCTATGCTATCTCTCCGGCCCACTTCACTACCCTTAATTCTACCTTCCACAATACTTCCAGAATTGAATATATACATATATATTTTTGGTTTTTGGGTCACATCCAGTGATACTCAGGGGTTACTCCTGGCTATGCGCTCAATAATCACTCCTGGCTTCGGGGGCCATATGGGACGCAGGAGGATTGAATTGTGGTCTGTCCTAGGTTAGCTGCTTGCAAGGCAAACACCCTACGCTGCGCCACCGCTCTGTCCCCAGAGAACTGAATATCTTAATAGTTATTAAGTTATAGAAATATCAGTTTACATTATTTTAGCAGCATAAACTTCTAAACAGCTTCATGATTGTGTTTCTTTTAGATTTGATGAATTTTAGGATTTTTGCATTATTATGGTCCTCGAAAAAATCTATAACTTTTAATATCTTATTTTGGTACCTATTATCTTGAAATTTTAGTTCCTTTGGTACAGAAATTGTCTTAATGCTTTTTTTCTGTCCTCAACAATTATTCTATGGGCTTCCATACTTTAAAACATATCTTTCATGTCTAAAGAGATAGTACAGGAGGTAAGGCTTTTACCTTGCATGCAGTTCACCCAAATTCAAGCCCAATCATGTCATATTTTCCACTCCCCCAACCTCTACCCGGAGTGGTTCGTGAGCAACAGAACAGAGCCAGATGTGGCATATATATATAAAAGAACAAAAATATATTATTTTAGTTCTGGGATTTTTTTCATATCTTCCTTGAGAATAAACTTTTTCCAGTGTTCTTTCTATCTAGTATTTATAAAAATCTTTCTAGAAAGTTTTAATTTTATTTTTATTTTTCTCTCATCTTACTTCTCTATTTATTCAAGGTTCTATTTTTTGTTTTGTTTTTGTTTTTTGTTTTTGGGTCACACCCAGCAGCGATCAGGGGTTACTTCTGGTTCTACACTCAGAAATCACTCCTGGCAGGCTCAGGGGACCATATGGGATGCCAGGATTCAAACCACCGTCCTTCTGCATACAAGGCAAATGCCCTACCTCCATGCAATCTCTCCAGCCCCCTCAAGGTTCCAATTTTTGCAATTATGTTATTAATACTAAGAGAGCTGTATTTTCTAAGATCTCTGTTTCATTCTTTGAATGTTCCTTTTCCCAAGGCATTAAGTTCTTATTTTTGAGACCTATATCTATTATCTTTTCTAGAATGTTAAAAAAATTGCTTCTATGTTCATATAATAATTCTTTTAGGTTTTTTTCTCCCTCCATTTATGTTACAAGTTTTCTATGTCTACATGTGGATGTTCATATATAGATTATAGTGTACTTGGGCGAGCTAGAAAAGTATTATAGTGGGTAGGATTCTTGCCTTGCAAGCAGTCAAACCTGTTCAATAACTGTCATCACTATGTTCCCATGAGCCATAGCAAGAGATACCTGAACTAAGAGCCGGGAATAAGCCTTGAGCACAGTTATATGTGTCTCTCAAACAAACAAATAATAATATTGTGAGGACATTTATTTAAATTTTGTTTTTGTTTATTGGAACACAACCAGCATCGGTCAGTAGTTAGGACCTACTCTTGGTTCAATTCTTAGTGGTTACTCCTATCAGTGACTGAGGGACCATATAGAATTAGGGATTGAACCAGATCTCCCCATCCCAATTCATAGCTCTGCCCAATGAACTATCTCTCTGGCCCAAAGCACAGTGTTTCAAGGACTTTTAGAAGCTTACTTGTTTAAGTCTTGTTTTCTAATAGACTTCATTTTGTTGTGAGCTAGGTATACTACTTCATTTAGGGTAACAAAAACCCCTTAATTATTTTTATAACTAGGGATTTATGAATATGAATGTAATTATCATATGTATTATACAATTATAGATCAAAATTAATTTCCTACCTAGGAACCTATAAACTAGTTATGGAGTTTTGGAATTTATGATCTGTGGTCATATCCTCTTGCTTTCAATACTCTCTCATCTCTTTTCTCCCCAAGTCTTACTCTTGGTTTAAAAAAATACCAAAAAACTTAGGGCTTACTCTTAACTATATTCTCAGGGATCACTGTTAACATGTCTTGGAGAATGATATGTAATGGTAGAGATTGAATCCGGATCAGCTACTGGCAAGGCATGCACCCTACTTGCTAAACAATAGTCCTCTGCTTTTTTGTCTATCTTTCTTATCCACTATTTAAAATCATGGGTCACTATCTACAAAGATATATTTTAATTTTTCTTTGGGAAAGAGAAAGGGTGATCATCCCATGCAGTAAGGTTCGGGAAGTCTAACAGTTGGCATATTTTCCATCAATCCTGAGGTTTCAGCATTATTTTCTCCCATCTATACTTTTACTGGATACTGATTAATTATTATTTAATTATAATTTTATATTTTTATTATTTAATTTATAATTTTATTTAATTATTATTTGTGGGATTTCAGGAAGGAATAAAGGTAACCAGAAGTGTCTTAACAGTGAAGTGAACTCATTCACTTAACAGAGAAGTGTACAGAAAATATCTGCCTACGAGTCACTATTAGGAGTACTTAAAACTGATTAAAAATTTTTACTTAGTAAAATACTTTTAACTGTAAGTTTTGTAAGTTAGAGCAATCTTATTTTATAAATTCCTAATATTTTCAAATAATATCTCTATTTAAGCACCATGATTACAATATAAATACCTAATATGCCAAGACTTTAACATGGTTATATTTTAGTACTCTATATATGTTGAAAAAATCATAATAAATATAAATATATAATATATCTTTGGAAATATTTCTCTCAGGCACATTTATGGAAGCAGCTACACACTTAACCAAAATCCAGGTGAACAGTATTTTTTTACACCCACTTGCATTCAGAGAAAGAACTGAATTTTTAGAAATGTTGGATATGTCAGGTAGCCTTCTCAGCAACAACCGTGAAGCAGTCATCTCAGAATGTTAAAACATGATTGAACTTGGGATTTTAATTTTTAAAAATTATTGGGACCACGAGCAATAGTACAGTGGGTAGGATGCTTGCCTTACATGTGGCTATCTAAGTTTGGTCACTGATATCTCATATGGTCCCCTGAATGCCCAGCCAGGAGTAACCCCTTGGCATCACCAGATATGACCTCAAACAAATGAGAACCACAACCAAATTTATTTATATTGGCAAGCACCATGTAGATTCCTGTTTTATTTCCTTTTAGACATTTAAAGTCATTAGTCATGAGTTACTGAAAAGTAGTATTATTTCTGCCTATCCTGGCAACCTTAAGATGAGTTTCAAAATCCTTCCTAGACAATTCTTTTAAAAAAGGTGATAGTTTTTAGAGCCACTAAGAGCTGAATCAATACTTGGGCATTAAAATGATAGTGTCAGGGTAAAGCCTGATGGGTGTGACTACAACACAATAATAATAATAATGATAACAATAATAATGTCATGCCTATCATTTATTAAAAGTATTCTTAGACATTTGCACTTAAGGATTCACTTATTTTTCAGAAACTATTTCTGGAACTATAATGTTCCCCATTTGGTTTTGCACCAGAGTGCCAAAAAGGTTAGACTTGCAGTGTGAAAGGTGCGCATATATTTGTCCCAGTAACAATGTTGATTTTTGATCTCTCACACCTTCAGTTGGGCTGCAGAGGAGTGGGAGCACTGTACCAAAACCTGTGGGAGTTCTGGCTATCAGCTTCGCACTGTTCGCTGTCTTCAGCCACTCCATGATGGAACGAACCGCTCTGTTCACAGCAAGTACTGTGTGGGTGACCGTCCTGAGAGCCGCCGGCCTTGTAATAGAATGTCTTGCCCAGCACAGTGGAAAACAGGGCCCTGGAATGAGGTGAGTGTGTGATTGCTGTTCACTTTTGTATGTCATTCATGTGCATATATGTAAACATATGGAGCATTTTTTACTATATCTTAAATATTATTTGTGTGAATAAAGAAGCTGTCACATTTTGTTGTCATTAAGCTCCTGGAAGTATTAATATAAAATAAAATATATTTTATAAACATTGCATGTAAAATTAATTGGTGAAGGCAAACTTTGTTTGAGTGATTTATTGCACAAAGGAGTGGAAAGGCACAGAGACTGGCCTTTTAATACTTTTGTGGACTTCATTATTCATAGAAGATAAATTCCAGTCCTTAACTCCAAACAGGAGGCTCTGAATAAATTTTATTTTGCATTTCAACTCTGACAATATGAGTAAACTTACCACAAAAGTTTGTATCTCCTAGAATTTGATTATTTTTTCCATCCCCTTCTTCTCATCTAATATCTTCTTATTTACCAAGGCTCATTTCTAGGATCAAAATACCAGTAGGTACCTTTTCTGTAGTTCTTTCTCTGCATTCCAGAATCAAAGAACCTACCTCTATAAGTTTATAGTGTCCTTTATAGCAAATTATTAGGTCTCTTGTTTTTGACTTTCTAGCTGACACATTTCTTTAAAAAAAAATGTGTATTTTAGAGTCTGTGCTACTTTAGTACCCTACTTTAGTACAGTAAATAGGTAGAATGCTTGCCTTGTAGTAGCCAGCAGAGAGTTGATCCCAGTACCTGATGTGCCCTCCCACTCCCAAGCACTGCCAAGAATGATTCCTGAACACAAGACAAGGAGTAAGCCCTGGATGTGTCCCCTCCCTGTAAATAAAGTGTGTGTGCCTGTCCAAATGATGTTAGTTGGTGATTGGATGACTCAGTGTTTTGATGCTTATGTTAACCATATGCCGTCTAGTGTTTGACTTTCCTATGCACACATTTTTTTGAAGAAATTGAGTGCTTTAAGGATGGAGTTATAATACAGCAGATAAGGCACTTGGCTTGCACACAGCTGACCTGAGCTAATCTCCAGCACCCTGAGCTCTACCAGGAATGGATCTCTGAGCACTAAGCTAGGAGATAGCCCTCAGCACAGCTAGTGTACGCAAAAATAAAAACATCGATTTATGAGAAGTATAATTTTAAAGACATTAAAAGACATTATGTTATCCAATGTGGCATGTCAGTCAATTTTCATCTGTAAAGTCAGAGAATGAGCAACTCTATACCACAAGATTGATAACTTGTAAACAGTGTTAAGATTTATGTATAATAAAAATTGCTTCTTTACAGCAAATTCTTACTTTGTGCCAAGTGTAGTTGCTTTGCATACACTGACACTTTTAGCCTTCATTTGTTTCTACAATAATCTTTTAACACAGTAATTATTATTGCAACTTTCAGGTAAAGAGGATTGTGCCCTGGCTCATAAAAGGTAGACCATCTACAAAAAAAAAAAAAAAACATGAATTCATAGCTGTGTGAACATGTGTTCATGGATATATGTGCTTGTGTCCATACATTTTGGGAAAAAGGAAAATTGTTTCTGTGGATTAGACATCTTTAATTTTAGTCTTTTTTTCTTTTTCCTAAGTGTTCTGTAACCTGTGGTGAAGGAACGGAGGTCAGGCAGGTCCTGTGCAGGGCTGGAGACCATTGTGAGGGTGAGAAACCAGAATCTGTGAGAACCTGTCAGCTACCTCCCTGTAATGGTAGGTATGACACTAGATATTTTCACCTCTCTGACCATGGTGTTAAATTCTCAAAAAAATAAATTTTGTATTTATGGGAAAGCTGTGATAACTTCCTATCTAGACAAAAGGAAACTTTTGTTGACTGTCAAAAACTAATTTCATGAAAAAAATTTGATTATAGTATCCTAATATATTCTGATTTTTATCTTAGTGTTTCTTTCATCCTAGTTAATTACCATGCTGCATTAGCTTCCCAAGATTTCATTAGGAGATAATACAAACTGTGTTATGTTTATGTAACTTATGTCCATTTGTGTTTATCAGGAACCAATGTCTTCTCTGTGATTTTCATTATATCTTCATAAGAGTAAAAGCTATAAATTTTCAGAAGTCCTTAAAATATATCACTGATTTATTTACTTTAGCCAATTTGATAAATATCACACTCAGAATGCTATTTTCAAAAAAGATTAGGAGTCAGCATCATTTCCTGAAATGTATTCCCAAGTGCTTCCATAGGCCACATTCTCCCCATCTCAGGACACAGAAAAAGTGAGAAAGGACCACAGAAGCCCACCATACACAGAATAGATGTTCCACAAAACCTGGCCCCACCCAAAAGTTAGGAATCAGAGCCTTTTTCCAAAGGTGCCAAGATGATATCCCTTCCTCAATAGATATCCCCTTATTTTTTCACAGCAAAGGGGAGTGCTGGGGGTGAAGTAGAAAAGCACAACACCAGACAACAAAAGTAACTGTAGTAAAGCCATGCCATGTACATTGCTGATAGTGAACAAAGATTGTAATCCTGGGGACTCAAGGACCCTCTATAATCTCTCTGAAAAGGAATTCAGACTAGAATATTTTAGTGTATTTAACAAGTTCAATGAAATAATGGAATGAATGAGTATGAAAATAGAAATCAGAAAATTACAAACAGAAATGACAGAATTGAACAAACTTGATATGCAAAATTAAAAACACATTGGAAGAACTCAATTGGACAGAAGCAATGAGTGAAAACAGATTCAGTGATATCTAAAATGAGGTACAGAAAATCTCCAGACAATAAAAGAAAATAGGAAAAAGCCTCAAAATAAGCACACAGATGACTAGAGAAATTTGGGGTGAATTCAAGAGAGAAAAAAAAACATAAAAATCATCACAGTCTCAGTGAAACAGAAGGTAACCCTGTGAAGAAGCAACAATCAGACATCAATGCTGAGAAATTTCGAAAGCTGAAGAGTTCATGCATTCAGATCCATAAGGTCCAAAGGATAACCACTGAAAAGATCCAAATAAAAACACTCCAAGACACATTCTAATCAGAATGCTAAATATCATACAGATAGAATACTGAAAGCATCAAGATCATAGAAGGAAATTAAATGCAAAGGAGAATTCTTTAGATTTATAGTAGAGGCTGGTGAGATAGTACAGTTGGTAGTATGTTTGCCTTGCACACAGATGACCAAGGTTTTACTCTCAGCATTCCAGATTTTTCCCTAGCACCACTCAGGACAAATTCCTGAGTCATAAGCCTTCATTATTGATTGCTGTGGACAAAAACAATACAAAATAAACAACAACAAAAGGATTTAGTTAATGAAACACTCAAGGCTCGAAGACAGTGTGGGATATAGTTAAAAAATTCAGTGAAATGAACACCTCATCAAAAATACTTTTTTTTATGAGCGAGCCAAACTCTCATTCAGATTTAAAGAAATGATAAACATTTTCACAGCTACACAACATTCAAGAGCAACATAAACTGAAAACCATCTTTAGAAGTAGAGCTCAAGGGATGATTAAGACAAGACAAATCCCACAAGCATGCCAAACTTCTGCAGAATGATGGCTCTGTGACAGTAAAATCTGTCAATATCAATGAACTAAATATACCAACTAAGAAACACAGTGTCAGGATTGATTAAAAAAAATGTATTTTAGGGGCCGGAGAGATAGCATGGAGATAAGGTATTTGCCTTGCATGCAGAAGAACAGTGTTTTGGATCCCGGCATCCCATATGGTTCCCTGAGCCTGCCAGGGGTGATTTCTGAGTGTAGAGCCAGGAGTAATCCCTGAGCACTGCCAGGTGTGACCCAAAACAACAACAACAACAACAAAATTGTATTTTTAGCAGTATTTTAGTAAGAAACATACCAGAATAGTCAAAGCAAACATAGACTTCAAGTCAAAGTTTGTAACACAATTCTTTTTTATATTAATAATTTTTATTTTGACCAAAGTGGATTACAAATCATTCACATTAGTATTTTAGGTACATAGTGACATTGAACAGAATTCTTCAAGCAAACATCTCCCTCTAAAAGCCAGGGTTTCTATAATAGTATCAGACAACATAAACTTCAGACTGAAAAATTTTATGAGACAGGTCATTTTTAATGCACAAGAGATATGTACATCAGGAAGAACTCACAATCCTAAATATATGGTCATGTAATGAGGGACCAGCAAAATACTTAAAACAACTACTAATAAAATTGAAGAAAGACAATGATAGCAATGCTCTAGTAGTTGGAGATTTGGAATCCATTCTGTTACCATTTCAATAGATCAATTAGACTGAAATTCAGTAAGGGGATATTTGCTTTGAAGGAAGAAGTTTAAGAGAGATGTTTAGTATATAGAGATATATATGTATTTATATATATATATATATATATTTATCTATGTAGGTAGTTCTGTGAAAAGGGCTTTACATTTTCAAAAAGTCAAATTCTTGAATGCATATGGGACATTTTCTGGGTTATACCATATTCTGGAAAACAAAACATATTTCCACAGCCAGAGTATAGGAATCATACCAACTATTTCTTAGACTATGGTGCACTTAAAAATAAATGGAAATAAAAAATTAAATACCTAAAAATGGAAAACCAAACACTCAGATATTTAATAGATCTTTATTGAACAAACAGTGAATAAGAGTGGAAATTAAAAGAATCCTAGAAACAAGCGAGAATAAAAACACTATCTAGCAGAACTCTTGGGACACAGCAAAAGCATTCTAAAATGAATGTTCAAAGGTATGCAAGCATTTATCAGGAAGGAATAAAGAGCCCACAAAAATAACTTGACTGTACAACTTAAGAAACTAAAAAAGTGGCCAACAAAAGGCACCCAAAGCAAGCAGGAAAAAGGAAATAATAAAACTTATAGCATAAATCAATGAATTGTAATTCATAAAATTAATCTGAAAGATTAATGAACCAAGAACTAGTTCTTTGAAAAAATAAACAAGATCAATAAAACACTAACAAGACTAAACAAAGATAAAGACCCCTAATAACCCTAGACAGTTATGAAAGGGAAGATACACAACATATACTACAGAATTCAAAGTATCATCAGAGATTACTTTGAGAATCCAAATGCCACAAAACAAGAAAACCTAAGCAAAACAGATATACTTGTTCATCTTTAAACTCCCGTGGTTGAACCAAGATGATCTAGAATACCTAAACAGACATATCTCTATCAAGGAAAATGAAACAGTAATCAAAAGTCTACCCAAAAGCAAAAGCCTGGATGGATAAATTTGTGAATTTCTTCAGACCTTTAAAAAGGATCTACTGCCAAAGCTTTTCCAGCTCTTCTAAAAAATTGAAGAAACAGAGAACCCCCCGAAAAGGTTTTATGAATCAAATACCATCCCCTTACCAAAAGCAGCAGACACCACTAGAAAAGATAATTACAGGCAGATATCCTTGATGGAAACAGATGCAAAGATTTTCAACAAAATACTAGCAAATAGAATCCAACAATTCATCCAAAATATTATATACCATGACCAAGTGGGATTTATCCCAAGGATGATTTAACATAAGCAAGTCAATAATAGCAAATGCCACATCAATGAAAAATTATATATCAATAGATATATAAGCAGTTGATAAGATACAGCACAAGATAAATGCTCTCAACAAAATGGAAATTGAAGGAACTTTCCTCAACAGAATCAAAGTCATTAACAAGCATACTCAGTGGGGGAAACTGAATGTCTTTCCTCTAAGATAAGGCACAAGAATGGTAACCCACTTTTACTACTTCTATTTATTATACTACTGGAATAGTTGCCATAGCAAGTAGGCAAGAAAAGAAAAGAATATTAAGGACATCAAGATAGAAGAAATCAAGTTTTCACTATTTGCCGATGACATGTACTATATTTAGAAAGTCGCAAAGACTAAAAAAAGTCCTAGACACAATTTTTATGTAATAAAGAGACAAGCCACAAATTTAATATGCAAAAGTCCATGGCAAATAATGAAAATTCCATATGTAAATACTAAAAGAGAAGAAATATTTTAAAGCATAATTTTGTTCACAACTGTCCCTCAGAAAATTGGAATCAACCTAATATATGCAAAGGAATACTACTTTGCCATAAGAAAAGAATAAGTCATGAAATTTGCTGCTACATGGAAGGACCTGATGAGTATCTTGCTGAATGAAATTAATCAGAGGGAGAAAGATAGACATAGAATGATCTATCTCATATGCAGGATATAAATAAGCATAATAGTAGAATAGCAAATTCCCAAAGACAATGAACATGAGAACTGGTATTCAGTAGCAAGCCTGCCACTTGAGGGTGTTGAGGGATAGGATAGGGAACATCTCTGTGTGAGAAGCATTCTATTAAGAGGAGGAGTTAGTGATGAAATGTAGTAAAGTGTTATGAACCCTATCAACAACAGTAATATAAACCTCAGCTCAAAGACTTAATAAAAACTAAAAATAAAAAGTCATTTTTTTTGAGAAGCAGATTGGTGGGTGGGAGGCAACGGCGGGGGCAGTGGTGGCAGGAAGTGATTGCTGTTGAAGCACTGTATTCCTGAAACTCAATCATGAGTAAGCTTGTAATTTTACAATGACTAGATAAAAAATTTAAATAAAACTCACAGCAGTGTTTTTCTAAGTAAAATGATAGCTATTTTCATGATAGCTATATTTGTTTATCAGGGTGATTTAAGAATACAACTCGGGCTAGAAAGATAGTGCAGATAGTGTATGGCTGTCCTGGGTTCAATATGGCACCACATCTGATCCCTGAAGACCCACCAGATATGATCCCTAAATGCAAAACCAGAGGTAAGACCTTGGCAATGCTGTGTGGCCCAAAGGATAGTAAATATATACCCTACACCTATGCTAAATTAATTTCATTAATTTTCTATTTAAAAATAAAATATATGTTTCTATCAGCCTTCCTCCTTTTTCCTTTTTCTGTCACTTTTTTTAAAATCTTTCTGTCTTATTCTGCATCTCTGTTTTGTTCTCTAATTCACTGTCCTTGCTAATCTTATTCTCTCTGACTTGAAGTTGTTTGCTTCTGGCAGGCATATTAATCGCTCCTTTTATCTGTTACACATCTTTTCAGCCTCATTCCTCTTCTACTTCCTCTTCATCCATTTCATATGTCTTTGCTTCTCTCTTCCCATTTCTTCCAGCATCTCTTCACTAGTTTTGTCTTTCATTTCTTAACAGCTTCCCCTCACACTCGTTTTTGTCTTCCTCTTGTTTTTGTCTCTTTTAACTTACTTGGTTTGAGGATCCTCTAGTCCTTTCTCTTCACCCTCTCCTTTTCTCCCATTCTCTCCATGCCTAATGTTTCTCCTCTCTCTGACCCTCGATATCTCCAATCTCATCTTCTGAACCTTCCCCAAAATTCTCATAGCTCCTGTGACTCTGCTGTTTCAATGATTTTCTTTTCCCTCTTCTCTTTTCCCTTTCTTACAACTTTCCTTCCTATTGTTAGATCTCGTTTATTTTCTCTCATTGGTTTCATTGCTTGTTTCAAATATTCTCCCTGAGGCTGGAGCAGTAATCCAGTAGATAAGGTGTCTGTATGTTTTTTATGTGGCCAGCCCATGTTCAATTTTCATCACCATATAAGCACAACCCAGGTTCAATTTTCATCACCATTTATGGTCCCCTGAACCCTGCCCAAACTAATTCCTGAGAGCAGAGCCAGAATTGAGCCCTGAGCAAAGCTCAAGAAACAAACACACTAAAAAAACTTTCTTCTCTACTCTCCTCTTGTCCCCACCTCCTGCCTCACTGCTATCTTCTCTTAAATCCAGTTACAGACATTGCTCTTCCAAACTAGTGATATATGGGATTATTAAATGTTCTTTCCCTTGTCCTGCATACTTACTATTGTAAGCCAGTGATTCAATATTCTCAGCTACAGAATGATAGTTTATTTTTGTCAGGAAAAAAGGGCAACCTTTTATTTTTTATTAAATGCCTTTTTTTTTTTAAAGAAAATGTCAGGTTTCAAATGATCATTTAAATTTTTTTTAATTTGAAATATATGCTAGCATTTACAAATATGACCATGAGAGGGAGACAAAGGACATACAGATTTATCAGTATTCTTTGGAAATATATTTAACAACTTCTGGGTTGGTATTTTGTTTGTTGTTTGTTTGTTTTTGTTTTATTTTGTTTGTGATGCCACACCCAGCTATGCTTAGTGCTTACTTCTGGCTACATTGATAACTCCTTTGTGGGTATCGGGGAACTAAGATCAAACCCTCGTCAGCTACATGCAAAGCTACCTTACCCGAATTGCTCCAACCCATATTTAAAAGTTTAAAATGTAAGTCAAAGGTAAAAGTACAGACTTTAAAGGTTAGAAGCTGCAAAATTTATTTTCCCTGACATAGGTCTTTCTTTCTAACATAGGTCTTTCTTCCAGGAGGCCAAGTACTTTGTTAGGAAGCTTTAATGGTCTTAACAGTGATTTCTATAACTATGTCTAATGTTCAATCAAAAAAAAAAATAGATTCTTTTCTGTACTGTAAAGGAAAATGTTTCCGTTATAATAGAGGTGATGAGTTGGCATAATTATATTAGTTATTTTTCATATATATTAGTGATTTTTAGCTACTCTCTTGCACAGAAATCTAAGCCCCAAAGTTAGTTATAAGAATTTTTAAAAGCCACATACTTCTTTCACAGTTTTGTCACGTAATAATTCCCTTCAGAGTCTCAAACTGCAATAGGAAGCAAATGATCTTTTGAGACGTCATGCAGAACCTCTGCTGGATTTCTTATAATAATTTGGCCATCGAGTGAGAAGGCTAACAAGCTTTCTTAATTTTAATGAATGGCTTCAATAGCTGTCTTTTTATAGGCCCTGTATTGATTGTATTGTGTAACTGTGCATGGAAACCTTTTCCATCTGATCTGTGGCAAACTGACATAAAATTAGTATCTTCCTGTTTTCATGCTTATTTTATCTCTCATTTCTTCTCTACACTGTAGTGCATACTAACCTTAAGAAGCAGATTGTGAACTGGTATCTCCAGTGTTTAATGCAGACATTTACATACAACTTAGAGAATTCTCACCTGAACTCTGACTCAGAGATAATATAGCTCATTTTTTAGTGAGCCGTGGAATGGGTTATGAGGTCAAAGTGAAAAGGGAAGGAAGAGTTCAGTAAAGTGCTCTTCTTCTATGACCTACAGTAAAAAACACATGGAAAGAATAGGTCATTTTCTCATGTTAAGATATAGGCATAGAGGGCCCGGAGAGATAGCACAGCGGTGTTTGCCTTGCAAGCAGCCGATCCAGGACCAAAGGTGGTTGGTTCGAATCCCGGTGTCCCATATGGTACCCCGTGCCTGCCAGGAGCTATTTCTGAGCAGACAGCCAGGAGTAACCCCTGAGCACTGCCGTTGTGGCCCAAAAACCAAAAAAAAAAAAAAAAAAGGCATAGGCATAGAAAAAATAATTCAGGCTCAAGGATATGACTTAGAGATAGAGCACATAACTTTTATATATCAGACCCTTTGATCACAACACTGAAAAAAAAAGATAATTCAGATATAAAGATTATATCTCTTCATGATGTTTATCAGAAAGGTAATATAAATTTAAATAATTATTCTGCCTCATATGAAAATATTTAAGCAAGTCATGCTATGTAACTCTCAAGGAACTTCGGAGTTCCACAACATGGGACATGGACATGGTAAGTACCAATGCTGGTGATTTTAAATCCTCTGATGACCAGCCAAATGGCCCACCTCATTTTAAATTTTATTAATGAATTTACTTTTTATGGTGCAGTATCAGGGACAGCCTTCTGCCTGAGGCTCAGAAGACACGAATCTAACAGGAAAATTTTTCTGGAAACTGGGTTAAATAGGAAATAGGCAATGTAGGAAAGCCAGGGGCCTTACAGCCATCCCCTGGCAAAGAGAAGGTGAGAGAGAGAATTGAGATTGTGACCAAGGCAAGAAATCATTCAAGAGAGAGGACCAGGGAGGAGAGGGAAAAGGCAGGAGGAGCTACGGTGTATCAGAAACCACTAGTCCAGACAAAAGGTTTTCTAGCAAAGCCATCCAGGAAGTGCTATCAGCATCTGGAGAAAACCACCCTTGTTGAACTCCACCTAGGGTTTTTTAATGCCCCCCCCCCTCAACTGCCTCTTTTTTTGTTTCGTTTTGTTTTGTTTTGGGGCCACACTTGGTGACGCTCAGGGATTACTCCTGGCTACAGGCTTAGAAATCCCTCCTGGCTTGGGGGACCATATGGGTCGCCAAGGGAACGAACCACGGTCCATTATAGGTTAGCAAGTGCAAGGCTGATGCCATACCACTTGCTCCAGGGGTTCCTTTTTACCAGATTTCTCTGCCCTTAAAGAGACAGCCCACTTTATGGCAGTGCAGTGGATCAAATCTTGGATTCTTGCATGCAACATTCCCAGACCTCTTCTTTCTGTTTACATTATATGGGAAAAAAGATTTCCATTTCTTAAGTTACATAGCAAGTTCTCTGCCTAGAAATATGCATTGCATATTCATTTTAAGTGAGTACATTATGCAAATGCCATAGTTTCTGAGTTTTTGCATTTATTATTTAGATATTCCACATAGACTATGCCCTGGAATAGATGGAAGTAAATACAAAATTCATGAACAGTGAATATATCTTAACATTATTTGTGTGTGTGTGTGGGAGAGAGAGAGAGAGAGAGAGAGAGAGAGAGAGAGAAAGAGAGAGAGGAGAGAAGGAGAGAGAGAGGGAGAGAGAGAGGAGAGAGAGTGGGGGAGAGAAAGAGAGAAAGAGACAGAGAGAGAGAGAGAGAGAGAGAGAGAGAGAGAGAGAGAGAGAGAGAGAGAGAGAGACCTCCCAAGCAGAGTTCAGGAGTCTCTGGGAATTCTCTTGATTCTTACCCATCCCCGGATAGTGGTTCAGTGAGAGGTTCTATAGATCTAGTGTTAGTTTGGCCCTATGATGCCAGAACTTTTCCTGGCTACTCTACTTATGTTCTGTTTTCTCCAAGTCCACACTTAGCAATATCAAGAGTCTCTAGGGTGACCATGAGCGATGCTGGGGGACCATGTGGTACCAGAGGTCAAACCAAAGCTTAATTCCTTGTATTTGAATTCAAATGGTCTTATAAGAAGTTCCTGGCAGATATTTTAAAAAATCTGTATAGTCATAAACAATTTAAATCCCTTTTCTGTGTTTAGTTCATCTAATTTTTTTTTAAATTTTTGCAGATGAGCCTTGTTTAGGAGACAAGTCTATATTCTGTCAAATGGAGGTGCTGGCACGATACTGTTCCATACCCGGTTATAACAAGTTATGTTGTGAGTCCTGTAGCAAGCGTAGCAGCACCTTGCCACCACCTTACCTTCCAGAAGCTGCTGAACCTCATGATGATGCTATTTTTAACCCTAGTGACCTCCCTGGATCTCTCATGATGCCTACATCCTTGGTTCCTTATCAGTCAGAGGGGCCAGCTGAGAGGAAGAAATCTACAAGTAGGATCTCTTCAGTAGGAGGTCCAAATGCATATGCTGCTTTTAGACCCAATAGTAAATCAGATGGTGCTACCTTATCCCTGAGGAGATCTCAGCAAACGGGAAGGAAGACTCTGAGACTGCTCTCCCCACCCACGAGGAGTGGTCACCTCAATTCATCTTCACAAATGGCTGCTGCACCCTTTCTCACAGTCAGTGATGCCATCGTTGCTTCTTCTCAGACAAGAACCTCAACAAGAGATCAAAAGACTATTGACAAAAGACGTCCAGTAAGATTATCCACCCTGGAAAGATGAAAAAATGAATCTCAAAGGTTAGAAATCAGAGGGAAATGTGGACAAGTTTCCCCTCCTCATGGTGCATATAGTTTGTTTAAAATGAAAAATCTCTCCAGATCATCAACTCATCTTTTGTCTGTATGTGGAAGAACAAAAAGTGCTGGTTCACTTTCTTGTTGCTTTCTTCCTTGTTTTATTCTGAAGTGACTCATTTCCCAGAATTTAATTAGAAGAAAGCACCAAAGATAATTAATTTGTAGAGGGAAAGTTAAGTTGCTAATTATGTTGGTCACTTGTAAAGCAGAAAAGAAATTGGAACTCTGAGCATTTTTTTTTAAAAGTTACAGTGAAAAATAAAAAGAAATGCCCATGGTTTACACTTAAAAGGATTTTAAATGGAGTAAAAATTCTTTGACTTATATTCCTATTTATCTATATTAGAAATATTGTATGAGAAAATTGTAGCTGTTGTGTAAATACTGTATATTGCAGAAATCAGTATTATTTTAAGAGATGTGTTCTCAAATGATTGTTTACTATATAACATTTCTGGATGTTCTAGGTGCCTGTCATTGAGTTTTGCCTTATTTAAAAATTGATTTTCAGAGCAGAATATTACAAAGATTTAGGGTTATAGCTACTCACAATGCAACAGATTTTGTTCTGTGGTTTAATCAACAATGTGATCCCAAAGTTCTAGAAAAATAAAAGATAGGATTAGGTAGTATAGATTTCAGCTTACCTGTTACCTTCCACTTTTAAAATAAATAGGAATAGAACTGTTAATGTCTTTGTGATCACAGAGAAGAAATCATAAAATAGCCTATGCAAGACAAAACTAAAAGTTTTTACCAGTACCTCAAAAGGCACCACTGTAAATGTCTAAATTCTAGTGGTGTTGTTGTTTTTCATTTTTTCATTGTTGACATATATGAACAGGTACTCTCAATATATTATGTAATAATAACAAAAGGAAAATGTTCTGGGGACTATTTGTTTGTATGTTGATAGCTGAGAAAGGCAGATTTGTACTGGAATTGATATTCAAATTATAGTAGGGCTCTGGAATTTTGGAAGCAGATTCACAAACATATTAACCAATGGCTGCAATATTTATTTTCTGTGTGGTTCATACCCAAATGTTTATGATCACAATGCATTTGACTGCAATAATGTACTAATATTCAAAGGTCACCTTGCTCACAGTGAAACCAGAAATGCTCTCTCCAGGGAGTAAATGTAAAGTACTTGTATATAGAATTCAGAATTGAAGATATTTATTAAAAGTTGATTTTTTTTCTTGATAGTATTTTTATGTACTAAGTATTTACACTAATTAATGACATATTTTTGTAAGCTAGAGAGATACAATTAGAAAGACATGCTTGTTCTGTGTATAGAGGAGACATTTAAGCAAACCACAGCATCCAAATTAAAGAGCTAAAATTAAATAATATTAATGTGATGCAAACATTTTGCATTTTCAGTGTCATTGATACAATTTTGCTGAGTTGTTCCCCTTCAACAAATCATAAGAGTATAGACACAGGTGTCTAGCTGGTACCTGAAATAGTGAATTAGAAACTTTTGAAGTATGTGAAAGAAAAAAATAAAAATGTGAAAGAAAGATTTTATAAATTATCCTTAAAATAAAATATTTTCATCATATTATTTCTTCAATGTTGCCTGACCATCTAACATATGCAATCTGAAATGTAGACACATTAGCTTTTCACAGCATAGAATATGCAAGATGTTTGCATCTCAACCAAGGTAAACTGACAACTTTACTTATTGAGTTTATACTTCTCAAGAATTGCTGCTGCTTTGTGTATGACTTGTAAAAGTCAAATGAATTAATTGAATTCCAGAACTTAAAACAATTCCTGAGTTACAAGTAAAATTCATAGAAATTTTATTTTCTGGATAACTTCCCAAAACAAAATTCTCTCTAGTTTGCTTGCATGTGCATATGTCTGGCCCACAGGGGAATATAGATAAAACTGGTCGCACAAACACCTCCCATATTGATGTACATAGTCGTTATACTTCTGTTATTTGAGCTTCCTTTTCTACTAAGCTAAAATTTTCTTTTTATCAAAGTGTACACTACTGATGCTGTTTGTTGTAATGGGAGCATGTAGCAATAAAAACTGTTAGCAGATTATGGATCTGTCTCTTTCTAGATTTTTATCATTTGATATATTACTAATTGAAATGTTTTTCTTCCTGAGTCTCTGGGACTCCAATGATTCTTAAGTTGTTTCTGTTGAGCTTATCACAGACTTCTATTTTCATCTGTTCCCATTCTTTGAGTAATTTTTCTATTGTTTGATCATTTGCTTTGAGGCTTTTTTCCAATTTCTTCTGCTGTATGGAGTTGTTATTCATCTCATCTTCCAGTGTACTAATTCTATCCTCTGCTGCTGTTAATCCATGGGAAAGCTCAACCATGTTTTTCTTCAATTCATCTACTGAGTTTTTCAGACCTGTTATTTGACCTGAAATTTCAGTTTGGAGTTTTCTCATTTCTATCTTCATATTCTCTTGATTCTTATTAGTGTTCTTTTCTATACTTTGTTTGAGTTCTTTGAACATCTTCCATATTGCAACTCTAAACTCCTGATCCGAGAGACTGACTAGTTGGTTGGTCATGTTCAAGTCATCAGAATTGCCATCTTCATTCTCTATGTCTGGTGCTGGCCTGTGTTGTTTCCCCATTGTCACACTTGTATTGTGGTTTTTTCTACGTGTTGTGGTTGTATTCATTGGCTAAATGATGTGCACGGTGGCGAAGGTGAGTGAAGAGGCCATGCTCCTCTGGCTCCTCCCTTTCTGGCTGTGTTGAGTCACCTACACGGAGGGCTCAGGGGAAGGCAGGCCCTCCGTTGATGAGCCACACACAGGAAGAAATCAAGCAGAAAATGCAGCACAGCATAGAAGAGAGGCAGATAGGGGTGCTGGCATCTGAGATCCAGCAGAGTTCAGTGGCTCCTCCCTTTCTGGGCGTGTCGACTCACCTCCACGGAAGGCTCACGGGAGGCAGGCTGTCCACAAATGAGCCACTCACATGATGAAATCAGGCTGAAAATGCAGGACAGCACAGAAGAGAGGCAGATAATTGAAAATGTTTTTCCCCATACAAATATAAATGACACCAAATTCATTTGCTATTTAGACATTTCATAAAGAGGCTTTAATAAAGTATTTGTATCTCCTGTTCTTACATTGGTATATACCATGATACTTATTTTTTAAATTAAAAAATACATATAGGTTGGGGCTGGGCAATGGCACAGTGGTAGGGTGTTTGCTTTGCATGCAGCTGACCCTGGACTGACTGCCGTTCGAACTCCCAGTGTCCCATATGGTCCCCCAAGCCAGGAGCAATTTCTGAGCACATAGCCAGGAGTAACCCCGGCCTAAGCAATACCGGGTGTGGCCAAAGAATACAAATAAATACATGTAGGTTAACAGAGTGAGAAGTTTGTTTAAACCTGTTTGAGAGAATTGTGAAAGGGTAGAGAAAAAGAGTGACAATGTCAGAATGTACATAAAGGATATATGTATTTCTCTTTTTGTTTGTTTTTGAGGGCTTTTTTTTTGGGGGGGGGGTAGATTCAGCGGTGCTCAGGGCTTGCTCCTGGCTCTGCTTTCTGGCAGGCTCTGGGAACCATAAAAGATGCTGAGGCTTGAACCTAGCTAGTTTGGCTGCATGTAAGGCTCCCTACCCACTTGAGCCCCTAAGTCAGGAGTGGCGTTCAAGTTCGACACAAAGAGCCAAAATTTTAAGCTGTGAGAGTCAGAGAGCCACACCAGGCAGTGACCTGCCAAAACAGACAAAAGCTCACACAAAAGCATCTAATTTTAACAATAACATATTAAACACATATTGCATTTTGCCATTTTGAGTGAGGGTCAAAATCCTGCAGTGATGGTGAGGGTGTGCTGCGTCCACCACACTAAGAACTTAAGGAAAAATGTGACCCATCATGTGACACACGGGTCCCCCGCTCGCTGGCCCGTGCAGTTGTTTCCGAGGGATGGGAGACGGGACTACGCGCTTAGAGATCTCTCCTCAGAGGTCCCTCCTCAGAAGCAGCAGAACAAAATCCAAACTTGGCAAAGAGCAACAGGATACAAAAGAATGGTAAGAGGCAAAGAGCCGCATTCATTTTGGGCGGGAGCCGCATGTGGCTCGAGAGCGGCGTGTTCGCCACCCCTGCCCTAAGTGTTATGTTTTTAAACTGTGTAATCTAGAGTATTTGTGAAAGAAAAGTTGCCTCCCTACATTGAACCCTGATTACCAGAGAATTGGAGGAAGCACATCCATTACTCTTTACCCAGCACTGTGATGAAAGGAGCTTATGTTGAGGGGTACAATACATGATGCATTGGGGGACACTTTAATGTAGTGATTGCCAGTTTAAACTGAAAAGGCTTTCCTAGATTGGATTCCACATACCACATAAGCCTGAATTACCAGTTCACTGGTAATGAAACTGTCCAACACCATTGTGTGTTTGTTGTATCCACTGGAGTAATATAAACTGTTAGCCTAAGGCCTACCACATTATATTACATACATACTACAGATCACCTTCATTTTGTGTTTTCCACCACTCCTCATCCTCATTTTTTTTTTACTCCTTTCTAGGGTAAAATACACTTACCAGCTAGTTTTAATCATGGTCACTGAGTTTGCTGATGAGGATTAAGAATTCAGCTTCAGAACTCTAAAGGATAAATCACAAAAATTTAAAAATTGATATGTAAGACATGAATTAAAAAACATCTAGAGTCTGGCTGGGGGATGGGAGGAGGGAAGGTTTAGTCTAAACCAAACAATGGTTGTGCCATTGTGAGACTAAAGTTGGGATGGTGGTGCATCTAGAACTAGATCCTGACTGAAAATTGGAAAAGCCAGTAGCAATGCCAATATTTTTACAAGGACTGTCTGAGATCCCTAGCAAGTCAAATCATTGTTCAAATGAGGAAAAGTGACCTTTTCTCTAGAAATGTCAAAGAAAAATGATTTAGTCAGATTCAGGGTTCAGAAATCACATCAAAGGGTCTAGAAGTTCTTATTGCTGGGGTGCAACAAAGGCTTTTTTAATCCTTGAGGCCAGTATAACTAAGAAGGTTATGGAAACTACCACTTAGTTTTTCATAATTACTGGCAAGCATTTCTCAATTTTGTTTCCCAAAGAGAAGTCCCCTTCATCAAAGTCCAGGAGTCATGCTAGAAACTCTAGTAAGTCAGGGTATTGATTATCCTCTCATTCTTCCTTGAGCCACACTCAGGTTTAGTCATCTAAGTTCATAGGAGAAAAAGATAATCTTCCAAGATTACCTGATCATCTAAGGCTGCAGGGAGATGAGAATAATAATAGACATTCTCTGGAGGCATTTCTCAAACTTCAAAGACTCTAAGAGGGGCTAGAACAGTGGCTAGGACATTTGTCTTGCACACAAATAGCCCAGGTTGGATCCTTGGCATTCCTGTTGCATCCATGTGGTTCCCTGATTCCTGCCAACTGGAGGGAAATGTGCACTGGTGAAAGGTGGTGTACATGGTAAAACTGAAACTCAATCACAAATAATTTTGTTACTACAATGTTTAAATAAAATATTAAAAAAAAAAAAACCAACCCACCTCTTCAGACTGAAAAACAAGTTGGCTTATCATCACCACCAAAAAGAAAGCGCTAAGATCCTCAAGAAACTAGTAGCCAAATGAGACTTTTCCATAAGGATATCCCCATTTTTATTAGTCAAGAGACTCAGAATGTACAAATGCACCCCTTTAATGAGGGCCTTGCAAGACCCAAGGACTTACTGGGGCAGTAATGCAAAGTTTACAGGATCTAGTTTATAAAAACAAAAATGCAATAGAAAGTCGTTCTGTTTTCCAACACACACAAACTGTTTGGATCTCTGTAAAAACAAAATTTTTATGTTGAGGAATTCAAGATTTTTCTTTATATCTCTTTTCCTGTGAAGCCATGTAGCTATCTATTACATATGGTGATGCTCATAAACACATCCTAGGTGTTCCACTTCACTCCCCAGTAGTTTCTGATTTTTTCTAGGCTGAGTTTTTGCCCATTCTCCACCAGCAGCTCCAGTATTTCCACTTTCTAGTTTTACTGATCCTTGGCTAAACAGGGGCTCAACTTGACTCAACCAAACCTAATGGAATTTTCTGGATGTTTTCTAAGAAACTTCTGAAAATAATTTTTCAATATTTCTATTAATATTTTTATATAATGAAAAATTTCTATGATGTGTGTTGTGTGTTTGTTTGGGGGATGGATAGGACTTGGGGCAGAGTTTTAGTGAGTGAATGAGTGTCTGTGTGTGTGTCATTTTTTTCTTTTTTAACCATAAATTTTACATTTAAACAATCTCAGATGTTGGAGGTTGGCATCCTCTTAAAATGGGTTCTTGTGCCTTTCATCTGGGGAGGCAGCCCTGAATAGGTGAGTCTTGAATACCTTAAGTTCAGAATACACCTTCTTCTCCTCCAAATATTTGTCCCTTGGTTTTTTGTGCTACTTCTTACTTTGCTACATTTCTATAGTTAAAGGTTGGCTTACTTGAATGATTGATGGGTTGTTTTTTTTTTGGGGGGGGCGGGACATTATTTTTTTTTCTGGATTTGATTTTAAAATATTTTATTAAAACAGTTATGATCTACAGAATCTTTCATAGTTGAATTTCAGATATACAGTGAGTCAAGGCCATCCCCATCCCCATTGTCAACCTCCCTCCACCAATAGAGAATGCATCCTATACCACAGCCCTTTGCTCTCTATCCTGCCAGTATATCAGACCCATTTATATTTGGATGGTTAAAGTTTAGGTCTCTTGGTTCTATTGTTGACTTTGGCTTGGATATTTAGTTCTGTCTTTATTTTCTTCCCACCAATGCATCTGAGACCTCTTAGACCCTGGCCCTCAGTCTTTATTTCTCCTTTCTTCTTGGTTTTATAGGAAAAAAAACAAAGAAATCTAAAAACAAAAACAACGAAGAAATATGTCTTCCAAGGTTCTGTGAGAAAGGAGGGAGCCCCTATTTAAAAGATAAGAAATATAAAAAAAAAATAAATAAAAATAGTGAGTGTGTGTGTGGCAGGGGTTTTTGTTGTTTGGTTTTTGTTTTGTTTATTTGTTTGTTTACATAGGCACAGAAAAAGATGGTGAAAATAGAAAGGAAAAACCTTTGGCCTTAAACAGGAAGATCCTACTCATGAAGCATCCTGCCATAAGACCAATTACAGACTCCAGCATACTAAGTTGTTTAACCCCAAAGTCTTTCTTTGTGGTCCCAGGAAAAGTTTTTCTCAGTCACGGTTGCCACAGTTAGGTTTTTATAATTAGAGAATAATTGTACAGATATATGTCAAAGTCAAGGTGACACAGAGTCCTACTTTCTTTTATTTATTTATTTATTTATTTATTCATTCATTTATTTATTTATTTTGGTTTTTGGGTCACACCCATCAGTGCTCAGGGGTTACTCCTGGCTCTATGCTCAGAATTTACTCTTGGCAGGCTCGGGGGACTATATGGGATATCGAGATTCGAACCACAGTCCTTATGCATGCAAGGCAAATGCCCTTTCTCCATGCTATCTCTCCAGCCTCGACTCCTACTTTCATATTACCAATAGGTGCCAATGCAGGAAATCCTGACCTGAAAATAAGTTGTTGCTGTTTCCAAGCCATCATCAGAGTGTCATATGAATTCACTTGAAGCAAGGACTGCATTAGAGCGTTCCCTGGCAGAAGTCCTATTCCTGGTGTTGGTGCAGAAAACCATGTCAGTTCCATAGATGAGATCCAAGGTTCAGGGATGAATGGTCGATGCTCGACCTTCTGAAGCCTAAGCCAAGTCACTATGACAAATGTTCAGGGTGTAAGGCCCTGCTGCAATATAAAATGTATATGTCCTTATCCCTATTAGATAAGAAATTGTTTCCACATGTAAGAATTCCCCCATTTTAATGTACCTATAAACAAAGGAACAATTCCACATGATACTACTGGTGCATATAGGTGTAAAAATAACAAGCTAAACAATCCCAACAACCTGGTTTTAACATGAGCTCAGAAATCAAGATAAACTTAACTACTAGAATTTCCTACTAAACAGATCCAAAAAAAGGAATGGAGAAAACTGCCTCTACATTAAAAAATAAAACATTCTTAAAAAGTGTTTCAACTCTTCCCACAAAAAAAAAAAATAAATAAATAAATGAAGTGGCAAGAGTAATAATACAAACACACAAAAAGCCAAAAGTACATTTTGGGTTTTTGGAGTCACAACCAGAGACGCATAGGTGTAACTTCTGACTCTGCATTCAGAATCTCTCCTGGCAGGCTCAGGGGACCATATGAGATGCTTGGAACTGAACTACCTGGGTAGGCCATTTATAAGGCAAATGCCCTAGTACTATGCTATCTCTCTGGCCCCCAAAAGTACATTCTGAAGTTTAGAAAATCATGATTTTTATTCTATTAAAAAAATAAAAATAAATATTTTAATGAAAAATAAAGTTTTCATTTTAATGAAAAAATAGTCAATAATGCAAAAATGCTTCAAATTATCAAATAATAAATCTACATTAATTTTCTTTGCAGAAATTTTGACATTGCTCTGTACATTTCTTTCTTTCTTTTTTTTTTCGGGCCACACCCATTTGATGCTCAGGGGTTACTCCTGGTTAAGCACTCAGAAATTGCCCCTGACTTGGGGGGACCATATGGGACGCTGGGGGATCGAACCGTGGTCCCGATCTTTCCTTGGCTAGCGCTTGCAAGGCAGATACCTTATCTCTAGTACCACCTCACCAGCCCCATCTCTGTACATTTCTTTATGAAAAAATGTACTTGTATATATGATCTAAAATATAAATTATTGTAGGGCCATAGAGATAGCATGGAGGTAGGGCTTTTGTCTTGCATGCAGAAGGGCGATGGTTTGAATCCCGGCATCCCATATTGTTCCCTGAGCCCGCCAGGAGCGATTTCTGAGCATAGAGCATGGAGTAACATTAGAGCGCTGCCGGGTGTAACCCAAAAACCAAAAAAAAAAAAAAATTGTAAACAGATCAAAAATGTGAAATCAAAAGGCTATTACTGGCTTAAAAATAAAAACAAAGGTGGGCCGGAGAGATAGCATGGAGGTAAGGCATTTGCCTTTCATGCAGGAGGTCATCGGCTCGAAATCCAGCGTCCCATATGGTCCCCGTGCCTGCCAGGAGCAATTTCTGAGCCTGGAGCCAGGAATAACCCCTGAGCACTGCTGGGTGTGACCCAAAAACCACAAAAAAATAAATAAATAAAAACAAAGGTAAAGGTTAAAAATGTACATTTTATAGAAAACTGCTTAACATACTTAAAACCATTAGCACACTAGCATTAAGTTTTGTTTTTATTTTGGGGGATTACACACCTCACAATATTCAAAATTTACTCCTATATGCACAGAATCCAGGATCTTTAACTATAGAAACCTGACACCAACAACAGCGATTGTGCAAAATAAAATTATACTGGGACCATGGAGAATAATTCAGGGTTTGGGCAACCTAGTGTGCCTGGAGCCTAGAGTTGGTCTTATGCCAGAAAACTTCAGGGATAAAGTTTCCTTGTATTTAGTCTAAGGCTTTTCCTTTCCATACCCCCCTTATTTTTCTGGGTCTATGCAAACAACAACATTTGCCACTCGAATGCCGTTTTTACTGTCTTTCTTATCTTTAAAAAAAAGAGCTTACTAAACTTTCTGCTAGGACTTTAATGAGTTCATCAGTGATTCAATAATTTTCAAAAATATACTTGCTACTGAACTTTTTCTTCTTTCCTTTCTCTTCCATCTCTTTAGGTTTTTTTTTCTATTTTTTTTAATAACTTTGCCTTTGTTCTTCCTGAAATAAATGTATTATGATCCATTGTGCCAACTATGTGATGTATTTTCTTTAAATAAATTTAAAAAATATATTTATTCCTAGCTCTGCACACAAGTTACTCCTGGAAGTACTCAGGTATGATCTGGAATGTCAGACATAGAACTCATTTCTGCCACATGTAAGGCAAGTGGCCAATCTTTGATATCATCTCTCAACCTCAACAAGCCAGCATGTTTAACACATTAACAAATATGAGAAAACTATGCCTCTCTAACAGGAGAAAACATTCATTTGGGTCCCCAGACACTTTGGGCCACATAATTCACTTAGTACCAGAGATAAAGTCTTAAAAGTTATTGCAATATTGATGATTAAGCAAATAAACATAATCAACTAAAATAGCTTGTTATCAACAATCAAAACTATAAAACAAATTATCATTATATTTTGATGATTTCTTTAGAATTTTGAGATTTTGCTTAAGAATTAAAATTACTCCCTAAAATTCTTCATTCTGTTAAATGAAACATGCTTAAAAATTGTTGATTTACCTTATGGCAGCTCTACTAGTACTCAGCTAAGACTGATTGGAAAAGTTGCTTTTTTTTCAGTCAATTAATAGTCTTGGTGGTTTTTGTTTTTGTTTTTGAACTTTGCAAATTAAAAATTGGGAATTTAAAGCATGTCAAAAAAAAAAGTGTACACAGAGACTGGAGAGATAGTATAGTAGGTAGGGTACACGACCAACCCCAGTAAAATCCCCAACATTCCGTATATTCCCCTGAACATTGCTGGTCTGGCCCAAAAGCCTGCCCCTGCAAAAGTGTACCCAGTTTAATGATACCCTTGATGATAAACCTGCTATCTCTAAAAGAAACAAACAATGAAATGAGAACAGTGAAGGGTGCTGGTATAGTTGGTGTACAGGAATCGAATACCTCTAAATGTGCAAATCCAAAGAGGAGGCTCAAGCTTCCTCCTCAGTGTGAACTCAAGGCAATCATCCAAGTTCACTGTGATTCTCCCTGGGAGATTGACCATGCCAGTGTCAGTTCATACATGGCCTTGATCTTAATGACCTTTTTCTCTTCTGTCCCTTCCTAGCTACCGTGTCTTGAACTGTGTTGAACTGAAAATGCTCCAACAATTTGACTCTGTTTGGGGGAAGGAAAATGGGATTCCCTATTCTTAGAACATGAGGCTAGAACCACTTCTTCCCCTATTAGAGCTCCTTTCAAAAAGTAATTTGAATCATCAAGCGACACAGTTACAAAACCGATCATGATTGAGTTTCAGTTACACACAGGGCACATTATCTGTCACCAGTGTGGCCATTTTGCTTCCCATCCTTCCGTTTGCTTCCCCTGAAGACATTTTGCTTCTCTCTCTGTGTCTCTCTCTCCTCCCCTCTCTCTCCTCTCCTCCCCTTTTCCCCCTCTATCCCTCCCCTCTCTCTCTCCTCTTTACTCTTTTTCCTCTCTCCCCTCTCCCCTCTCTCTTGCCTCTCTCCACTCTCTCTTCCCCTCATTCTTCTCTCCCCTCTTTATCTCCTCTCTCCCCCGCTCTTCCCTCTCCCCTTTCTCTTCTCTCCCTTCTCTCTCCCCTCTCTCTCCTCTGCTCTCTCCCCATTTCCCCTCTCTCTTCCCTCTCTCAACTATCTCTCCTCACATCTCTCTCTTCCCTCCCCTCTCTCTCCCAACTCTCTCCTCCTCACTCACTCCTACCCCCCGTCCCACCGCAGGGTTACTGAAGGAATGTAATGCAAATCACTTTACCTCTTTTTGCACCCAGTTTTTATCCAGAAAGATCATTTTCAACTATCATTGTCATATCTGTCCCTTCTCTGCCCTATCTAAACTTGGTAGCCGAGCTTTCTATCATGGACTGTTCCTCCTTGTCCTCATCTCTATTTTCTTTATTTTCTTTTTTAAATATAATTGTTATTTTAATCATAGTGGCTTACATATCATTGACGATAATATTTTAGGTACATATTAACATAAAGTTAGGGGAATTCCCATCACCGAATTGTCCTCCTTCCAACTCCGTTCCAGTCCTACCTCCCATATCCTCATCCCTCGCCCCTGGGGCTGCTAGAATAAATGGTCCCCTCTGTGCCTAGTTTACTACTTAGTGATCTTACACCTGTTTGGTCTTGGTACCTCCCTTATTGACCCCTCTAATTGGGAGGTGGGACTAGATAGTTCAAGTTATGTGGTTTTGTTTGAAGAAGAGAAAAGTAATAAACAAGGGGAAAAATCAAATACTCCAAAAATGGGCGGAGTCCTTCTAGAGGCTCTCATCCTAGGTTTGAGAGGAAGGGGAAAAAGAAGGTGAAACACCACAACAGTACAAAAAGAAGTGTCAAATAAAATATTCAGTGAGCACTCCAACAATAAAGATAGGCACCACATAAAAGCCATGGTCTTGAGATAAAAAACATGGTAGAGCACATAAAGGAAGAAAAGAAAAAAAGAAAATAAATAAATATAAATGGAGACAACAACTTCAATAACCACACCAAAACAAAGAAATCGACAAAAACAAGATAAATAAATAAACATTGTTTTGTGCTTTTTGCCTTTTTTCTTTTTTTCTTCCCTCCTGCACAGACACAGTAAATATTGGGGTCATTTGAAAAGGAATTACCTTGGCCTGAGAGATACAGGGTTTCTCCACCCTTGAAGTATATTGTCATGGCTGATCTCTAGATACATAGGTCTGATTTTATCACCCAGGACGGAGCAGAAGTCTTCCATACGCCACAAAAGCACCAAGGGGAGAGTAAATGAAGTTAATCCCATGACAATATACCTCATCTTTATTTTCTTTGGGTACTATTATCATACTATCTTTTTGTTATATTCCACAAATAAGTATGATTTTTCTATGTCTATCCTTATCCCTTTAACTCATTTTACTCAGCATATACAATCCATATCCATCCAGGTATAAGTCAATTCATAATTTCATTTATTCTAACAGCTGCATCGCATTCAATTTTGTAAATGTACTACAGTTTTTATCCACTCATCTGTTCTGTGCACTTGGGTAATTTCTAGATTCTAACGACAGTGAATAGTGCTACAATGAACATAGATGTGTCACAGTATTCGAGAATCATATGAACCTTTTTATTTGAGGTGTATTTGAGGAATGTCCATATTGTTTTCAAAAAAGGCTGGACCAGTCTACATTCCCATCAGCAGTGAGTGAGAATCCCTTTCACCCAGCATCCATGTCAAAACTATTAGTTCTTGATTTCCTTAAAATGTGGCAGCTCCTGTGATGTGAGGTCAGATCTCATTGTAGTTTTCATTTGCATCTCCCTGATAATTAATGATGTAGAACAATTTTTAATTAAACTGCAGATTAAAACTATGACCTTTCAGCCTTTAGGTTGTTAGCAATCCACCTGGAGCTGAGTAGTGTTTTTCCTTCCTTTAAAAAAAAATTGAGCAAGTGCTCGCTTTGGCAGCACATATACTAAAATTGGAACAATAGAGAAGATTAGCATGGCCCCTATGCAAGGATGGCACGCAAATTCGTGAAGCGTTCCATATTTAAAAAAAAAATACTGAGTAGGAGAGAGAGTACAGTGGATAGGGCAATTGGCTTGCATGCAGCAGACACCGAATTTGATTCCTGACATCCCAAATCTTCAAGCACCTTTATGATGCGCCCCCCAATTTTTTACTTAATCCTCACCATAACCCAAATATTTTGTTAAGGAGAAAACTATTATTCACAACATAGTGTTATTCATACTCAAATCCTTCCCTTTAGGATCACTCCTCAAGCTTACGCTAAAATAACAAAGCTCGTGTATAGACCACTTATTTGAATGGATAAATAAAGCTAAAATTACAAACAAAGCCACACAAAAATGTTTTTCAAATTGACTCTTTGAGATCCATAGGTAAATGATCAGAAATAGCTTGAAAGAGAAAACAAATTTCTCCATGGCTGATAATAAAGAGCAGTGTGTCTGCTTCTTAGTTCTTGGAGACCAAAAGACAAAAAAGACAAGAGTTGTAAACTAGAGGAGCAGTCACAGTGACCAGACTGAAAGTGTGAGCATGAAATTAGGCTACTGGGTTAAATGCTGGCTCAATAGCTAACTACTTGAGACTCACATGAATTACTTAAAGTGTCTAAGTCTGAGGTTAAATGTTTTTCCTTCTACAAAATGAGGATGATAAAGATACATACATCAGGGGCTAAATATTTAAGTTTAAAATTAGAAAATTCTGGAACAACAATGAACACAGGGCCTGCCAGATACTAACTTCCAATAAACATTCCAATTACTTTTATTACTTTTTTTCCAGAGACTTTTCTTAAGCTACCCATAATATATTTCTCCTCTTATGGAAAACCAAGATGACTCAAAGATTTTATTTAAAAAACTTTTAGTTTTACTTTTTGTGGTTTTTTTTGTTGTTTTGTTTTGTTTGTTTTTTTCCCTCCTCCCTACCTCACCCCCACCTGTAGTCTAGACAGGCCTCATTCATTTACATTTTTATGATAGTTCTCAGTGTAGTTATTTCTCTAACTGCTCTCATTACTCTTTGTGGTATTTTGGGATTAATGTCAAGGATCATTTCAAATAAATTATCATTTCTGATCATAATTGGTCTGCCAGGGAACTAACCTGAGCCAGTTGTATGCAAGGATAACATACTACTATTGTTTCAGCCTCTGATTAAAAACTTTTATAGTGACTTGTTTATTACTCTTTATTTGAGTTGTTATGTTTTTGTAACTCATGGGTTACTCCTAGCCCTGTGCTCAGAGATTGATCCTGGAGGGTTCTGAGGACCATATGGGATGCCAGGAATTGAACCGGTATCTGTCCTGTGTTGGCCATGTGCAAGGTAGACACTCTACCATTGTGCTTTAGCTGTGATCCCTGTCTTTTACAGTTTTCATTAAGATCTAGAAGTATGCATTATTCATGTACTTACTTCAGAATGACTTTATTCTTTCTAGTTTGTAAGTACTGATATGGAACATATATTTTATATTTTCACATTTTAGTATTTTCTAGGGTCAGGAACTAATTAAATTTTATCCAGGAAGGACTTGTATATATCAAGTCTTAATATTCTTTGTTTTGCAGGGAAACATGTAGAACAAAAGGGGACTTTTCCAAGATTGAATTCAAGTCTACCTAGAACTGAGATTAGAACAGAGATTATTAGTCTTCTAAATCTTGATCACTTTGTCCATGTCCAGAATGCTTCATTTTTAAAATATGATTATTTTATTTAGGCACTGTGGTTACAACTGTTATCATTGAGTTTCAGTCATATACCATGCACCACCCTTCACCAGTGCACATTTCCCACCCCCAATACCCCCACTCTCCCTTCCACCCCCCAATCTACCTCTGGGATAGGCATTTTATTTCTCTCACTTTTACTCTCTTTCTCTCTCTCTCTGTTTATCTTTTTGTACTGTTAAATTATCTATATTTAAACACAGTGATTACAAATATGATTATAGGTGTATGATTACAGTCATGTAAAGAACACCCCCCTTCACCAGTGCAAGATTCCCACCACCAATTTCCCAGATCTCCCTCCTCCCCACACCTGTACTCGAGACAGGCTTTCTACTTCCCTCATTCATTCACATTGTTATGATATTTCTGTGTAGTTATTTCCCTAACTGCACTCTTCACTCTATGTGATGAGCTTCATGTCATAAGCTGCACCTACTAGCCCTCATCTCTCTTGTCTCTGAGATACTGCTAAAAATGTCTTTCTTTTTTCTTAAAACCCATAGATGAGTGAAACTATTCTGCGTCTTTCTCTCTCCCTCTGACTTCTGTTTATCTTTTTTGACACTGTTTTGCATTATTGTTAATAAAGGAATACCAGGCAGATAATTATCCCCTTTCAGCACCCAGTTTTTGTCTAGAGTTGTCAATTTCAACTTTCACTGTCATATCCTAACTACAGAATGCTTTATTCTTTAAAAGCAAGGATCTTTGGGGTGTTAGGTATTTTCCTTGCACCTGGTTAAACCCCCCCCCCCAGTGATCCTATATGTCCATAAAGCCAATCCTAAATTTGATTTTTACCCTCATATATGGTTACCTGAGCACTTCCAGGAGTGATCCTTGTGTGCAGATCCCTAAGTAAGCCCAGAGCACAGCCAGGTATGGTCCCAAACAAACAAAAAAATTTCAAGAATATGATTTTTGTTGTGGAGGAGGAATTTCAAGCCTGTTCTAATCTTTTTTTTTTTTTTGAAGCAAGTTGGCTACTTAGACTTTATTAAGTATCCTCACTAATTTTCTATATTTCCAAATATTTTCATAAAAAAAAGCCTGTTCTAATCTTCATTAAACAATAAAGAATCAAGTTTCTGCTTCAACCTTCTTTTGGCTTTTCACTGCTCTTTGATCACCTTTCTTCATTCACTACCAAATTTCTTTGTCTCTGCTCTTCCTCATACCTCACTAGAATTTACTATTAAATCTACTACAATATGCCTATGACAAACTACTACAAAAAATGCTTCCACAAAGAGCAAGGGTTTAATAACTTTTTATTAAACTTTGATTATGCACCAGATATTGTAGGTGCTTGGACTATGAACTAATATATGAACTGCCCTTTGCTTAAAGCTGACATTGCATGGCAGAAATAAATGACAATATTCATAAAACCTTGATTTTTAATGTAATATGTTAGAACCTGATAAAGAAGACCACTTTGCAATTTGAAATAAGATTATGATGTTAGAACCATTTTAGATGGTGACAGCACATGCTCGGAGGAAGTGAGAGAATTCTCTAGAAAAAAGTATACAAAGAGAATAGAGCATAGAATAGAAAGTCCCTTCAGTGAGATAATATCTGCATATTTAAAGACTAGCAAAATAGAATGGCAGGCTAGATGGGCGGGGGATGAGGAGGGAGATTGGGGCATTGGTGATGAGAATGTTGCACTGGTAAAGGGGGTGTTTTTGATATGACTGAAACCCAACTACAATCATGTCTATAATCAAGGTGCTTAAATATATTATTAAAAATGGATACAAAACTTAATAGAATCTCTGAGGGCATTAACATTTTGACATGTATTTTCCTAGAATTTCCATAGTACTTCAAATATTATAAAATAAAAAGTTTCATAGACATAAAACATACTAATGAGTTAAGTCCAGTTAACTCCCATTTGAATTCTACTTTCTGTTCATGAAAGGTGGAACAGATCACTTGAATTTACTTTCTTCATCTACAAAATAAAGTGGAAATTCTTTTAATGGGTTTTAGAATCAAATGACCTTTTGTGTGTGAAAGTGTCCTTTAATGAAATTATAAATACTATAATTCTTTTTTATATTACACATTCCAAAAACTTTCCTTTTATCTGAAATTATACAAATTGTAGAGAACCTTGTGAAACATCTAGAAAACCAATCTCTGATTCACTTTTCTCAGTTCCCTTGACTGAATTTTATTGGTGGATGAAAGCAAACTATTTGAGTTCCTTTGTCCTCTGTTTCCATTTTTGGATTTTAACATTTGAATGTACAGACCACTCAGGGTCCATATTATTGCACACATAGGTACTCACCAGATAGATTGCAAATGAATTCAAATACAACTTCTTGGGTTTTAACACAGATTTTGTTAATAAAGTTTGCACCTACCTCTAAGGTTCACATGAATGAACTCATTAGCTAGATTGCAAATGAATTCAAATAAAACTTCTTAGATTTTAATACTGATTTTGTTAATCAAAGTTGTACCTACTTCTAATTTCACATAAGTAGACATCAAAAATATATCACAATATTGTTAGTAACTGGAGTTCAGAACAATAGTTCAGCAGGGAGGAAGGGTATTTTTCTTACACTTAGCTGATTAGACTTTAATCCCAAGAATCCCATGTAGTCCCCTACCATGAGTTATCCCTGAGAGAAAACATAGGAATAAGTATTGAGCAAAATATGACCCCAAATTTTTCGAATCAAAATAAAATATTCCTAATAGCCTACTAGTAAAGTGAGAGTTTAAAATACAGGAGGTATTTATTTGTTACTTGATTTGTCATTCTTTATTTTTTATTTTATTTTATTTAGTTTTGAGTCATATCTGGCAGCCCTCAGGAGTTTCTCCTTGCTCTGCACTCAGAAATCACTCCTGGCAGGCTCGGGGACCATATGAGATGCCGGGATTCAAACCATCGTCCTTCTGCGTGCAAGGTAAATGCCCTATTTTTATGCTATTTCTCCAGGCCCAGTCATTATTTCTTGATTTCTCCTTTTATTGTTTTATCTGATTAATTTCATTAACTTATTTAAAATCTATTTTTACATGTATTTATTTATCCTAAACAGAAAACCCACAATAGGGGCTGGAGAGATAGCATGGAGGTAAGGCATTTACCTTTCATGCAGAAGGTCATCGGTTTGAATCCTGGCGTCCCATATGGTCCCCCGTGCATGTCAGGAGTAATTTCTGAGCACGGAGCCAGGAAAAACCCCTGAGCACTGCCAGGTGTGACCCAAAAACCACAAAAAAAAAAAAAAAGAAAAAGAAAACCCACAATAACAAAATAATATTTAGATGCTGTGAAGTGTCTATGCTTAGTTCAATTTGATATGATAGAAATTGCAAAATAAAAAAATAAAAATGAAAAAAAAACATAAAAGGTATTTTCATTCATGCTATGTAGTAAGTCTATCCTTACCAATACATGTGAAAATTAGCATCTAAATTTGTTTTCCTTGGTTTAATTAAAATAGCAAAACTGTTTCTAATCATTATAGGGCAGATAGTAGATTTTTCAAATAGATTTTACAGGAATTAGGGTCCCTTGATACTTATAAGCTCATAATAACTTTGAGACAAATCAATATGGCCCATCCTGTAGTCATGGCAACTAAGATAGTCTTAAGGAGGGCACATTTCAGAATTCTCAGCATGCAAACAAACACATTTCCATGTTGAAAAATACTTTTTGATGTTCTTAACCCAGAGAGTGTTCTGTTCCACCCTTTTGATGAATATAAGGTGTAACTCAATGTTACTCACTGAGATAATTATCACTAATAAATATTTATGATTTGTTATTAACAAATGTAAGTTTTAAAAGGAAGCAACAGAAGAATGAAAGAGTTTAGTCTCTAAACTTTTTGACATATTGATCACTTTCCTTTGAGATGCTGTTTTCTTTTTTATCATTTTCCCCCTAATTTATGCTCAGTTGATACAGCTCAGAGGCACACTTACCTCTCAATTTTCAGAAGAAAAATTGATACAACTATGCAAAGCAATAAGAACTGTAACCTGCAGTTCTTAAATTACAGCTTTTATACGGTATTTAACTTGCAAAACAGAATTGCAATGAGGCTTCAGAACTGATATCTGATGTCAAATAATAAAGCTAAATATGGCAACATAAACAATACTATCAGTATTGTAGACTCTTAATCAGAATATTAACCCAGGTACAATTATTACAAATTATAGAGGGATAATTTTTCTCTTTTTCAAAATAAATAAGTTAAGAAGCAACTATTTTTCAGTTATAATGGTAATAAAGGCTTCAGGGGTCTCAATTCATAAATATTGCTCAAAATGTCACAACATCTAGGTAAATTAAATTTTTAAGAATTTGTTATATGGGTCAGTCCTGATTGCCTGCCTCTTGTGGCCATTTCATGTCTGCATCTGGTCCCTCACATCATCAACCCTTCTCTTCCCAACCAGAGTGTATGCACCAGCATCTGTGCGAAGACATTTCAATTTATATCATATAATTTTAGGGAGATTGGATCTAGCACTTCTTTTTCATCAAAGTATACAGCTCAAAACTCAGCTCATTAAACCAATGCAATACTTTTTATCATACTTATTAACCTCGGTTGTTTAGAAAAACAAACTCTAAAGCAGGTATAAAAGTCACCTTTTATACAAACAGTTCAATAGACCATTTTCTTAAACACTGTAAAACCAGCATTCCAACCCACCAAATAAATGAACAATGTGGAAACTAAGAAAGACACCTGCAGTTTGGGATATGTAGAGGAAACCTGGCTAATTTCCAATTCCACCCAAACACCTGAGCCTTATAGATGAGGTCCTAAAATTAACATTTAATGCTTTAGCAACAGAAATCAAGAAGTCACTAGCCTGAGAAATTAAGCAATCTATATAAATGAACAATGCAATCAATTCAAACAAGAACTCTTTCAGAAGATAGAGGATCCATACAAATGGAGCTGAAGAAACTAAAAAAATGGTGGCAAGTCATAGTAACAGAATTACACAGGTGAAGAATCTCATAGATGAGCTCGAAGACAAATTGCAAGCCAGCAGTGATAAAGAAGTCAAAAAAGAAAGGAGAGAAAAAAAACATTGGAAGAAAATGTAAGGTACTTAACGAACAAAGACAAAAAAATTTCTTCAAATTACAGGAATACCTGAAAGGGAGGAAAAGGGAAAGGGAAGGAACACGTAGTGAGGGAGATAATAGCAGAGAACTTTCCCACCCTATGGAAAGAAGCTGCTCTACAAAACCAAGAGGCAGAAAAAGTGCCAAACAAAATAGACCCTAACAGAACAAGAGCAAGACATTTAGCAATTCAAATGGAAAAAAAAACAACAGAGAGATGGAATTTTTTTTTCCTGTTTATGCTAATTTATTTTTTCTCAAGTTTTTTTTCTTTTTTTTTTTATTTAAACACCTTGATTACATACATGATTGTGTTTGGGTTTCAGTCATAAAAGGAACACCACCCATCACCAGTGCAACATTCCCATCACCCAAGTCCCAAATCTCCCTCCTCCCCACCCAACCCCCGCCTGTACCCCTAAACAGGCTCTACATTTCCCTCATACATTCTCAATATTAGGACAGTTCAAAATGTAGTTATTTCTCTAACTAAACTCATCACTCTTTGTGGTGAGCTTCCTAAGGTGATCTGGAACTTCCAGCTCTTTTCTCTTTTGTGTCTGAAATTTATTATTGCAAGAATGTCTTTCATTTTTCTTAAAACCCATAGATGAGTAAGACCATTCTGCGTTTTTCTCTCTCTCTCTGACTTATTTCACTCAGCATAATAGATTCTGTGTACATCCATGTATAGGAAAATTTCATGACTTCATCCCTCCTGACAGCTGCATAATATTCCATTGTGTATATGTACCACAGTTTCTTCAGCCATTCGTCTGTTGAAGGGCATCTTGGTTGTTTCCAGAGTCTTGCTATGGTAAATAGTGCTGCAATGAATATAGGTGTAAGGAAGGGATTTTTGTATTGTATTTTTGTGTTCTTAGGGTATATTCCTAGGAGTGGTATAGCTGGATCATATGGGAGCTCGATTTCCAGTTTTTGGAGGAATCTCCATATTGCTTTCCATAAAGGTTGAACTAGACGGCATTCCCACCAGCAGTGGATAAGGGTTCCTTTCTCTCCACATCCCCGCCAGCACTGTTTGTTCTCATTCTTTGTGATGTGTGCCATTCTCTGTGGTGTGAGGTGGTATCTCATTGTTGTTTTGATTTGCATCTCTCTGATGATTAGTGATGTGGAGCATTTCTTCATGTGTCTTTTGGCCATTTGTATTTCTTCTTTGTCAAAGTGTCTGTTCATTTCTTCTCCCCATTTTTTGATGGGATTAGATGTTTTTTTCTTGTAAATTTCTGTCAGTGCCTTGTATATTTTGGAGATTAGCCCTTTGTCTGATGGGTATTGGGTGAATAGATTCTCCCACTCAGTGGGTGGCTCTTGAATCCTGGGCACTATTTCCTTTGAGGTGCAGAAGCTTCTCAACTTAATATATTCCCATCTGTTAATCTCTGTTTTCACTTGCTTGGAGAGTGCAGTTTCCTCCTTGAAGATGCCTGAAGTCTCAATGTCCTGGAGAGTTTTGCCTATGTGTTGTTATATATATCTTATGGTTTGGGGTCGGATATCGAGGTCTTTAATCCATTTGGATTTTACCTTCATACATGATGTTAGCTGGGGGTCTAAGTTCAATTTTTTGCAAGTGGCTAGCCAGTTGTGCCAACACCACTTGTTGAAGAGGCTTTCCTTGCTCCATTTAGGATTTCCTGCTCCTTTATCAAAAATTAGGTGATTGTATGTCTGGGGAACATTTTCTGAGTATTCAAGCCTATTCCACTGATCCGAGGGTCTGTCCTTATTCCAATACCATGCTGTTTTGATAACTATTGCTTTGTAGTAAAGTTTAAAGTTGGGGAAAGTAATTCCTCCCATATTCTTTTTCCCAATGATTGCTTTAGCTATTCTAGGGTGTTTATTGTTCCAAACAAATTTCAAAAGTGCCTGATCTACCACTTTGAAGAATGTCATAGGTATCTTTAGAGGGATAGCGTTGAATCTGTGTAACGCCTTGGGGAGTATTGCCATTTTGATGATGTTAATCCTGCCAATCCATGAGCAGGGTATGTGTTTCCATTTCCACGTGTCCTCTCTTATTTCTTGGAGGAGAGTTTTATAGTTTTCTTTGTATAGGTCTTTCACATTTTTAGTCAAGTTGATTCCAAGATATTTGAGTTTGTGTGGCACTATTGTGAATGGGGTTGTTTTCTTAATGTCTATTTCTTCCTTATTACTATTGGTGTATAGAAAGGCCATTGATTTTTGTGTGTTAATTTTGTAGCCTGCCACCTTGCTATATGAGTCTATTGTTTCTAGAAGCTTTATGGTAGAGTCTTTAGGGTTTTCTAAGTAGAGCATCATGTCATCTGCAAACAGTGAGAGCTTGACTTCTTCCTTTCCTATCTGGATTCCCTTGATATCTTTTTCTTCCCTAATCGCTATAGCAAGTACTTCCAGTGCTATGTTGAATAGGAGTGGTGAGAGAGGACAGCCTTGTCTTGTGCCAGAATTTAGAGGGAAGGCTTTCAGTTTTTCTCCATTGAGGATAATATTTGCCACTGGCTTGTGGTAGATGGCCTTAACTATATTGAGAAAGGTTCCTTCCATTCCCATCTTGCTGAGAGTTTTGATCAAGAATGGGTGTTGGACCTTGTCAAATGCTTTCTCTGCATCTATTGATATAATCATGTGGTTTTTATTTTTCTTGTTGTTGATGTTGTGTATTATGTTGATAGATTTACGGATGTTAAACCATCCTTGCATTCCTGGGATGAAACCTACTTGATCGTAGTGGATGATCTTCTTAATGAGGTATTGAATCCTATTTGCCAGGATTTTGTTGAGGATCTTTGCATCTGCATTTATCAGCAATATTGGTCTGTAATTTTTTTTTTCGTAGCATCTCTGTCTGGTTTAGGTATCAAGGTGATGTTGGCTTCATAAAAGCTATTTGGGAATGTTTCCACTTGTTCAATTTCATGAAAGAGTCTTGCCAGGATTGGTAGTAGTTCCTCTTGGAAAGTTTGATAGAATTCATTAGTGAATCCATCTGGGCCTGGGCTTTTGTTTTTGGGCAGATTTTTGATTACCATTTTTATTTCATCAATGGTTTTGGGGGTGTTTATATATGCTACATCCTCTTCTTTCAACCGTGGAAGATTATAAGAGTCCAGGAATTTATCCATTTCTTCCAGGTTCTCATTTTTAGTGGCATAGAGTTTTTCAAAGTAGTTTCTGATTACCCTTTGAATCTCTGTCATATCAGTAGTGATCTCTCCTTTTTCATTCCTAATACGAGTTATCAAGTTTCTCTCTCTCTCTTTCTTTGTTAGGTTTGCCAGTGGTCTATCAATCTTGTTTATTTTTTCGAAGAACCAGCTTCTGCTTTTGTTGATCTTTCGGATTGTTTTTTGGGTTTCCACTTCGTTGATTTCTGCTCTCAGCTTTGTTATTTCCTTCTGTCTTCCTATTTTTGGGTCCTTTTGTTGAGTACTTTCTAGATCTATTAGCTGTGTCATTAAGCTACTCAGGTAAGCTCCTTCTTCCTTCCTGATGTGTGCTTGCAAAGCTATAAATTTTCCTCTCAGTACTGCTTTTGCTGTGTCCCATAAGTTCTGATAGTTTGTGTCTTTATTGTCATTTGTTTCCAGGAAACTTTTGATTTCCTTTTTGATTTCATCTCGGACCCACTGGTTATTGAGTATGAGGCTGTTTAACTTCCAGGTGTTAAAGTTTTTCTTCTGAGTCCCTTTGGAATTCACAAATAATTTCAGAGCCTTGTGGTCAGCGAAGGTAGTCTGCAAAATTTCTATCCTCTTGATATTATGGAGGTATGTTTTATGTGCCAGCATGTAGTCTATCCTGGAGAATGTCCCATGTACATTGGAGAAGAATGTGTATCCAGGTTTCTGGGGATGGAGTGTCCTATATATATCCACTAGGCCTCTTTCTTCCATTTCTCTCCTCAGGTCTAGTATATTCTTGTTAGGTTTCAGTCTGGTTGACCTATCCAGTGTTGACAAAGCAGTGTTGAGGTCCCCCACAATTATTGTGTTGTTATTGATATTGTTTTTCAGATTTGTCAACAGTTGTTTTAAATATTTTGTTGGCCCCTCATTTGGTGCATATATGTTTAGGAGAGTTATTTCTTCCTGCTCTACATACCCCTTGATTAATATAAAATGTCCATCTTTGTCCCTTACAACCTTCCTGAGTATAAAGTTTGCATTATCTGATATTAGTATGGTCACTCCAGCTTTTTTATGGGTGTTGTTTGCTTGGATAACTTTTCTCCAGCCTTTTATTTTGAGTCTATGTTTGTTCTGACTATTCAGGTGCGTTTCTTGTAGGCAGCAGAAGGTTGGATTGAGTTTTTTTGATCCATTTAGCCACTCTGTGTCTCTTAACTGGTGCATTTAGTCCATTGACGTTGAGAGAAAGAATTGTCCTGGGATTTAATGCCATCTTTATATCGAAATTTGGTGTGTCTTTTGGTCAGTCTTGTCTTAGATTAGGTCTTTCAGTTTTTCTCTTAAGACTGGTTTTGAGTCTGTAAAGTTTCTGAGCTGTTTTTTGTCTGTGAAACCATGTATTCTTCCGTCAAACCGGAAAGTGAGTTTTGCTGGGTACAGTATTCTAGGTGAAGCATTCATTTCATTCAGTCTTGTCACAATATCCCACCACTGCTTTCTGGCATTTAGTGTTTCTGGTGACAGGTCTGCTGTAAATCTCAAGGATGCTTGCTTGAATGTAATTTCCCCTTTTGATCTTGCTGTTTTCAGAATTCTGTCTTTATCTGTGGGATTTGTCATTGTGACTAGGATGTGTCTTGGGGTGGTTTTTCTTGGGTCTCTTTTGGTTGGTACTCTTCGAGCATGCAGGATTTGATCACATATATTCTTTAGCTCTGGGAGTTTCTCTTTAATAATATTCTTGACCGTTGATTCTTCCTGGAAATTTTCTTCCTGGGTCTCTGGGACTCCAATGATTCTTAAGTTGTTTCTGTTGATCTTATCATAGACCTCTATTTTCATCTGTTCCCATTCTTTGACTAATTTTTCCATTGTCTGTTCATTTGTTTTAAGTTTTTTTTCCAATCTCTCCTGTTGTATGGAATTGTTATGTATCTCATCTTCCACAGCACCAAGTCTATTCTCAGCTTCTGATACCCTGTCCCAGAGCTTATCCATTTTGTCATTCACTTCGTTTACTGATTTTTTCAGGCCTGTTATTTGACATGTTATTTCAGTTTGGAGTTTTGTGATTTCTGTCTTCATATTTTCTTGATTCTTATTAGTGTTCTGTTCTATTCTATTCATGGTTTCTTTGAGTTCTTTGAGTATATTCCATATTGCTACTCTAAAGTCCTTATCTGAGAGATTGATTAGTTGGTTGGTCGTTAAATGGTCATCAGAATTGTCATCTTCATTCCCTATGTCTGATGCTGGCCTGCGTTGTTTCCCCATTGTCACACTTGTATTGTGGGTTTTTCTACGTGTTGTGGTGGTATTCATTGGTTATATGATGCAGGCAACACACTTCTCTGGCTCTGCCCTTTCTGGATGGGCCAACTTGCCTCCAAGGTAGGGGAGTCCTCCGTGGATGAAGCATCACACAGGATCAAATCTTAGGCCCAAGCACGCAGCAGAGAAGACAGTCTGGAGAGAAATTCTTGCTTCTGTGATCCAGTACAGTTCTTAGTGTGGTTTTTTTCTTCTTGTGATGGTGTTCTTTTTTTAGAAAGAGTGCACGGCTCTGTAGCGTAGTGGAGCTAAGTGCCTTCTGGAGCCTCTTTTCAGCCCACTCTCAGGAGGTTTACGCAACAGGATAGCAGAGAGACACACACAGGCAGCACTCACAGTTTTTCACAGTTGGGCCCCACTGGTCAGGTGTAGTTTTCACTCGCTCGCTGGGCAGCTTCAGAATGCTGTATTTTTGGGGTTCACTTCCCAGGACTCTGAGGAGAGTCACTGGCTCGCTGGGTAGCTTCCGAATGTAGTTTCTTTGGGGTTCGCTTCCCAGGGCTCTGAGGAGAGCTTCCAGAGTTCAGGAAAGACGGAGAAGGGTAGGACAGGGCTCCCTTCCGGTGCTCAGTTTCCTCAGAAGAAGCACAGCCGGGTGGAGACTCTGCAGGTAGAGCAATCAGCACTCTGCCTGGAGACCCCCACATCCAGCCATTTCTTACTCACTCACTGGCTCGCTGGGTAGCTCCCGAATGTAGTTTCTTTGGGGTTCACTTCCCAGGGCTCTGAGGAGAGCTTCCAGAGTTCAGGAAAGACAGAGAAGAGTAGGACAGGGCTCCCTTCAGGTGCTCAGTTTCTGGTTCGTTTCCCAGGGCTCTGAGGAGAGCTTCCAGAGTTCAGGAAAGACAGAGAAGGGTAGGACAGGGCTCCCTTCTGGTGCTCAGTTCCTCAGAAGAAGCACAGCCCAGTGGAGACTCTGCAGGTAGAGCAATCAGCACTCTGCCTGGAAACCCCCACCTGCAGCCATTTCTCACTCACTCACTGGCTCGCTGGGTAGCTCCCGAATGTAGTTTCTTTGGAGTTAGCTTCCCAGGGCTCTGAGGAGAGCTTCCAGAGTTCAGGAAAGACAGAGAAGAGTAGGACAGGGCTTCCTTCCGGTGCTCAGTTTCCTCAGAAGAAGCACAGCCCGGTGTAGAGTCTGCAGGTAGAGCAATCAGCACTCTGCCTAGAAACCCCCACCTGCAGCCATTTCTCACTCACTCACTGGCTCGCTGGGTAGCTTCCGAATGTAGTTTCTTTGGGGTTAGCTTCCCAGGGCTCTGAGGAGAGCTTCCAGAGTTCAGGAAAGACAGAGAAGGGTAGGACAGGGCTCCCTTCCAGTGCTCAGTTCCTCAGAAGAAGCACAGCCCAGTAGAGATTCTGCAGGTAGAGCAATCAGCACTCTGCCTGGAAACCCCCACCTGCAGCCATTTCTCACTCACTCACTGGCTTGCTGGGTAGCTCCGAATGTAGTTCTTTGGGGATCGCTTCCCAGGGCTCTGAGGAGAGCTTCCAGAGTTCAGGAAAGACAGAGAAGGGTAGGACAGGGCTCCCTTCCAGTGCTCAGTTCCTCAGAAGAAGCACAGCCCGGTGGAGATTCTGCAGGTAGAGCAGTCAGCACTCTGCCTGGAAACCCCCACCTGCAGCCATTTCTCACTCACTCCAGAGAGATGGAATTTTTAAAGTAGTAAGGGTGAAGAAAAGGGTGAAGAACATAAGAATCAACAAGATTTTTCATTTGCAACAACCCGGGCAAGAAAAGAGTGGGATGACATATTAAAACTACTGAATGAAAGAAATTTCAACCTAGAAAACTCTCATTTACATGGGAGGGAGGATTAAAAACAGTCTCTGACAAAGAAGAAAGTTTGTGTTAACCAAACCACTCAAAGAGCAATTACATTAATAAAATTCCCAATTGTAGCAACAATGAGCCAACACAATATAATGACACAACAACCCTTTCTGTCAATAGTTTCCTTAAATGTCAATTGACTAAACTCTCGCATCCAAAGGCACAGAGTAGCAGGTGGGATCAGGAAACAAAACCCAGACTTCTGCTGCCTGCAGGAAACACACTTGGGTGTTGGACAACCAATATACCCAGAATTTGTAGTCGGTTTTTTGATGGTATGTCTCATGGGTGGAGACACCCTGGTGTATATCTTAGTACAATAGAATTATCTTTCTAATTTCCCCCAACATTTGATGTGCCTAAGCAAAAAATAAATAAATAAATAAAAAGCCATCTGCTCCTCCCCCATTTTTTTTCTTTGTTTAATTTTATTTATATTCTAGAAAGGAGCTCTTGCCTTTTTCATAGAACCTTAAAACTAGAATCATTTTGTTCTGCCTCATACTTCTATGTCTTCCTACAAATTGAGAAAAAAAAAACAACAAGTGGAGGAGGTCCAAGGGCCAAGCAGTCTGAAGAGCATTGAGTGGGGAAAAAATGGTTCAGATCTAAGTACCTAAGCTAAAATCAACAACAATAAATCAAGAGACCTAAATTATAGCAAGATAAACATAAAATAGACCTACTACACTGGTAGTTCTGGGGGCTGGAGGTAAAGATATGGGATGCATGAGGGGAACTATGGTGGACGGAGGTCAACACAGGTGGTGGGAATATTCCTAATTCAGTCACTAAATGCCTGAAATACAACTGTGAAAGACTTGTAACTCACAATGGTTTCAATAAAAAAATAATTCAGGATAAACACAAGCTCAGAATAAAAGGATGAAAAACAATTATACAAGACACTAAAAACAAAAAAAGTTGTACAGTCATACTTATATCAGACCAAATTGCATGCAAACTGAAGAAAGTAATTAGAGACAAAAGAGGGACACTACTTATTTGTCTGGGGAACAATAGACCAAGAAGTACAAACTCTGATCAACATTTATGCACCAAATGTAGAGCCTGCAAAATAGGTAAGGTTTTTACTCACAGACTTAGGGAGAAAAGGAACCTTTGAGAGCATAAAAAGCAGCAGTGGCTGAACCTTTGGATCCCATCTTTGTTACCTGCATGGTTTTCTGCACCAGCACCAGAAATCAAACTTCTGCCAGGGAAGGCCCTAATGCTGGCCTGGCACTGACTTGCTCCATGGTGGATTTATATAACACTCTGAAGACTTGAAAACAGCAACAACTTGTTTTCAAGGCATGTTTCCCTGCAGCACCACCTAATGGTAAGAAGAAACCAGAGGATGCTTTGTAACCCTCTGACTTCCACATAAAATCTGTGCAAAGACAAAGATATCTAATTAAAGAAGCCTGACTGCAACAACCTTGATTGAGGAGAACTTTTCTTGGAACCATGAAGCTTTCTTTGGAGTTAGACAATTTAATGTGCCCAGAACCTGTAGTTGGTCTTATGGCAGTTTGCTTCATGGATAGGGACACCTTACCTATTAACAAATATTTTTCTTTTCTAATTTCCCTAACTTTTGATGCACCCATGTAAAACTGCCACTCTCCCTTTTTATCCTTTATATAGGGCTCCTACCTCTTTCATAGAAACTTGGGACATGAATTACCTTGTTTTACCTCATATTTCTTTTTTTTTTTTTTACAGTTTTTTACTTTATTTAAAGAAAATTCGCAGATTTGACATAGTCGATCATAATACATTTGTTTCCAGATAAGTGAAAGCAAAGTGATTTTAGAAAATAGAAAAAAAAATAAAAGAAAGAGAAGAAAGTTATAAAAAGATAGAAAAAGTGCATATTTATGCATTTTTATTTAAAATTTAATAAAAAAAAAAAAAGGAAAGGATGGGGCCAGAGGCCAAGTGGCCTCAGATGCATTGGTGGAAGAAAAAATAGTACAAAACTAAATATCCAAGCCAAAGTCAGCAATAAAATAGAATCAAGAGACCTAAACTAAACTTAAAATAGGAGTGTTATAATGGCAGGCCAGGTTGTTAAAGTTGGTGGTATGAGATGTACTCTGGGAGCAATGGCGGAGGGAGGTTGACATTGGTGGTAGAAATGGCCCTGATTCACTATATGTCCAAAATACAATTCTGAAGGACTTAGTAAATTACAATAATTTCAATAAGATAAAATTTAAAAAGGAAATAAACTAAAAGAAAATCTATTTTGCTGCATTATAGGTGTTCACTTATAGAGGTGCCTGTAAAAATGTATAGCAAAATTCAAATTTGACTTACATATTCATGTGGACCAGAAAAAGAAAGAGGTTGTACAGTTTCTTTTTGTAAGGCTGATGACTGTGGTTACATGCTCTTTCAAAATAATAATGAGTACATTAAAGTCACAGCAGTAATATATAAAAGCAAGCAAGCAGACAGGAAATAAAAGTAATCTTAGGGCAACAAACAAATCTTCCTTAAAGACATTTGTTTTGAATAGAAGGCTAAATAATGAAAAAATATATAAATCATAAAATTTACTAACTGAGAGAGGGCTCTAACTTTTAAAAAATAATATTTTATTCCTCAAAGTGGTTTTCCTCATAAAGTTTTGTGTAACTTTTTTTGTGTGTCAAAATGTCAAGAACAATTTTTAACTTAAATTTTCATAAGTGTTGGGGGAAAGGGTGTGAATTTTTTTTTATAAAAGTATTATAAAGAAAATAAGTGTTACCAAATTTTCTGTTGTATATGGAGTAAATTTTGCTCTTGGAATTTGATCTTGCCTTTTCCTTCTCCACTACACGCAAGGTTCTCCTCTGTCTGGAGACAACTGCTGCCACCTGCTCTCACTCTCTCTGTGCTTCACTGCCTTTCCTTCCAAGTATCTTTGCACTAATTTTTGCAGTTGGTAATAGTGGCAGTGTAATAGCACCCCTTTTCTAATGACAACACTCTTATTTATAGGGTGGGGAATCAAACAGCACATTGCCAAAGATGTTCTTGCTAACATTGGATGGACATATATATATATACACACACACACACACACACACACACACACACACACATATATATCCAAGTATCCAGGACCCCGCTATTTTTATTTTTAATTTTTTTAGTTGGGGGGCACTGTTAGCAATGGCTAGTGTTTATTCCTGGATCTGTGTTTAAGGATCATTTCTGTCAGACTTGGGAGACCATAGGTGATGCTGGGAATCAAACCAGAGTTGGCTATGTGCAAGCTAAGTGCTCTACCCATTGTACTATCTCTCTGGCCCAAGCACCATTATTTTTACCAAAACTAATGTCCTGTATTTTTTTTGTGTGTGTGTGGTTTTTGGGTCACACCCAGCAGTGCTCAGGGGTTTTTTCTGGCTCTGTGCTCAGAAATTGCTCCTGGCATGCACGGGGGACCATATGGGACGCTGGGATTCGAACTGATGACCTTCTGCATGAAAGGTAAACGCCTTACCTCCATGCTATCTCTCCGGTCCCTGTCCTGTATTTTTTTTTCTAATTTCTATCTCTAAATACCTGCTGTGTGTGTTTTTAAAACCAAAACCAAAGACTTCTCATTCAATCCCCCAAAAGTGCCATTAGGCACACACACAGTCACTTTAAGGAAAAGACCTAACAGGTTTTGTAAAAGAAAAGTCTAACGCTTTCACCATTCCTTTAATATATTTACAAAAATGACCTATATATAGATTTATATACACATATACACACATATATAACTGTATATGTGCCTTCATATGATTTGACTTAAAACAATAGATTATAGGAGTAACAATATTTCCATATATAGTAATAACTATTTGACAATCCACTATAGAAGCATGAATTGCTAGTTAGAGGTTTTCTTGATAATTTGGGATAGTTTTATTGGGGGGGGGGATAATTGACCATGCTCAAATTTGGATACACTTCTCAAAAATCTGTTTTATTTTATATTCAAAACAAAACCTGCAAGTAACACCAAATCACATAAATCACTAAATATAAAAAAGGGCTATAACCAGATTTTTACTAATTTAACTTATGACAATTTGGCATTATTTTAAGAATGCATTTGTGGGTGAAATTGTCCTAATTCACTGTCACTATGTACCTTAAATATGACTGTGAAAGACTTATAATTAAAAACAAATTATAATTGTGAATTATTCCTTCTTATTTTCTTTAAAATTCTTTGGAATTGGAAACCAGGATAAACTGCTAATAATAAATGCCAAGAATGAGAATACCTACAATGAAAGAAAGATTGTATGAACAGTTTCATCAATCATTTATACACCTAAATGCTAAAGCAGTAAATTATACCTAGAAGCTATGTTGCCTATCGAGGTTGAATTCATGAAGAACTATTTCTTTGCTCCTGCTATTTAGATAAATTAATCATTGTTGTTGTTTTCTGACCTCCCCCCGGTTCTTTAATAAGACTCATTTTCTCCTGGTTATTAGCTATAGCTGTTGGATCCTTAAAATTATACTGAAACCTCAATGCATGTAAATATATTCATACTAACTTCAAGCGAAAGAAACATGAAAGTTCGGCAGTATATTATAGATTTTATTATTATACCACATTTCTCTGTTTAATGCCAGCTTTCTACTTTGCATTTTTTCTCTTGGCTCTATTTTTCTGTTATAGAGCCTTTTCATCAAAAGCCAGGCTTCTCATTACCTGATCATTATTTCATTTTACTTTGTTGTCACTAGTAGAACATTTGCTGGTTGTGTACATTAATAACAATATGTATGAATATAGCAAAAATGTAGGCAGAACACTCCATGAATTGAAGCTAAAAGATCTTTAAGAATGAAACATACTGCCAAGCAAGTTGAAGCAAAGATAAATAAATAGACTACATTAAAGAAGTTTCTGAACCCTCAAAAAAAATATGGCTTGGATATAAAGACAGCCTACAAAAGGAGAAACTATTCACCAAAATACCCATCAGATAACGTGTTAATACTTAAGGTATACACTGCACTGGTGGAATTTAGCAAGAACAAAAATAACATCTAACCCATCCAAAAATGGGGAAAAGAAATGAGCAGACATTTCCTCAAAGAAGAAATACAGCGGTCATAAGAAATATGAAAAAATGCTCCACATTACATCAGTAGTCATCGGAGAAATGCAAAGTAAACAACAATGTGATATCATCTTATACCACAGAAACTGGCACACATCACAAAGAACCAAGTGCTGTCATGGAAACCAGGTTAAGGGACTTTCCCTTCACTACTGTTGGACTGTAAGCTAGTGCCTTTCTCTACTTAATATTTATCCCTATGGTATAGATATGGCAATTTATATAGAAATAAGCATGCATGGCATGACACCCACTCAAACTTTGTTTTAATCCTTAAGTACGGACAGGTCAAAGATTTGTGGGTAAACAATATGGGTATCTCCTCATAGAACTAGAAATTGAACTTCCATATGACACTGCAATACCAAGAAATATATTGTGGAATCCCAAAGGACACAAAGCAGAAAAATCTTCTGCATTCCCTAGACTCATCACAGCACTCTTCACGATAGCCAGAATCTGAAAAATCTAAAGTGCTAGAGATAGATGCAGTGGATAAAGAATCTGTGTTACATCTGTACAATGAAATACTATGCAGCTGTTATAAAAAAAAATTAGGAAATGAATTTGCTTTTTCATGGTGGATATGGAGAGTATTATGCTGAAAAAAATGATTCAGAGGGGAAAGGAATAGACATATTGCACCCATTTGTGGATTACACAAAAAAGTCTATCTATATTGTAATAATATCCAGATACAATAAAGATAAGGGCCAGAAGGATTGGTCTATGTTAGGAAACTTGCACTAACAACAGGAGAGTGCAGTTAGGCAGAGAAGAAACTACTATGACAATGATACATTGAAGATGATCACCCTGGACGAGCATTGTGTGCTGAAACTAGCTAAAGTAATATGCCATAATAACCCTTTAATAATAAATTTTGCAAACTACAGTGTCTAAAAGGAAATAAAAGGAAGAGAGAAAGTGAGGGAGAAAGATTATACAAGAGAGAAAGGAGAAAGAAAAAAGAAAGGAGAGAGAGAAAGAGAGAGACAGAGAGAGGGAGAAAGAGAGAGAAGATAATGTCTGCCAAATAGGTAGGCAGGGAAGAAGGCCTGGGAGGGGGCAGGCAGGAAGGAAAGTCGGGAAACTGGTAGTTGAGAAGAGTGCACTGTGAAAGCCTTTTACACACTAGATTACTGAAACTCAATTATTAACAACTTTGTAACTAAAAAAAAAAAACATATTATGAACAACCTTGCAAACTATGCTGTTTAAATAATTTTTAAAAATAAAAAATTGATATTTATTAACTATTAAAATAATTTAGCCGATTCAGACTTAAGCCACCTTGTTCAGAGAAACCTCTAAAATGCATAATGTCAAATATAAAAATGATTATAAAATTTTTCTACCACAACTATTTATAATTAGCTTCATTTATCAAGCTTATTTTGTTTTATATTTCTTATTTATTTAATTGCCAATGTAACTATCCATTTTTATTATTTTCTATTTAAAAATGAGAAATATTCTAAATTACTGAAGAATTTAATAGGTTATAAATAAAAAATAATTCAATGAGAGTGATGTAAATTCATCTACAAAATATTGTTGGCATACATTTCAGATATATATTTATAGAATTAATGTCTATATATAATTTTTTCTTTTTTTTCTTTTTGGTTTTTGGGTTTTGGGCCAGACCCGGTGATGCCCAGGGGTTACTCCTGGCTATGCGGTCAGAAATTGCTCCTGGCTTGGGGAACCATATGGGACATGGGGGAATTGAACTGCTGTCCATCCTAGGCTAGTGCATGCAAGGCAGAAGCCTTATAGCCTATGCTTCTGCTCCGGCTCCTAATTTTTTCTTAATAAATAAACTTGTTGACATTTGGTAAACCACCCATACTATTGTTATAGGAAGTTGGGAGACTGAATAAATAAAATTTTAAAGTGAAAGTTATTAATAATTGGGGGAAAATCAGAATTTCACTTAGCTAAAATATATTTTTTCTATAGCACTGATTTTTTTGATAGCAAGCAATCATAGTCAAAATATACATGTATGTACACTACCTCATTAAAAGAAACAATACTTATGTAGCTGGAGATATAGTAGAGTATGTCTTGACAAATAGCTGACTTAGATTCAATCACAAGAATCCCAGATGTTACCCCAAATCCTGACAGGAGTGAGTCCTGAGTGCAGAGTCAGGAAGAAGCACTGAGAACCAATAGGAGAGGCCTCCATACAAACTAACAGCAGCAACAAAAGCATTATTTATTTCAATATTCTTTATAACTTTTAAAATTTATTTAATGTTGAGAGAGGATTTTAGGACACAAAGCAAATAAATACCTAACTAGACACTTCAATTCTTGTTTTTTAAAATATATGACTCACAGGGACTTAAAGTTTTTTAGGGGTTCTACTTTCAAAGTTTTGGACCACAATTTTTTTAATACAAAGAAATAGCAAGTTTATAAAAGTAAAGAATGGCTTCTGCAATTTTGTCCTAATTTCAATCTTACTACAAAATATCACTATATGTAAATCTACTTCAATATCAGTAGTTATACTAATCATTAATTATTATATAGATACTTGTAAAGAAAAGGTCAAATATGTATAAAGTCCCACGTCTTCAAAGCACCTCCAGTTTAAGTAAGTGTCAACTATATGCAAAGATGAAGAAGCAAAACAAAGGTAAAGATAGAGATCGGAAATGAAAAGGAATACTCAATATGGCAGGAACGATGACCTTGAGAGAAAAACAAACAAAACCAAGGATTAAGGAGAAAACACCAAACAAATAAACATAAACCTTTTAATATGTGCAAAAGAAAAGAATAATAAGTCACTGGCCAAGGAGGGATGTCTATAAAATAAACCTAATAAAATAGGCTGACTTTAGAATATAAGATTTAGAGCAAATAGTTTTTGCTTTGTAAACCCACCTTCAAGTTTGGTCTCTAGTAATCATTACTCATGCACTGCCAGGAATGATCCCTGACAAAGACCCAAGGACCTGTAAGTTCTAAGTACTGCTGAGAGTGGTAAAAAAAAAAATCAAATGAAGAGGAAAGAAAAGAAAGAAAGAAGGAAAGAAAGAAAGAAAGAAAGAAGAAAGAAAGAAAGAAAGAAAGAAAAAGAGAAAGAAAGAGAAAGAAAGAAAGAAAGAAAGAAGAAAGAAAGAAAGAAAGAAAGAAGAAAGAAAGAAAGAAGAAAGAAAGAAGAAAGAAAGAAAGAAAGAAAGAAGAAAGAAAGAAAGAAAGAAGGAAAAAGAAAGAAGAAAGAAAGAAAGAAAGAAGAAAGAAAGAAAGAAGAAAGAAAGAAAGAAAGAAAGAAAGAAAGAAAGAAAGAAGAAAGAAAGAAGAAAGAAAAAAGAAAGAAAGAAAGAAAGAAAGAAAGAAAGAAAAAAGAAAGAAAGAAAAGAAAGAAAGAAAGGGAAAGAAGGAAAGAAGAGAAAGAAGAAGGAAGGAAGAAGAAAGAAAGAAAAAAGAAAGAGGAAAGAAAGAAAGAAAAAGGGATGAAGGAAGGAAGAGAAAGAAGAAAGAAAGAAAGAAAGAAAGAAAGAAAGAAAGAAAGAAAGAAAGAGAAGAAAGAGAGAAAGAAAGAAAAGAAAGAAGAGAAAGAAAGAAAGAAAGAAAGAAGAAAGAAAGAAAGAAAAGAAGAAAAGAAAGAAAGAAGAAAAAGAAAAAAAAGAAAGAAAGAAAGAAAGAAAGAAAGAAAGAAGAAAAAAGAAAGAAAAAAGAGAAAAAGAAGAGAAAAGAAAGAAAGAAAGAAAGAAAGAAAGAAAGAGGAGAAAAGGCAAGAATGAAGAAAGAAAAGAAAGAAGGAAAAATAAAGATTAAATGGAAAGAAAGAAAAATAAAATAGAAAATGTTCATCAAAAGATTGTCAAAAGACTAGGAGAAGAGTAGAGCAGTGCACTTAGGGTATAAAAGGATCCACTATGACAAGGATAGTTGGTATTGGTCACTCTCGACAAGATTTGGATGCTGAAAGAAAATAATGTGATATGCATGGTATTCTTTTGTCAGCAACAATGCAAATCACAGTTTCTAAAAGTAAGTAAAAAAGGAGAGAGAAAGAGAGAGGAGAGAGAGAAGTAAAATATCTGCCAAAGAGGCATGCAGGAATGGGGAAATTGGGGGACATTGGTGATGGGAAATGTGCATTAGTGAAGGGTGGTGTACCTTGTATGACTGATAAAGTCATGAAAAATTTTGTAGCCATAATGTTTTAATAAAGTAACTTAAAAGTTTAAAAAAAGTTTGTCAGGGAAGGGGAAATTGACCAGGCCCGACTGGAGGCAGCTGCTCCGCCATTACCGGGGCGGGGACAGGCTCGCTCAGAGGGGAACCACGCTGTCTAAAAAATGCTTGTCAAAAGAAATTCACTATGAAATATTTAATCTTTATTAAAATGGTATATCAGGAAGATGATGAAGTTGCTCTAGTTGTGTACCTAATATTCATTTATTTTCTAACTTTGTATAATTTTTCTAATGCTCTGACCAACTTAGTCAATCTAACCACAATCTGTTCTAAATGTATATATAGACAGTAACCTAAGACTGATTGCCTAATTACATGCTAAAATAATAAGCAGTGTCTGATAAATAATAAGCACTGTTTTACCTGTTTCTGTTCATTTAGGTAATAAGAAATGTTGGTATTTTCATTTAGCTCACTGTATATATATATATATATATATATATATATATATATATATATATATATATATATATATATATATATATATATATATATTATATATATATATATATATATATATAATTCCATTAACAATTTATTTGTTCCTTTAAAGAGCATCTAATTAGAATTTGGGGAGAAACTCTCAAAGAAGATCAGGGATCCCTAAAGCTATGTGTGTCAGGACTGGGGAAGGTATGTGGCCCTAGAGATCAAATAAAGGATGATGTGGTCAAAAATAAGAAAACTACAAGCAGAAATGTCAGAGCTAAGTGAAAAACTCCATGGAAGGAAGGTCTCAACAATAGAACAACAACTTGTGGGAAAAACAGTGAACTCCAAAATGAAATGCAGAAAAATCTCTGAACAACAACAAAAGATAAAAAGAATCCTCAAAACAAATGAGTGACAGACTAAAGAACTTTAGGACAAACTCAAAAAATATATATTTATATTCAGGAAGGACAGGAAGTTAATCCCAATGAAGAAGCACCAAAGACATCATTGCTGAGAAATTCCCAGAACAGGAGAGTGTGTGTACCTAGGTAAAGGAGTTTCAAACGAAACCAACTAAAAGAAATCCAAATAAAAAGATTCCAAGATTTATCCTAATCAGAATGATAAAAGCCTAACTTAAAGATAGAATACTGAAAGCAGCAAAATCAAAGAATGAAATTACATACAATTGAGTGTCATAAGATTTAAGGAAGACTTAGCAAAGGTGATATACCAGGCCTGAAGACAATGGTGAGATAAAGCTAAAAAAAAAACAAAAACAAAAACAAAAAAAAAAACCCTCGATAGAATGAAAACACAAGAATATCCAGATAGACTCTTCTTCAGATTAGAGGGAAATATACACAGCTTCATTGATAAACAACACGGGAACTCCTTAGACCCAAAACCACCTTTAAAAGAAGAATGGAAGAGGCTACTTTAAGGCAAGATGGATAGCAAAATTCCACAGAAAGATGTCACAAAACTTCATGACAATATTCTTTCTGAATGTCAAAGATCTAAATGCACCAAATAAAAACACAAAGTGGCAAAATGGGTTAAAAATTATATTCAACATTCTGCTTGAATTAAGCATATTTGATCACATCAGGAAGAGATTATTTTATAAGCACCCACTGCGGGACAAGCAAAATATTTAAAACAAGTGCTAATAGACTTGAAGACATTAATAACAACACAATAGCAAGTGGAGATTTCAACATAGTCTGTCACCTCTTGAGAGATCAACCAAACTAGATCTCAGCAAGAAAATATTAGTTTGGAAGGAAAAATAAAAGATATAGGTTAATACACACACACACACACACACACACACACACATTCACGCATATGGGATATTCTCCAAAATATATCACATGCTTGGCCACACACATACTTCCATAAAATCAAGAAGATAGGAATTGTATCAGCAAACTTTTCAAACCATGTTTCAAACCATTCTCATTAGAATGAAAATACAAATGAAATACTCATTTGTGGTATATAAAAAATAGTATGAAAATAATACCGAATAAAATAGAATTAAATAACAAACAGAAACCGAGAATAAAAATTCTAAAAATTAAACAGCTTACTACTGAACAACCAAAGCTTGATTTTTTAAAAATAATATCTGTATTTAAACACCGTGATTACAAACATGATTGTAGTTGGGTTTCAGACATAAAAGGAACACTCCCCTTCACCAATGCAAAATTTCTACCACCAATACCCCTATCCCCCCCTCCAACCCCACCCTCTGTTTGTATTGAGACTTCTCTCACTCATTAACAGAAGACCAGGACTTAGGAGACATTGGTTCTTGTAGAGAATCAGATGTGCACCTTCCTAAATTGTATATGAAGGGGGGCTGTGCTGTATTTATACCTGGAAAATAAATTTGAGCTCTGAGCAGCAACACTGGATACAACGTTGGTTTCCTCTAGGAGTTGACTCTCATTTTGGAAATTTCACAAAGGTAAATGTAATCTTGGAGTCTATTAGTGAACTAACATTTGCTATTTTAAAACAAGTATTAATGTAAAGAGTTTTATTCCTCTTGACTGAAAGTAGTTTAAATATGTTTGACTTGGGTCCTTTCTCATCAAATCCTTAGACTTTCATTTTAATCTTAATTATTTTCATCTGAAACTGTAACTGTCCTTCAGTCAAAAGTTGCCTTTTGAAAAGTACAAAGAAGTCATACACGATTAAATAACTCATTTCTGGTCAAATGGCCAGAGAGCTTTCAACTTGGGAGAAGGAACTCAATGCTGTCAGCAATTTTTTTAATTTGATTTATGGATAATCGTACAATTTCTGATGGCTCATCACTTATCAGAGAACAAATTAATGGAAGAAAGCCTGCACGCAACAGCACACATTAAACATGAGCATATCTTTCCAAGTGAATCTCATTTAATTCTCCTTCCAGTAAGCCTAAAACAGTAAGACTTCAGAGATTTCTAGGCATATTAATTCATTTATTCATGTATCAGTCAAAACAAGAATTAATCAAATATTGTTTTGTATTATGTTGTGCCTGTCCAGTGTTAGTCAGAAATCTGGGAGTCATTTCTGATGATACATGGCCTGACAATTAAGTTCTTAGGTCCATGAGTTGTTCTGGGGTTCATGAGATAAATGGGAAGTCACCAGGGCACACTCAGTGATGCTCTAGGGGCCATGGATAATCAGGGAAATAGATTTGAGACCTTCCATATATCAAACATGTTCTCACATTTTAAAGTATCTCCTAGCCCTAAACAGTTAAGTCTCTACCTCTATTTTTTTAATTATATATGCTGTGTATATGTTTATATGTATCATGTAAGTTGCTAATTATATTTAGATAATATGTGATTTGTCAACTATTGCTCCACCAAGAGAGATAAAAAACAATTAAAGTATTTTGAATGAAAAGAATTGCTATATTTATTTCATATGAGAAATACTTCAATTATTATACTAGAGAGATAAAACTACCTCGAGACGGGCTGGAGATAGTACAGGTAAGGAGCATGCTTGTCTTGTACATGGTTGAAACTAGATTTGCTCTCTGGCAGCCCCCTATTATTGCCCAAGTACTGTCAGTAGTAATTCTTGAGTGCAGAGCTAGGAGTAGTAACCCTTGAGCATTGCAGGTGTGGCTTCAAAATAAAATCACCAGTAAATAAATAAACCATAAGAAATTCTGACAAAAATTCAATATAATATTTTCTAATGTCTGTAGTTTAGATGCGCATTGCATTAAAGAGAGACATATTACAAAATAGTAGATGGGGATCATGTTAAATATGATTACTAGTCTTGCAGATAATTAGTATATTGAAGAACAAAATTATATAAAGTTGGCCAGAGAGGTGGCATAAGCAGTAAGGCGTTTGCCTTGCATGCAGCTAACCTAGGAAGGACTGCAGTTCAATCCCCCGGTGTCCCACATGGTCCCCCCAAGCCAGGAGCAATTTTTGACGTGAATAGCCAGGAGTAACCCCCTGAATGTCACCGGTGTGGCCCAAAAACCAAAAAAAAATTATATTAAGTTATAGTTTATTTGATAAATCATTTGAGCAGCATCCTTCTACTAAATAAGGTTTCTTTAATCCCTACACATAAAATAATCGTCTTTTAGATGATTCTGCATTTTTATTGGGCAGGGCCAGGCTGTTGGAGCATTATGGGAAAATATTTTACAAATATTCTAGTTGAGTCGGTACAATCAGATTTACTAATCAAAGAACAAAAAGATTCTCCACTGACAAAGAGTGGAAAGCTGAACAATCTAATGTACTGAGTGGGTCATAGAGTTTTTATGTCTCTCTGTAATTGAGGGGTGAAATAATAAATTAAAGGATTAGCTCGGCATTTTTTCCCCTGTTTGCCTGGAATTGGATTTACACCTCCTTTCTTCCCTTTTATGGTTAATTTGAAATTGGCATGGAGAACTTAAGGGCAGCATAGATGAGGGGAGAGTCCCTACCCTGAAAAGGAGCTAGACTGTCCTTCATTGTGAGTTACAAATTCTATGTAAATAAGATTATCGAGACTATCAATTTTGTAAAAATAAAAGAGAATCTGGGGTACTCTTCAAGTAGCAGTCTTTCTGTAAGTTAACATTTTATGGAATATATGAAGAACTTGGAACCTTGCTTAGCACCTTGGCTTCTCTCCTCAAGGTATCATTATCTATTCCAGTTTTATTAGTCAGTAAAAAATACCTCAAAGAAATTTTGTGAGGTTGGAGTGGTACAAGATGGTTGAAGTTTATTAAATTCTCATCAACTCCCAAACTCACCAAGTAAAATATTAATAAAATTCATATAGCAAGTTTTGCATATTCTTTTTTTTTTTTTTTGCTTCTTGGGCCACACCCAGTGATGCTCAGGGGTTACTACTGGATCTGCACTCAAAAATCGCTCCTGGCTTGGGGGACCACATGGGACATCGGGGG